>NC_058060.1:23862454-24183525 GCF_020085105.1 Siniperca chuatsi
AAGAACACATCCGATTGGATTATAAATGGATTTTTATCTGCATCATTTATTCTTTATTCAGATTGAGTTGGTGCAGTTTGTCAGAGATCAGTTGTGCTTCTCTGGCCTCAGCTCTGAAGTCCAACCCCTCCCATCTGAGAGAGCTGCAAATGAGCAAAAATAAGCTGCAGGATTCAGGAGTGAAGCTGCTGTGTGATTTTCTGGAGAGTCCAAATTGCAGACTGGAGACTCTGAGGTCAGACACCATCTTTTACTTCTGTGTTGAGATTAATATGATGTGAAAGTTGTGTTGACACTAAACTGCAGACATAAGGCTGACATCAGACTGATCCACACTGAGTATCTTAATGCTAAAGTCTATTTTCTTCTTCAGTGGTTTAGTCCATTGACTGTGGCGGAGCAATGTCGAGCTCCTCATTTAAAACCTTAATATAACAAGAAAAATCTGCACTGGATAATTCACTCTGAACCTCTTAAACTCTGGATTTTTTATCTTGTATTTCACATCATGTTTTTTTTAAAATAAATGATTATAAAAATATGTAAATACAATAAATAATGAATTTCAAGTAAACGTCTACTTTTTAAACCTTCTTCAGCTCTGAACAGATTATTAAACATTGAATGATTTCAAGCAGGAACATTGTCTTCTAAAGTTACATCATTTATTCTTTATTCAGATTGAGTCGCTGCAGTTTGTCAGAGATCAGCTGTGCTTCTCTGGCCTCAGCTCTGAAGTCCAACCCCTCCCATCTGAGAGAGCTGGACCTGAGTGACAACGAGCTGCAGGATTCAGGAGTGAAGCTGCTGTGTGATTTTCTGGAGAGTCCACACTGCAGACTGGAGACTCTGAGGTCAGACACCATTTTTTACTT
This sequence comes from Siniperca chuatsi, assembly GCF_020085105.1. NCBI lineage: Eukaryota > Metazoa > Chordata > Actinopteri > Centrarchiformes > Sinipercidae > Siniperca > Siniperca chuatsi. Next base: position 23,863,330 of record NC_058060.1, read on the forward strand.
CTGTGCTGAGATTAATATGATGTGAAAGTTGTGGTGACACTAAACTGCAGACATGAGGCTGATATTATACTGATCCACAATAACACAATGACAAAGTCACTCCATTGATTAAGACATAGTAATGCTGAGCTACACATTTAAAACCTGAACACATCTGATTGGATTATAAATGGATTTTTATCTCCATCATTTATTCTTTATTCAGATTGAGTCTCTGCAGTTTGTCAGAGATCAGCTGTGCTTCTCTGGCCTCAGCTCTGAAGTCCAACCCCTCCCATCTGAGAGAGCTGCAGCTGAGTAACAACAAGCTGCAGGATTCAGGAGTGGAGCTGCTGTGTGATTTTCTGGAGAGTCCACACTGCAGACTGGAGACTCTGAGGTCAGACACCATTTTTTACTTCTGTGTTGAGATTAATATGATGTGAAAGTTGTGGTGACACTAAACTGCAGACATAAGGCTGATATTAGACTGATCCACACTGAGTATCTTAATGCTAAAGTCTATTTTCTTCTTCAGTGGTTTAGTCCATTGACTGTGGCGGAGCAATGTCGAGCTCCTCATTTAAAACCTTAATATAACAAGAAAAATCTACACTGGATAATTCACTCTGAACCTCTTAAACTCTTGATTTTATATTTCACATCATGTTACTTTTGATAAATGATGGAAACTTTGTGATCTTTCAGATCTGAACAGATTATTAAACACTGAATGATTTCAAGCAGGAACATTGTCTTCTAAAGTTACATCATTTATTCTTTATTCAGATTGAGGTGCTGCAGTTTTTCAGAGCTCAGCTGTGCTTCTCTGGCCTCAGCTCTGAAGTCCAACCCCTCCCATCTGAGAGAGCTGCAGCTGAGTAACAACAACCTGCAGGATTCAGGAGTGAAGCTGCTGTCTGATCTTGTGAAGAGTCCACACTGCAGACTGGAGACTCTGAGGTCAGTAGAGGGCTGGAGTCAGTCCGTGCTGCTTTCAGCAGTATTGTACTAAACACAGTTAGTTTCAAAGCAAAGATCCAGTATTTCCTGTAAACCTCCGACCTTCTCAGTGGCTGCTTTCCTCAGTGAAGCTGTGAGAGGAGGATGGTGACGGGCTTCAGGATTGGAAACAGAGAGAGAACAGTCAGCCAATCAGATGAGCCAGAAGCTCGTTGTGATCATGTGTTTGAGTCGATGTGAAGACGACTGTTGTTGTTGTCTTCATGTCTACAGGAAATAAAGCTGGATTCCAGCTGGCAGCATTACAACATGTACAGAGACAGTGTCCTCGTTCATCAGACTGTCGTAGCATCAAATCTGATCTCAAAGTGTTTGTTCTCTCATTTCAACACTAAACAACTGATCAGTTCATCTTTGTCACAGCTCTGAGATCAGTCTGACTGAAGCCTGCAGATCACTGGCTCTTATTTCAAAGAACCATCATTACATTTAGTCACCATGTGGTCTTTCTGCAGACCAGAACCTCTGCTGAAGTCCAGTAATCACAGCTGATGTTTAGCTGTTCAGTCTTTGTATGAACATGTAGGACCTTTAACATCATATATATATCTGTCCATTTGTCTTTTGTTGTGTCCAAATGTTTTTATAACAGACTTCATATTAACACATTTGTCATGTAATATTTCAACAGTAGATGAAATATTCAGACGTGACTGAGACGCTGGTTTTAACAGCTCTGAGCGCTAACAGCAGTAAATCCATCATTAAAGTGAGCAGTGAACATCTCTCTGTTTCTGCAGTCATGATGCGTTCAGGGACTCTCAGCACTTTATTTCCACTGTGTGCTTCAGTGAAATCTGCAGAGTAAACAGACCCGATGCCCAAAGTCTCTGCAGGTGTGTGAGCTTCCAGCTCAGTGTGTTCACTCCAACACGTTAACATGAGCGCTGAAAGGAAGCTGGCTGCGCTACACAGCCGCTCCACTTCTGGTCTGAACAGGACTGAGGTCCCTGCTGGTCTTTATACTGGATGTGCTGCTTCACTGACTGACAGCTGGTGGAGGGAATCTCTGTAAACACTGATTTATCACTTCTGCTGTCTTCTTCTCTCATCAGCTGGAAGTGGTCTCTGTCAGAGTAAGTGATCAGAAAGGCGGTTGTGTTGAGAGGACCAGCTGTGTCCTGATGATCCAGAGGTTGAAGCAGCAGCTGGTGTGTGGAGAGGCTCTGACTGGGCCATGTTACTGGGAGGTGGAGAGGAGAGGAGAGGAGAGCTTCACCCAGCAGTGACTGACGGAGGAATCACAACAAGTGGAGATGAGTCTCAGTGCTGCAGTCTGAACTGCTCTGAGATCAGCTCCACTGTCAGACACAAAGGCAAGTCCACCATCGTCCCTGTGTGTTCCTCTGGATGTGGCAGAGTATCGTCAGTGGATCTGGACTCTCTGCTGCTGCTCTGTCCTTCTACACCGTCTCTGCAGACACACTGAGACTCCTCCACACTCAGCCACCTCCTCCACCTGGACCTGGACTTTATTTTGTCTTTTTTATTCATTCTGAATCCAAAGTGCCTCTGCAGATTAGTTCTGTTTCTGACAACATAACTGTAGATTAACACATTTAATTGGATATTTCTGTTTTGCTTTCTGTCGAACAAAGCTCCAGGACTTCACTTCAGTTTCTCAACCTCTATGGAAATAATCATATTTTTATTTTATTTTTATTCTGCGTCATGCTTTGGTTTTATGTAAAACATACTGTTTGTTTTTCATGCTACCTTTAAATACCTGCTTAATATACTTCCCCTGTGGAAGCAGGTCTTATTAGAGTCATCAGTAATGAAATGTTTAAAACAACCTGAAGTCTCAGCAGATTTCAGCCTCTTTTCTCAACATACTGTAATTACTGTGTGAGCTGTGTTACATTATTGAACATTATCTCTGTCACAGTTAATTAGGTCTTCATATGACTCTGAGCATAAGACAAAGGTGGAAAGCCATCTGACTCCTTCACAGAGAAAGATTTACTGTAGTTCATATTAAAAGACAACTGAATAAAACTTTACTGGAATCACGTTTTATTTGCAGAATTAAGGTGAATTTGTTTCCAACGAGTGCTCGTCCAGTCTGCTGTAACACAGAAGCAGCAGAATGAAACTTTAGAGACACAATCCGTGCATTTCCAGGAGAAGGTAGCCGCAGTATTAAAGGGAAACAGGATTAGAAGCTGCTGTCGCTCTCAAACTGATTCACTGGTCTTAATACAGGGAGTCATGTTCAATAATAACTCAGCTGTTCAACTTCTCTGACGACGTCCTCAGTAACATGAGACGATGGTGATGATGGACCTGCAGCTGATTCACTCTGTGGCTTTCAGACTAAAGGCTGCTTCAGTTAGCAACAAGCTAACTATTATAATAGCTGTGTGGCTAGCCACTTTACATACCAATATTAAACCCTTCTGAAACACTGCTTTCCAAGCACCAATCAGAGGAAACCAAATTATAACACAATGTAAAGAAACCTATCTGGAACATTGGAAAGAAGAAACTAAAAGTCAAAGTAGATCAGAGTGGTATCTGGCCCTAAAAAGAGATGATGGATTGGCAGAATATCTCTCTACTGTCAGAGATAGAAAGCAGAGACAGATCCTGACCAATTACAGGCTCAATGACCACAAACTGGCAATCGAAAAAGGAAGACACAAAAGTCCTGGCAACCAAAAGAAAACAGAATATGTGGTCACTGTTCGACAGGTGAGGCTGAGACAGAGATGCTCTTCCTCCTACAATGAACAACATTCAATGAAATAAGGAACGTTTACTTTAACAAGTTCAACTCTGTAATCTCAGATTTCAAAGAGCTAAATGAGTCCTCAACATTAAAAATACTCTTTTTCTAATTTATTTTTTTAATTTTTAACTTTTGATCAGACTTGTTCATGTTCAGGAACATGTTGCATTAAGTGCAGGGTTATATTCTAGTATATTTTAGTGTCCCAGTAGCCGCAGTTTGTGCCTCTCTGTTTGATAAAACTCATTTTAATTCAACCTGTTGAAGACACATCATGTTAAAAAGCAGATGTGTGTGCACCACACACACACACATAGACAAACTTACCTGATTTCCTGTAAATGGAGAAGGGAGGAGCAATACTGACCAGGTGTTCCAGGTACATGACAACAGGGAGGGAACCCTGAAACTGAAAGTGTTCAGTTAGTTCAGACTCGATTTTGCGTCGACAGAGCAGGAGGAAAACTGAAGGCGGAGGCAGGGTGAGTGTTAATCCAACATTTTTATTATTTTACTGTCAGAGTCTCTGAGTCAGTTTTCTCCCCGTGGACTGTAGAGGAAAGAAACGTTAGAATGAACTCAACAGCTTGATTCATCTGTGGACACAAAGTTGTGATTGGCTGAATAATACACATTAAACCTACAGTAACCCAAGAAAACAAGCACAGATTTAAAGAAAAGTGACCAGGTGGCGTTCTGGCTGATTTTCTTATATTGTATACTGTGTGTGTGTGTGTGTGTGTCGCAGAGAGAGATTATGTGTTACTTCCTTTTCTCTCAGTCTTGTTTGTGACTCTTGAACAAACTTGTTTTTCTTGATTCTTGTGCTCTGAGCTCACAGTCAGTGTTACTGTTTTACCTCTCAGGCTGACTGAAGGCCAGAAGATGAGTGTTTGTGTGGAGGACAGAGCAGAGTCTCCAGGATCCAGCTGTCTGTCTCTGAAGAGTGACTGGTCTAAAGGTCATCCTCCACGCTTCAGTAAAGAACCTGGACCCTCAGACACAAAGTAAGAGACTGTTTCTACTGTAAACTGAGCTGAAGATGATTTGGTTATTAGACATATAAACAGGTAGGTGCCAGGGGCCAGATTCATAAAACTTTGAAGCAGTGCATACTGATGTTATTTCCTTATCAATCTCAATCATTGGGAATGTTGGTGAACATACACAAGCTTGATTGCCACTTCCGCAGTTAGCTATAGATGGATTCAGGCCCCTAATCACCTGTTTTCATATAAACACCTCTGACTGCTCCACCAGTCTGTCTGCACACACCAGTCCTCCATGTTGGAGGTTACACTTTAATGATTTACATAATGATTTATCTGTGCAGTCACAGTAAAGATGTGTATCGAAGAATGCAGAGAAAGCAGCAGATACAGATTTAAATACTTTGTCAGAAAATCATTAGATGGGCCCTTAAATATCTTTATGACAGCAAGACAGTGACTTTCTGAGCTGATTGTTAACCAAACTTGATATTTGTTCACAACAAAACATTTTTGTCTCTGCTCAGTTAGTGCTGGTAAAATAATTTTTTGTTAGGTTTAGGGCACTTAATTACCCTCAAGCCTATGTGGCTGTACCAACTACTAACAGGCCACAACATAAACCGAACAATTGCCAACAAGAAGAAAAGGATGCAGGTCTTATCTGAACCCCGGCAAGCTGGCCCGCTTCCTGCAGCGACCCCACTTGTTTCCCCCAGTGTTGTCCACTCAACTGCGTGGTTGGGCCAGCCCAGACCTCTTCTCTTTACTCTCTGTCCTCTGGCATCTGCCCCCAGGCTGGCTCATATTACACAAGACCCGTCCTCTTGAGGTTGGCAACCCATCAAAACATAAATGACAACCTGTAACTGTGACATTTTAGTAATAAAGAAATGTCTTCACAGAGATACAGAGAAAAGTCATGTATCTGTGGAGGAGCAGACATCCTGCTGTGCTTTGTGTCAGGACGTCCTGAAGGATCCAGTCTCTACCAGCTGTGGACACTGGTTCTGCAGACGGTGCATCACCTCATACTGGGACCAGTCTACTTCATCAGGAGGCTCCTCCTGTCCCCAGTGTGGAGAACAATCCAGAACAAGACCTGGACTGCAGACAGCCAGTCAGACCAGCACTGTACAAAGTAAGACTGTACATCTGTCTGCTGATGTCATCGTGTTTGAAAACAGGATTCTTCGTGGTTTATTTGCTGTGTTGAACAGCAGAGACATTCAATATTTTCATAAAAATAACATCATTTAAAATCATTTTTTTATTTTTTGTATTTCTTGTTTTAATGTTGGTCATGAAAATAATCACCAGAATTCTCAAAATCTTTTTCTTTAGTCTCACATGTTTCTTCTCTTTCAGCAGGTGGTGGTCTGCAGGAGGTTTTAGATGAACATAAGATCAGTCTGAGGAGGAGATGTGAACGTGTGACTGAAGGAAGTGATGAAACAGGAAGTGGAACCCTCCTCAACAGGATCTACACTGAGCTCTACATCACAGAGGGACAGAGTGAAGAGGTTAATACCCAACATGAGGTGAGGCAGCTTGAGACAGCTTCCAAGATGGAGGCCCTCCATGACACTCCAATCAAGTGCCACGACATCTTTAAGGCCTTACCCGGCCAACAGAGAAACATCAGAGTCGTTCTGACGAATGGCGTCGCTGGCGTTGGAAAAACCTTCTCAGTGCAGAAGTTCACTCTGCACTGGGCAGAGGGCTTGGAAAACCAAGACGTCAGTCTGCTGATTCTGCTTTCGTTCAGGGAGCTGAACTTGATCAGAGATGAGCAGTACAGTCTTCTCGAGCTGCTCCATGTTTTCCATCCAACATTACAGAAGGTCACAGCAGAGAAGCTCGCTGTCTGTAAACTTCTGTTCATCTTTGACGGCCTGGATGAAAGCAGACTTTCACTGGATTTCCACAACAATGAGGTCGTGTCTGATGTCACACAGAAGTCATCAGTCAACGTGCTGCTGACAAACCTCATCAAGGGGAATCTGCTTCCCTCGGCTCTCGTCTGGATAACTTCCCGACCTGCAGCAGCCAATCAGATCCCTCCTTCATGTGTTGGCAGGGTAACAGAAGTACGAGGCTTCACTGACGCCCAGAAGGAGGAGTACTTCAGGAGGAGATTCAGTGATGAAAAGCTGTCCAGCAGAATCATCTCACACATCAAGACATCCAGGAGCCTCCACATCATGTGTCTGATCCCAGTCTTCTGCTGGATCACTGCTACAGTTCTGGAGCACATGTTGACTACAGACCAGAGAGGAGAGCTGCCCAAGACCCTGACTGACCTGTACTCACACTTCCTGCTGGTTCAGACAAAGAGGAAGAAGCAGAAGTATGATGAGGGACATGAGACGAGTCCACAGGCGCTGACGGAGGCTGACAGGAAGGTTCTTCTGAAGCTGGGGAGGCTGGCGTTTGAACATCTGGAGAAAGGAAACATCATGTTCTACCAAGAAGACCTGGAGCAGTGTGGTCTTGATGTCACAGAGGCCTCGGTGTTCTCAGGAGTTTGTACAGAGATCTTCAAAAGAGAGAGTGTGATCTTCCAGAAACCAGTCTACTGCTTTATTCATCTGAGCGTTCAGGAGTTTCTGGCTGCCGTCTACATGTTCAATTGTTACAACAAGAGGAACAAAGAGTTACTAGAGTCTTTCCTCAGGAAGACATCCCTGGATGTTTTCCTGAGGAACGCCATGGAGAAATCCTTTCAAAGTAAAAATGGCCACCTGGACCTGTTTGTCCGCTTCCTTCATGGCCTCTCTCTGGAGTCCAACCAAAGACTCTTAGGAGGCCTGCTGGGTCGGACAGACAACAGTCCAGAAATCATCCAGAGAGCCATCAACAACCTGAAGGAGATGAACAGTGATGATATCTCTCCTGACAGAAGCATCAACATCTTCCACTGTTTGATGGAGATGAACGACCACTCAGTACATCAGGAGATCCAAGAGTTCCTGAAGTCAGAGAACAGATCAGAGAAGGAACTCTCTGAGATCCACTGTTCAGCTCTGGCCTACATGCTGCAGATGTCAGAGGAGGTTCTGGATGAGTTGGACCTGAAGAAGTACAACACAACAGCAGAGGGACGACTGAGACTGATTCCAGCTGTGAGGAACTGCAGAAAGGCTCTGTATGTCCAGATGTGATTAATATTATAAATCAGTATAGATTAGTAGTTTAGTTCTTCAAATATAAACACTCGAAAATTCTTATAGTTCTTAAAGTAGTGTTGCGCTTGTTTATTGCAAAAATGATGTCAGTTCAATCAGGAGAGAGTGTGGTTGAGGTTTCATCACAGCAACATTTGATCACAACATTTTTTACAGTTATAAGTGAATCCGGTAAAGTTATTATTACCTGAATAAGTTCTGCAAGGTGTCTATAATCAGACATACAGGTAATGGTTGATACTTTACCACTATGCTTAAGAGTTTAAAATAAGTTGTGTATCATTTTCCAAAGGAAAAAGTCATAGAGAATTGCTTTTGTGCAATTATTGCTATCATTAGCCATTTCATAGTGAGCATTAAAGGTAGATCGTAGAAAAGATTTCAATCGTAGTCATCTGGACACTGTTTTCAGAATCAAGACGTTTCGCCATCCGGAAGTCATTCTCAATTTTCTGGCTGCACCTACCTCATCACTGTTAAGTACCTGATTGATGAGGTAGGTGCAGCCAGAAAACAATAGGCCTGATTACTGATTACTGGGCCATCTTGGAAACAATTTAGGTCAGTTTCAGGTGAAACTAGCCATTAACAGATACTCAGGTAGATTCCTTCCTGAGGGCAGGGCTTATGTAACACAGAGTAGCTTAAATTTCTAGTTCCCGTCCCATTTTTTCACAATTGAGAATGACTTCCGGATGGGAGCAGAAACGTCTTGATTCTGAAAACAGTGTCCAGATGACTACGACTGAAACCTTTTCTACGATAGAACACTCCTGGATGAATGAGGGACTACACCGCATTAAAGGTAGAAAGAGAAGATACAGTAGAACAATGTAAATTTCACACTGAGATCTAAAATAATAGTAATGGTATTGGCAATAATATTAATATTAATAAATTAATTATAGGCGTAACAATGATAATAACAGGAGTAAGACTAATAATAATAAATATAGTAGCGGTTGTCAAGCAGAAACATGGGGGCAGTAAGAGGCCTGCAATCATAGATCCAGTTTCTGCAGGCAGAAACTGCCTGGAGGCAGAAATACCTGCTGAAAGCGACAGAAGGAGAGAGGAGAGAGATGAGAAAGCAAAAAACTACGTGAGAGAGAAAATGTCGAGTTAGTAACATACATTAATGGGATAAGAATGCATACAGATGGAGAGGGAGACATGGGATTAGATCACACTGACAGACATTATGGAAGCCTAAATGTAATTACATTTTCTCTCCCTTCATTTGCAAGATTAAAGCAAAACAAAGATTAAAAGTCTGCAGGTATGAGAGAGAGTGATGGGAATTATTGTTTCATGTTAAACACAGTGAGATAGGATTAGCTGAACCACTGATGTGAAGAGCAAATGTTAATCAAAACAGGATATTGCAAACTGTTTTGACATCAAATCCATCAAGTAAATATAAAGTGTCCTCTTTCATAATAACATATTTTGTAATATATGTTTCATGACAGACTTTCTGACTGTGGACTCTCAGCAACTCACTGTGAAGTTGTGGCCTCAGCTCTGAAGTCCAACCCCTCCCATCTGAGAGAGATGGACCTGAGTGGCAACAAGCTGCAGGATTCGGTACTGAACCTGCTGTCTGCTGGACTGGAGAGTCCGAACTGTAGACTGGAGACCCTGAGGTCAGTTCACTGACTGTAGCTTATGTAGTTATTTTGTATATATTCAATTCAAATTTTGTACTGAGGTTTAAAGTATTGGGTTAATAAACTTGTTTCCAAGTTTTTCTTCACAACAGATCTAACTGTTGCTCTCTTTTCATGTCAGCATTAATTATTTGAAGCCAAAGACATTTAGATTGCAACATAAAACATATAAATAGTCAGCACCGGAAACATCTTTGTCTTAAAGGACAGGTTCATATTCAGTCTATCTCAATACAATACTCACATGCCCACATGTACATTCAATGAGTTACTGGTGTCAGCAGAGCAGAGAGGCAGTCTCTCATCCACCACCACTATGTTTTAGACAGCGTGCTAGTTTGGCTAATAGCGAATTGTTACAAACAAGCTAAAATGAAAGCTGTCTATATGTAGTCAAACTGTTTAACTTAGTTTGCCAATAATCTTTGGCTAAAACTTTGGCTAATTCTTGTAAACTTAGCTGCTGGCTGAGACAAACCAGCCCCTCCTCCCTCTGCCAAGTAACTTAGCTGCAGTGAATCACAGCAGCAGCCGAGGGACGAGGACAGAGGACAGGAGGAAGGACTGATACTGACTGATGTCTTCATTTTTTCTAAACTGCACTCAGTATTTTGATTTCAGGAATATGATTTATTTAATTAACATTTTAAAGTGAGATATTATTGAGTTTATACAGTGACTTTGCTGTTGTAAACATTACTGTTGCTGCTCTAGAAATAACATTTAGTTATGTTTTATAAATATTCAATTCTAATCTTATTCTGAATTTATTCTTTTTAAAAATAATATATTTTTAAAAAAGCAATTATTTAGTAATGAAAAAGAATCGATAAGAGTATTAATAAAGACTCAAACCAATAAGGAGTATTGATAAGAGTAGTAGTATCAATAAAAATCCTAACGATACCCATCCGTAACTGTGTGTGAATCAATCCCCTTATAACCTGACTCCAATGTTACGAGATGGAGGACAAAATGCACAGTCTTGTTCTGTGTAAAAATTACTTGTAAAGTTTAGCTTCAACTAATATGAGGCTTCAGCAATCTGAGTTACACATATCAAGTCAGTATTCAGTGTTTGACAGAGTTTCCTTGTTGAGCTGCAGTGGAGGAATAGTAACTCAAAGAGGGAGTTTGGTCCTAAATGGTCTGTAACTTTGGTAAACACCCACTTGATTTGTCTAACTGACTGCTGAAGCTAATATTAGTTTCATCTGAACGTATGAAGTAATTTCTTACAGTGTAGTTGTGTTAGGAAGGGACCACTACGTACGCAGATTTGACAGGAGGAAGGATTACTGCCACCAATAACTCTATGATGTACATATGGCATGTGGCTGTTGTTTTAAGACAGACTTGAACAAACGTGGACCTCTCCTTTTAATGACATAAACCTACTTAGCTACCAAATACAGTAAGAAGAAGGTCATGTAATAAATGAACAAAATGAACAGTTTTTTAGTCCAATATGTCTGATTTGATATTGGGCCTCTAATTCCAGACTTGACTGAGATCAGCAGCATGTTATTGATCTGTGTTGACATGAATCGGTGAATGAATGTTGTGCTGACATTTGGATGATGTCTGCAGACATCTGATTGGATTATTAATGTATCATTATCTCCATCATTTATTCTTTATTCAGATTGTGGGGCTGCAGTTTGTCAGAGATCAGCTGTGCTTCTCTGGCCTCAGCTCTGAAGTCCAACCCCTCCCATCTGAGAGAGCTGGAGCTGAATAACAACTACCTGCAGGATTCAGGAGTGAAGCGGCTGTGTGGTTTTCTGGAGAGTCCACACTGCAGACTGGAGACTCTGAGGTCTGCAGTCACAAAAGACTCAAATAAACTGTAGAAAATGTCCCCTGTTAGCTGTTGAAGTAAATGAATGTGTATAATTTTTAGTTAAAGGTCACATCTGTATACAGAAGATCTTCTGAACTAATGTTTGTTTTAAATTAATTAAGTTTAGTTGCTGAAGTAGAAATATTTCTTTAATTTCTGTTAACGTCAATGTGTTTTCAGAAATAATGTCTGATCATAGATATTGATCCTCCAGAAGACACACACATACTAACACACATTTATTTATATATATATATATATATATATAGCTGCTGGATAGCGGGTGGATAGCTCAATGGGTAAGTCACATGACTTTCACACGGGGCCAAATACCTCCAACGAGAAGTCCTCCTAAGAAGTCAGCTCAATGGCAAGAACAAGGCCCAGGCAATAAACAGCTACGCCCTGCCAGTGATCAGATACCGTGCGGGAATAATAAGGTGGCCAAAGGAGGAGATACAGACCACAGACGTTAAGACGCGAAAGCTCCTCACCATGCATGGAGGGTTCCATCCCAAATCCAGCACCCTGAGACTGTACGCTAGCCGTAAGGAAGGCGGCTATGGACTAGTGAGTGTGAGAGCCACTATCCAGGATGAAACATCCAAGATCCACAAGTACATCCAAGATAAGGCCCCAACAGATGACGTGCTCAGGGAATGTTTCAGGCAATGGAGAACAGAGGAAGACGTGCTGGAGGAAGGACCATCATGGGAGGACAAACCCCTACACGGGATGTACCACCGGAACATAACTGAAGTGGCTGATATCAAGAAGTCCTACCAATGGCTAGAGCGGGCTGGATTGAAGGACAGCACAGAGGCACTCATCATGGCTGCACAGGAGCAGGCCCTGAGCACCAGAGCAATAGAGGCCCAGATCTACCACACCAGACAAGACCCAAGGTGTAGGCTGTGCAAAGAGGCCCCTGAGACAATCCAGCACATAACTGCAGGGTGTAAGATGCTGGCAGGAAAAGCATACATGGAGCGCCATAACCAAGTAGCTGGCATAGTGTACAGGAACATCTGCACTGAGTATGGACTGGAAACCCCGAGGTCAAAGTGGGAAACACCTCCAAAGGTGGTAGAGAATGACCGATCCAAGATCCTGTGGGACTTCCAGATCCAGACTGACAGAATGGTGATGGCGAACCAGCCTGACATCGTGGTGGTTGACAAACAGCAGAGGAAAGCCGTTGTGGTTGATGTGGCGATACCAAGCGATGGCAACATCAGGAAAAAGGAACATGAGAAACTAGAGAAGTACCAAGGGCTCAGAGAAGAGCTGGAGAAGGCCTGGAAGCTGAGGCATCTATTGCTGTGGTGCTCAGGGTGCCCGTGGTCATCGGGGCACTCGGGGCAGTGACCCCCAAACTGGAGGAGTGGCTACAGCAGATCCCTGGAAGAACACCAGACATCTCAGTCCAGAAGAGTGCAGTACTAGGAACAGCAAAGATACTGCGCAGAACCCTCAAGCTCCCAGGCCTCTGGTAGAGGACCCGAGCTCGAAGGATGAGACCACCCGCGGAGGGTGAAGGACAAAGTTTTTTTTTAGTTTTTTTTTATATATATACCACCGGAACATAACTGAAGTGGCTGATATCAAGAAATCCTACCAATGGCTAGAGCGGGCCGGACTGAAGGACAGCGCAGAGGCACTCATCATGGCTGCACAGGAGCAGGCCCTGAGCACCAGAGCAATAGAGGCCCAGATCTACCGCACCAGACAAGACCCAAGGTGTAGGCTGTGCAAAGAGGCCCCTGAGACAATCCAGCACATAACTGCAGGGTGTAAGATGCTGGCAGGGAAAGCATACATGGAGAGCCATAACCAAGTAGCTGGCATAGTGTACAGGAACATCTGCACTGAGTATGGACTGGAAACCCCGAGGTCAAAGTGGGAAACACCTCCAAAGGTGGTAGAGAATGACCGAGCCAAGATCCTGTGGGACTTCCAGATCCAGACTGACAGAATGGTGATGGCGAACCAGCCTGACATCGTGGTGGTTGACAAACAACAGAGGAAAGCCGTTGTGGTTGATGTGGCGATACCAAGTGATGGCAACATCAGGAAAAAGGAGCATGAGAAACTCAGAGAAGAGCTGGAGAAGGCGTGGAAGGTGAAGGCAACAGTGGTGCCCGTGGTCATCGGAGCACTCGGGGCAGTGATCCCCAAACTGGAGGAGTGGCTACAGCAGATCCCTGGAAGAACACCAGACATCTCAGTCCAGAAGAGTGCAGTACTAGGAACAGCAAAGATACTGCGCAGAACCCTCAAGCTCCCAGGCCTCTGGTAGAGGACCCGAGCTCGAAGGATGAGACCACCCGCGGAGGGTGAAGGACCTCCCATCTGAGAGAGAGAGAGAGAGAGAGAGAGAGAGAGAGAGAGAGACAGAGAGATCAAAGCATATTTCCAGTGCAGCTGTTTAAAGGATCAATGTAGTTTTTCTCCTCTAATTCCAGACTTGACTGAGATCAGCAGCATGTTATTGATCTGTGTTGACATGAATAGGTGAATGAATGTTGTGCTGACATTTGGATGATGTCCGCAGAAGGCTGACATGATGATGATCCACAATAACACCATGACAGTTACTCTACTCACTTTAGGGAAAAGCTCATTGATTAGGACAGAGTGATGTTGAGCTACACAGTTCAAACCTGAACACATCTGATTGGATTATTAATGGATTTTTATCTCCATCATTTATTCTTTATTCAGATTGTGGGGCTGCAGTTTGTCAGAGATCAGCTGTGCTTCTCTGGCCTCAGCTCTGAAGTCCAACCCCTCCCATCTGAGAGAGCTGCAGCTGAGTAAAAACTACCTGCAGGATTCGGGAGTGAAGCTGCTGTGTGGTTTTCTGGAGAGTCCACACTGCAGACTGGAGACTCTGAGGTCAGACACCATTTTTTACTTCTGTGCTGAGATTAATATGATGTGAAAGTTGTGTTGACACTAAACTGCAGACATAAGGCTGATATTAGACTGATCCACACTGAGTATCTTAATGCTAAAGTCTATTTTCTTCTTCAGTGGTTTAGTCCATTGACTGTGGCAGAGCAATGTTGAGCTACACGTTTAAAACCTTAATATGACAAGAAAAATCTCCACTGGATAATTCACTCTGAACCTCTTAAACTCTTGATTTGTATCTCATATTCATCATAATGTTTTTTAAAATAAATGATAATAAAAATACATGAATAAATACATTTCAAGTAAACTTCTACTTTCTCAGCCATCTTCAGCTCTGAACAGATTATTGAACACTGAATGATTTCAAGCAGGAACATCGTCTTCTAAAGTTACATAATTTATTCTTTATTCAGATTGAGGATGTGCAGTTTGTCAGAGACCAGCTGTGCTTCTCTGGCCTCAGCTCTGAAGTCCAACCCCTCCCATCTGAGAGAGCTGAAGCTGAGTAACAACAACCTGCAGGATTCAGGAGTGAAGCGGCTGTGTGATTTTCTGGAGAGTCCACACTGCAGACTGGAGACTCTGAGGTCAGTTCACTGACTCTGTTACTATTGTAGATCTTACATTTTTGTTTGCCCACATTTTCATGTTTCTTGTACTAAATTTAGTCTGCAGTCACAAAAGACTCAAAGAAACTGTAGAAAATGTCCCCTGTTAGCTGTTGAAGTAAATTAATGTGTATAATTTTCAATTAAAGGTCACATCTGTATACAGAAGATCCTCTGAACCAATATTTGTTTTAAATTAATTAAGTTTAGTAGAAATATTTCTTTACTTTCTGTAAACTTCAATGTGTTTTCACAAATGTCTGATCTTTGATATCGATCCTCCAGAAGACACACACACACACACACACACACACACATATAGAGAGAGAGGGACACAAAGATATCAAAGCACATCCAAATGCAGCTGTTTCCCTTCGGCGATCAATAAAGTATTTCAATAAAGTATTTCTGATTAAAGGATCAATATAGTTTTTTTCCTGTAATTCCAGACTTGACTGAGATCAGCAGCATGTTATTGATCTGTGTTGACATGAATAGGTGAATGAATGTTGTGCTGACATTTGGATGATGTCTGCAGAAGGCTGACATGATGATGATCCACAATAACACCATGACAAAGTCACTCTACTCATTTTAGGGAAAAGCTCATTGATTAGGACGTAGTAATGTTGAGCTACACATTTAAAACCTGAACACATCTGATTGGATTATAAATGGATTTTTATCTCCATCATTTATTCTTTATTCAGATTGTGGGGCTGCAGTTTGTCAGAGATCAGCTGTGCTTCTCTGGCCTCAGCTCTGAAGTCCAACCCCTCCCATCTGAGAGAGCTGAAGCTGAGTAACAACAAGCTGCAGGATTCAGGAGTGAAGCTGCTGTGTGGTTTTCTGGAGAGTCCACACTGCAGACTGGAGACTCTGGGGTCAGTTCACTGACTCTGTTACTATTGTAGATCTTAAATGTTTAATTAACAATTGAACCTAATTTATGTTCATACATAACTTACATCTATAACATTGTAAATTTTCGTTTGTCCACATTTTCATGTTTCTTGTACTAAATTTAGTCTGCAGTCACAAAAGACTCAAATAAACTGTAGAAAATGTCCCCTGTTAGTTGTTGAAGTCACATCTGTATACAGAAGATCCTCTGAACTAATGTTTGTTTTAAATTAATTAAGTTTAGCTGCTGAAGTAGAAATATTAATTTAATTTCTGTTAACTTCAATGTGTTTTCATAAATAATGTCTGATCATTGATAGAAGACACACAGACACACACACACACATATATATATATATATATATATATATATATATATAGAGAGAGAGAGAGAGAGAGAGAGAGAGAGAGAGAGAGGGAGGGAGAGAGAGATCAAAGCATGTTTCCAAATGCAGCTGTTTAAAGGATCAATATAGTTTTTCTCCTCTAATTCCAGACTTGACTCAGCTGCATGTTATTGATCTGTGTTGACATGAATAGGTGATTCATTGATTAGGACGTAGTAATGTTGAGCTACACATTTAAAACCTGAACACATCTGATTGGATTATAAATTGATTTTTATCTCCATCATTTATTCTTTATTCAGATTGAGTCTCTGCAGTTTGTCAGAGATCAGCTGTGCTTCTCTGGCCTCAGCTCTGAAGTCCAACCCCTCCCATCTGAGAAAGCTGAAGCTGAGTAACAACAAGCTGCAGGATTCAGGAGTGAAGCTGCTGTCTGATCTTGTGAAGAGTCCACACTGCAGACTGGAGACTCTGAGGTCAGTAGAGGGCTGGAGTCAGTCCATGCTGCTTTCAGCAGTATTGTACTAAACACAGTTAGTTTCAAAGCAAAGATCCAGTATTTCCTGTAAACCTCCGACCTTCTCAGTGGCTGCTTTCCTCAGTGAAGCTGTGAGAGGAGGATGGTGACGGGCTTCAGGATTGGACAGAAAGACAGACAGAGAGCCAATCAGATGAGCCAGAAGCTCGTTGTGATCATGTGTCTGAGTCGATGCGAAGACGACTGTTGTTGCTGTGTTCATGTCTACAGGAAATAAAGCTGGATTCCAGCTGGCAGCATTACAACATGTACAGAGACAGTGTCCTCGTTCATCAGACTGTTGTGGCATCAAATCTGATTTCAAAGTGTTTGTTCTCTCATTTCAACACTAAACAATTGATCAGTTCATCTTTGTCACAGCTCTGAGATCAGTCTGACTGAAGCCTGCAGATCACTGGCTCTTATTTCAAAGAACCATCATTACATTTAGTCACCATGTGGTCTTTCTGCAGACCAGAACCTCTGCTGAAGTCCAGTAATCACAGCTGATGTTTAGCTGTTCAGTCTTTGTATGAACAAATATAAATATATATATCATATCATATATATCTGTCCATTTGTCTTTTGTTGTGTACAAGTGTTTTTATAACAGACTCCATATTTACACATTTGTCATGTAATATTTCAGAAGTAGATGAAATATTCAGATGTGACTGAGACGCTGGTTTTTAACAGCTCTGAGCGCTAACAGCAGTAAATCCATCATTAAAGTGAGCAGTGAATATCTCTCTGTTTCTGCAGTCATGATGCGTTCAGGGACTCTCAGCACTTTATTTCCACTGTGTGCTTCAGTGAAATCTGCAGAGTAAACAGACTCGATGCCCAAAGTCTCTGCAGGTGTGTGAGCTTCCAGCTCAGTGTGTTCACTCCAACACGTTAACATGAGCGCTGAAAAGAAGCTGGTTGCGCTACACAGCCGCTCCACTTCTGGTCTGAACAGGACTGAGGTCCCTGCTGGTCTTTATACTGGATGTGCTGCTTCACTGACTGACAGCTGATGGAGGGAGTCTCTGTAAACACTGATTTATGACTTCTGCTGTCTGTCTTCTTCTCTCATCAGATGGAAGTGATCTCTGTCAGAGTGTGACTGATCAGAAAGGCGGTTGTGTTGAGAGGACCAGCTGTGTCCTGATGATCCAGAGGTTGAAGCAGCAGCTGGTGTGTGGAGAGGCTCTGACTGGGCCATGTTACTGGGAGGTGGAGAGGAGAGCTTCACCCAGCAGTGACTGACGGAGGAATCACAACAAGTGGAGATGAGTCTCAGTGCTGCAGTCTGAACTGCTCTGAGATCAGCTCCACTGTCAGACAATGTAAAAGGAACAAGAAGTAGAAAAAGACGAGAGGCTAAGTAAAAAATATTCAGGAACATGTTGCATTAAGTGCAGGGTTATATTACACACACACACACACACGCACGCACGCACGCACGCACGCACGCACGCATGCACACACACACACACACACACACACACACACACACACACACACACACGACAGGAACAACAATGATCCGACACTGAACAAAGGACTAAATACCCTAAGGGAGGTGAGACAACGAGACACAGGGGCCAACAATCAAAACTGGAGGGAAAGCAAACAAAGACAGGAAGTAAAACCACAAGACACACAAGGAGAGGAACACACTACAAAATAAAACAGGAAATGACAAAACCTCAACCTATAACACAAGTAAAGTACAAGTGCCTCAAAATTGTACTTAAGTACAGTCCTTGAGTAAATGTACTCTGTTACTTTCCACCACTGACTGCCACTACTGCTGCTGTCACTGTAACTACTACTAACACTACTACAGCGATTACTACTACTCATCCAAACTGAACCATCTGCTGCCTCTTATTCATTCATTCTTCACCTTCAGTAAGTCTAGATGTGGAAAGTGACTAAGGACAGTGCATTTACTCAAGTACTGCACTTAAGTACATTCTGGAGGTAATTGTACTCCACTACACTGGAAGTATTGGACTTTTTACTGCACTACTTTTACCTGACAGCTGTTAGCCTACTAGTTACTCTGCAGGTTCAGATTTTACAAACAACACATGGGCTCAGCAAATAAAATATGATGCATGTTTACAGATCACACAACCCAAGAATATGTAAAGTATTTAAATGATCTCCATCCACCTGCGTCATCAACAGCATTAAAATGCTGCTCACATCTGCATAATGACTAAAATGTCTTTTTATACTTTAGGTATAAATACTTCTGTACTTTTACATAAAATTTTGAATGCATAACTAAAAAACTGCCACCATTAATACTTTTGGACTACTTTTACTACTTTTAAAAACACAAACATTACCACTTCCACCCTCCGATAATACTTCAGTGAATACTTCAGTGAATTAAACTTTGATTGTGGTTGTATTTTATTCTTTTGGGCAGTAGGTGGTGCTGTTGTTGGTGTTATCGTTCAGAAATAATATCAGAAGACACAGAAATGGCAATAATGTACATTTACTGCTCAAGTTTGTACGTGAAGGAGACTTTGACTGTTGTATTCAGGGACATAGCGATCACTGAGGACACTAAGGTCACCCGTTTTATTTTGTCTGGAAATTTGGGGGTTTAACAGCTTGGGGGAGTTTATATTGTGCTTTTTTTTTTTTTAAACATGCACATGGTGGATATTTTACAGACTGATTCCAGTATATTTTGATCCAATATACTTATAAGTAATATAAGTATAAGTAATATACTATAAGTAATATAACTTACAATATAAGTTAGGCTACTTTTAGCCCAACGTAAATAACTAAATAAAATATTCATTATTTCTCCACCTGAATTAAATTCCTGTGGGCTTTCATACAACATTTACAGCTTAATGTTGGGAAATAAAATTTACAGACAAGATCATTTTAGAATGAATTGGATAGGCCTATATACACTGAGTGTAAAGTCTTTTATGTCCGGTGACTCGTCCAAATTTTCTGGTGTTGTTGGCAGTGATGGTGTTGACCTCAAAACTTCTAAACTCCTGGCAGTGCCACTGGTTGTTTTACCAAACACTACAGTTTATACTGGGACATGGATTAGAGATGTGATTGGGTCTACAAAGGCCTGAGTCTATTAACCTGAGCCAAGCCCGAACCACTGCAGCATCTATTGAACTCAAACACAACTCCCTTCATTCTTAATTATGTAACTAAGTACATCTACTTACGTACTGCACTTAGGTTCAGTTTTAGCTACTTTTACTTTACTACAGTATTTCAATATTTCTGATACTTTACTAGAAATTATAATAGAAATACTGTCCTCTTTACTTCACTACATTTGTCTAACAGCTGTATTTACTAGTTCCTTTGCAGATTTTACAAACAAATCATACGATCAGTTTCTAAAAACATGATCTGTGTTCATCATCCTAGATTAAACTGCTCAACAGTGTAGTAGTTAAACTTTGCAACACCTCGACCATTTACAAAATTAAACAACTTTTTACATGTTAAAGCATCAGTAGTAATAATCCACTAATATAGTGCATGGTCAATATAATATTCTGACAGCTGCAATTTTGCTGCTTACTTTAACTTTTGATACCTTAAGTACATTTTACTGTTAATACTTCTGTACTTTTACTAAGATGCAAGAGTTTAATTTATAAGTATTGTTACTTTCAGTGAAGTAAAACATCAGTGCACTTCTTTTTATACCTAAAAAAAGCAAAAGCGGCAAAGCAGCTGCAGCTCAAGTCAGCAGATTAGACGGAATTCATAATAAAGCGTGTTTTTAGTAAGAGTTTATCAGGAACATGACAAAGTTCTTCTGGTGTTAGACAACTGCAGCATCAACATGTCTGTGAAGAAGCTGTTCCAGGACAATGCTCACATTGAAAAGTTGAACGTTACCAAATACTTGTTCAGCTGACCTACAACCAGAACCATTGTTTAAGGTAGGTAAACCTAAACTAGTTAGCTGAGTTAAGTTTATCTGTTTTATTTTGACCTATTCAAGCAGAGGGAGATGATCATAAAGAAACCTGGATAAAAAAAAGTACACACACATGATTTCCAGTAAATGGTGAGGGGAGGAACAACACAGACCAGGTGGTACAGGTACAGTACGTGAAACCAGGAAAATAAAACAATAAAACAGAACGTGTTCGGTCAGTCAGAGTTCAAACTCCATTTTGAGTTGACAGAGCAGAGCAGAAGGAGGAAAAGGAAGGCTGAGTGAGGGTGAGTGTTAATACAACACTGTTTCTAACAATGTTTTACTGTCAAAGTCTCTGGTGGGATAATACTGTTGAATATCGGTCAATCCATGTTGAAGTTGCATGTGTTATAGTTTAGAGTGTGTTTATCTACAATATATCGATTGGAACGTTATGGGACCCCAGCGTTAGGGACGACATGTTATGAGGTAACGTAAAGGACAGGGCCCCAAGTGAAAAAGAGTTTCCAGATGTGTCTCGGGGGTCCAGGAAAGTAAGATAAATGTGTTTTGAAGGTAACCAAGAAGGGTCGCCCCAACTAAGGTCAATGTCTAGAATGGTGTATACACGTTAAGCTGTTCTTGGTTCTACTCCTCAGCTGATATTAAATCCCGCCTGATTGAAGGTCGACTAGTGACTCTGTGTGTGTGTCCTGTCTTGTCATCTCTCGGCAAAGAATCTTACCCATCAAATAGACATTAAACCTAACCAAGAAAACAAGCACAGATTTAAAGAAAACTGACCAGGTGCTGGATGGGTTCATTATACTGTGTGTGTGAGACAGTTGGACAGACTTGTTTCTCATGTTTCTTGTGTTCTCAGTCAGTGTTACTGCTTATCTCTGAGACTGACTGAAGTCCAATAGCTGAGTACTCGGTGACAGTGGTTTTCTTTTACAGGATTGAATTATATAGTCATTATTTTGTCCACCACTTCAGATACACCTGACAAAATAATGTAGCCCAGTAAAACGTTATCACTAATTACAGCCGCAATTAAAGCTTACCAAAGGTCTGTTTTATGACTTGGACTAAACTGGATCAGCCCAGGATCAGGCTCACTGTTAATTGTTAACTTGCTATACCAACATTGATTGAACCTATAACATTTAAAAGTTGAAACCCAATTGCAAAGTCTAAACGTGTTTTCTTTTTTCATGGGACTTGTTTTTCTTGATTCTTGTGACTGAGCCCACAGTCAGTGTTACTTATCTCTCAGACTGACTGAAGTCCACAGCATGAGTGATCAGTGACAGTGGTTTTGTTTTACGGGATTGAATAGTATAAATTTTTTGTCCGGCAATTCAGGTACACCTGAAAGAATAATGCAACCCGGTAAAACGTTATTACTGTACAGCCTCAACTGAACATCTGAAGCTTGAGTTAAGTGAATAATATGTATTGGACTATAAGGTTAGACTTATCTTTAGCCACAGAACTGCCGAGTATTTTTCTCTAACGCTTCTGTCGTAGTCCCAACAGTTATTTTCAGCTAGCCTCTGTTCCAAAAGTCTGTCAGATAGATTTTTTGAAGCGTAAACAGATTGATGCTGTTCTGATAATGGAATTTCAGTTGAGGGCGCGCACACACACACACACACACACAGATAAACTCCACTGATTTCCTCTTAATGGAGAGGAGCAACACAAATTAAACGTACAGTAACCCAAGAAAACAAGCACAGATTTAAAGACAAGTGACCAGATGGAGTTCTGGCTGATTTTCTTATACTGTATACTGTGTGTGTGTGTGTGTGTGTGTGTGTGTGTGTGTGTGTGTGTGTGTGTGTGTGTGTGTGTGTGTGTCACAGAGAGAGAGGTTGTGTGTTACTTCCTTTTCTCTCAGTCTTGTTTGGGACTCTTGAACAAACTTATTTTTCCTGATTGTCTTGTTCTGAGCTCACAGTCAGTGTTTTTTGTTTTACCTCTCAGACTGACTGAAGGCCAGAAGATGAGTGCTTGTGTGGAGGAAGAGGAGGACAGAGCAGAGTCTCCAGGATTAAGCTGTCTGTCTCTGAAGAGTGACTGGTCCAAAGAGTATCCTCCAGGCTTCAGTAATGAACCTGGACCCTCAGACACAAAGTAAGAGAACTGCTTCAAACCTTTGAGCCTCCAAACTGTCGGCTGTAACAGTATTTAGTGTATTGAGGTCCTGCAGTTGACATTACGGCCTGTAACAGCTGCCGTGGTGTCGGCAGAAGTTCAGTTCTTCCCAGTTCCTCCAGCATATCAGTGTATTAATACTTAACAATGAACATTTTTACTTTTTTCTTTTACATATTTTAATTGCTGCTGATAAACATAACATAGATTTAAAGATATTAGCGATTAAAGGGCCATGGTGGAGGAGAAAAACAGCTGGGGAGCCTTGTTTTGGTCAACCTTGATGAACTGAGTTTTTACACATTTTGCAGGATCATTTTACAGCCTACATGATGAGTTGCAGATGTCAAAGGTTAACTGTAGACGTGGAGCACTGATGCTTTGTCATCAGAGAATTTATCAGTGATTTATATAATATTAATAAAAATATTTTGGTGTTTGCAGAGGTCAGCACCACAGACAGAGAGCAGAGTCTCCAGGATCCAGCTGTCTGTCTCTGAAGAGTGACTGGTCCAAAGAGTATCCTCCAGGCTTCAGTAAAGAACCTGGACCCTCAGACACAAAGTAAGAGACTGTTTCTACTGTAAACTGAGCTGAAGATGATTTGGTTATTAGACATATAAACAGGTAGGTGCCAGGGGCCAGATTCATAAAACTTTGAAGCAGTGCATACTGATGTTATTTCCATATCAATCTCAATCATTGGGAATGTTGGTGAACATACACAAGCTTGATTGTCACTTCCACAGTTAGCCATAGATGGATTCAGGCCCCTAATCACCTGTTTTCATATAAACACCTCTGAGTGCTCCACCAGTCTGTCTGCACACACCAGTCCTCCATGTTGGAGGTTACACTTTAATCATTTACATAATGATTTATCTGTGCCTTCAAATAGAAGTCGCAGTAAAGATGTGTATCGAAGAATGCAGAGAAAGCTGCAGATACAGTTATAAATACATTGTCAGAAAATCAGTAGACGGGCCCTTAAATATGTTTATGACAGCAAGACAGTGACTTTCTGAGCTGATTGTTAACCAAACTTGATATTTGTTCACAACAAGATATTTTTGTCTCTGCACAGTTAGTGCTGGTAAAATAATTTGTTGTTAGGTTTAGGGCTTAATTACCCTCAAGCTTATATGGCTGTACCATCTACTAACAGGCCACAACATAAACCGAACGATTGCCAACAAGAAGAAAAGGATGCAGGTCTTATCTGAACCCCGGCAAGCTGGCCCGCTTCCTGCAGCCACCCCACTCGTTTCCCCCACTATTGTACACTCAACTGCGTGGTTGGGCCAGCCCGGACCTCTTCTCTTTTCTCTCTGTCCTCTGGCATCTGCCATCAGTCCGGATCATATTACACAAGACCCATCCTCTTGAGGTTGGCAACCCATCAAAACACAAATGACAAGCTGTAAATGTGATATTTTAGTAATAAAGAAATGTCTTCACAGAGAGACGGAGAAAAGTCGTGTTTCTGAGGAGGAGCAGCCATCCTGCTGTGCTTTGTGTCAGGACGTCCTGAAGGATCCAGTCTCTACCAGCTGTGGACACTGGTTCTGCAGACGGTGCATCACCTCATACTGGGACCAGTCTGCTTCATCAGGAGGCTCCTCCTGTCCCCAGTGCGGAAAAAGCTCCAGAACAAGACCTGGACTGCAGACAGCCAGTCAGACCTGCACTGTACAAAGTAAGACTGTACATCTGTCTGCTGATGTCGTCGTGTTTGAAAACAGGATTCGTCCTGGTTTATTTGCTGTGTTGAACAGCAGAGACATTCAATATTTTTATAAAAATCACAAAATTTAAAACCATTTCTTTATTTTTTGAATTAATTGTTTTAATGTTGGTCATGAAAATAATCACCAGATTCTCAAAATCTTTTTCTTTAGTCTCACATGTTTCTTCTCTTTCAGCAGATAGTGATCTGCAGGAGGTTTTAGATGAACATAAGATCAGTCTGAGGAAGAGATGTGAACGTGTGACTGAAGGAAGTGATGAAACAGGAAGTGGAACCCTCCTCAACAGGATCTACACTGAGCTCTACATCACAGAGGGACAGAGTGAAGAGGTTAATACCCAACATGAGGTGAGGCAGCTTGAGACAGCTTCCAAGATGGAGACCCTCCATGACACTCCAATCAAGTGCCACGACATCTTTAAAGCCTTACCGGGCCAACAGAGACACATCAGAGTCGTTCTGACGAACGGCGTCGCTGGCGTTGGAAAAACCTTCTCGGTTCAGAAGTTCACTCTGGACTGGGCAGAGGGCTTGGAAAACCAAGACGTCAGTCTGGTGATTCTGCTTTCGTTCAGGGAGCTGAACTTGATCAAAGATGAGCGGTACAGTCTTCTCCAGCTGCTCCATGTTTTCCATCCAACATTACAGAAGGTCACAGCAGAGAAGCTCGCTGTCTGTAAACTTCTGTTCATCTTTGACGGCCTGGATGAAAGCAGACTTTCACTGGATTTCCACAACAATGAGGTCGTGTCTGATGTCACACAGAAGTCATCAGTCAACGTGCTGCTGACAAACCTCATCAAGGGGAATCTGCTTCCCTCGGCTCTCGTCTGGATCACTTCCCGACCTGCAGCAGCCAATCAGATCCCTCCTTCATGTGTTGGCAGGGTGACAGAAGTACGAGGCTTCACTGACGCCGAGAAGGAGGAGTACTTCAGGAGGAGAGTCAGTGATGAAGAGTTGTCCAGCAGAATCATCTCACACATCAAGACATCCAGGAGCCTCCACATCATGTGTCTAATCCCAGTCTTCTGCTGGATCACTGCTACAGTTCTGGAGCACATGTTGAGTACAGACCAGAGAGGAGAGCTGCCCAAGACCCTGACTGACATGTACTCACACTTCCTACTGGTTCAGACAAAGAGGAAGAAGCAGAAGTATGACGAGGGACATGAGACGAGTCCACAGGAGCTGACGGAGGCTGATAGGAAGGTTCTTCTGAAGCTGGGGAGGCTGGCGTTTGAACAGCTTGAGGAAGGAAACATCATGTTCTACCAAAAAGACCTGAAGCAGTGTGGTCTTGATGTCTCAGAGGTCTCGGTGTACTCAGGAGTTTGTACAGAGATCTTCAAAAGAGAGAGTGTGATCTTCCAGAAAACAGTCTACTGCTTTGTTCATCTGAGCGTTCAGGAGTTTCTGGCTGCCGTCTACATGTTCCACTGTTACACCAACAGGAACACAAAGGTACTGAAGGCTTTCCTGGGGAAGACATCCCTGGATGTCTTCCTGAGGAGCGCCTTGGAGAAATCCTTTAAAAGTAAAAATGGCCACCTGGACCTGTTGGTCCGCTTCCTTCATGGCCTCTCTCTGGAGTCCAACCAGAGACTCTTAGGAGGCCTGCTGGGTCGGACAGACAACAGTCCAGAAATCATCCAGAGAGCCATCAACAACCTGAAGGAGATGAACAGTGAGGATATCACTCCTGACAGAAGCATCAACATCTTCCACTGTCTGATGGAGATGAACGACCACTCAGTCCATCAGGAGATCCAAGAGTTCCTGAAGTCAGAGAACAGATCAGAGAAGGAACTCTCTGAGATCCACTGCTCAGCTCTGGCCTACATGCTGCAGATGTCAGAGGAGGTTCTGGATGAGTTGGACCTGAAGAAGTACAACACAACAGCGGAGGGACGATTGAGACTGATTCCAGCTGTGAGGAACTGCAGAAAGGCTCTGTAAGTCCAGATGTGATTAACATTATAAATCAGTGTAGATTAGTAGTTTAGTTCTTCAAATATAAACACTCGAAAATTCTTATAGTTCTTAAAGTAGTGTTGCGCTTGTTTATTGCAAAAATGATGTTGGTTCAATCAGGAGAGAGTGTGGTTGAGGTTTTATCACAGCAACATTTGATCACAACATTTTTTACAGTTATAAGTGAAGTAAAGTTATTATTACCTGAATAAGTTCTGCAAGGTGTCTATAATCAGACATACAGGTAATGGTTGATACTTTACCACTATGCTTAAGAGTTTAAAATAAGTTGTGTATCATTTTCCAAAGGAAAAAGTCATAGAGAATTGCTTTTGTGCAATTATTGCTATCATTAGCCATTTCATAGTGAGCATTAAAGGTAGATCGTAGAAAAGATTTCAATCGTAGTCATCTGGACACTGTTTTCAGAATCAAGACATTTCGCCATCCGGAAGTCATTCTCAATTTTCTGGCTGCACCTACCTCATCACTGTTAAGTACCTGATTGATGAGGTAGGTGCAGCCAGAAAACAATAGGCC
Organism: Siniperca chuatsi; assembly: GCF_020085105.1. Taxonomy (NCBI): domain Eukaryota; kingdom Metazoa; phylum Chordata; class Actinopteri; order Centrarchiformes; family Sinipercidae; genus Siniperca; species Siniperca chuatsi. Next base: position 23,890,393 of record NC_058060.1, read on the forward strand.
TCATTACTGATTACTGGGCCATCTTGGAAACAATTTAGGTCAGTTTCAGGTGAAACTAGCTAATCAACAGATACTCAGGTAGATTCCTTCCTGAGGGCAGGGCTTATGTAACACAGAGTAGCTTAAATTTCTAGTTCCCGTCCCATTTTTTCACAATTGAGAATGACTTCCGGATGGGAGCCGAAACGTCTTGATTCTGAAAACAGTGTCCAGATGACTACGACTGAAACCTTTTCTACGATAGAACACTCCTGGACGAATGAGGGACTACACCGCATTAAAGGTAGAAAGAGAAGATACAGTAGAACAATGTAAATTTCACACTGAGATCTAAAATAATAGTAATGGTAGTGGCAATAATATTAATATTAATAAATTAATTATAGGAGTAACAATGATAATAACAGGAATAAGACTAATAATAATAAATATAGTAGCGGTTGTCGAGCAGAAACATGGGGGCAGTAAGAGGCCTGCAATCATAGATCCAGTTTCTGCAGGCAGAGACTGCCAAAACAGGATATTGCAAACTGTTTTGACATCAAGTCCATCAAGTAAATATAAAGTGTCCTCTTTCATAATAACATATTTTGTAATATATGTTTCATGACAGACTTTCTGACTGTGGACTCTCAGCGACTCACTGTAAAGTTGTGGCCTCAGCTCTGAAGTCCAACCCCTCCCATCTGAGAGAGATGGACCTGAGTGACAACAAGCTGCAGGATTCGGTACTGAAGCTGCTGTCTGCTGGACTGGAGAGTCCAAACTGTAGACTAGAGACCCTGAGGTCAGTTCACTGACTGTAGCTTATGTAGTTATTTTGTATATATTCAATTCAAATTTTGTACTGAGTTTTAAAGTATTGGGTTAATAAACTTATTTCCAAGTTTTTCTTCACAACAGATCTAACTGTTGCTCTCTTTTCATGTCAGCATTAATTATTTGAAGCCAAAGACATTTAGATTGCAAAGTAAAACAAATAAATAGTCAGCACCGGAAACATCTTTGTCTTAAAGGACAGGTTCATATTCAGTCTATCTCAATACAATACTCATATGCCCACATGTACATTCAATGAGTTACTGGTGTCAGCAGAGCAGAGAGGCAGTCTCTCATCCACCGGTACTATGTTTTACACAGCGTGCTAGCTCGGCTAATAGCGAATTGTTACAAACAAGCTAAAATGAAAGCTGTCTGTATGTAGTCAAACTGTTTAACTTAGTTTGCCAATAATCTTTGGCTAAAACTTTGGCTAATTCTTGTAAACTTAGCTGCTGGCTGAGACAAACCAGCCCCTCCTCCCTCTGCCAGGTAACTTACCTGCAGTAAATCACAGCAGCAGCCGAGGGACGAGGACAGAGGACAGGAGGAAGGACTGATACTGACTGATGTCTTCATTTTTTCTAAACTGCACTCAGTATTTTGATTTCAGGAATAGGATTTATTTAATTAACATTTTAAAGTGAGATATTATTGAGTTTATACAGTGACTTTGCTGTTGTAAACATTACTGTTGCTGCTCTAGAAATAACATTTAGTTATGTTTTATAAATATTCAATTCTAATCTTATTCTGAATTTATTCTTTTTAAAAATAATATATTTTTTAAAAAGCAATTATTTAGTAATGAAAAAGAATCGATAAGAGTATTAATAAAGACTCAAACCAATAAGGAGTATTGATAAGAGTAGTAGTATCAATAAAAATCCTAACGATACCCATCCGTAACTGTGTGTGAAGTGTGTGTGTTATAACCTGACTCCAATGTTACGAGATGGACGACAAAATCCACAGTTTTGTTCTGTGTAAAAATTACTTGTAAAGTTTAGCTTCAACTAATATGAGACTTCAGCAGTCTGAGTTACACATATCAAGTCAGTATTTAGTGTTTGACAGAGTTTCCTTGTTGAGCTGCAGTGGAGGAATAGTAACTCAAAGAGGGAGTTTGGTCCTAAATAGTCTGTAACTTTGGTAAACACCCACTTGATTTGTCTAACTGACTGTTGAAGCTAATATTAGTTTCAGCTGAATGTATGAAGTAATTTCTTACAGTGTAGTTGTGTTAGGAAGGGACCACTTCACACTCAGTATTGACAGGAGGAAGGATTACTGCCACCAATGACTCTATGATGTACATATGGCATGTGGCTGTTGTTTTAAGACAGACTTGAACAAACGTGGACCTCTCCTTTTAATGACATAAACCTGCTTAGCTACCAAATACAGTAAGAAGAAGGTCATGTAATAAATTAAAAAATGAACAGTTTTTTAGTCCAATATGTCTGATTTGATACTGATCCTCTAATTCCAGACTTGACTGAGATCAGCAGCATGTTATTGATCTGTGTTGACATGAATCGGTGAATGAATGTTGTGCTGACATTTGGATGATGTCTGCAGACATCTGATTGGATTATTAATGTATCTTTATCTCCATCATTTATTCTTTATTCAGATTGTGGGGCTGCAGTTTGTCAGAGATCAGCTGTGCTTCTCTGGCCTCAGCTCTGAAGTCCAACCCCTCCCATCTGAGAGAGCTGCAGCTGAGTAAAAACTACCTGCAGGATTCAGGAGTGAAGCTGCTGTGTGGTTTTCTGGAGAGTCCACACTGCAGACTGGAGACTCTGAGGTCAGTTCACTGACTCTGTTACTATTGTAGATCTTAAATGTTTAATTAATAATTGAACCTAATTTCTGTTCATACATAACTTACATCCATAATGTTGTACATTTTCTTTTGTCCACATTTTCATGTTTCTTGTACTAAATTTAGTCTGCAGTCACAAAAGACTCAAATAGACTGTAGAAAATGTCCCCTGTTAGTTGTTGAAGTAAATGAATGTGTATAATTTTTAGTTAAAGGTCACATCTGTATACAGAAGATCCTCTGAACTAATGTTTGTTTTAAATTAATTAAGTTTAGTTGCTGAAGTAGAAATATTTCTTTAATTTCTGTTAACGTCAATGTGTTTTCAGAAATAATGTCTGATCATAGATATTGATCCTCCAGAAGACACACACACACTAACACACATTTGTGTATATATATATATAGCGGCTGGATAGCTCAATTGGTAAGTCACAGGACTTTCACACGGGGGACCCAGGGTTCGTCAATGTGTTTTCAGAAATAATGTCTGATCATAGATATTGATCCTCCAGAAGACACACACATACTAACACACATATTAGTTGAAGCTAAACTTGAAGGCACTCATCATGGCTGCACAGGAGCAGGCCTGTGCAGCCATGATGAGTGCCTCTGTGCTGTCCTTCAATCCAGCCCGCTCTAGCCATTGGTAGGACTTCTTGATATCAGCCACTTCAGTTATGTTCCGGTGGTACATCCCGTGTAGGGGTTTGTCCTCCCATGATGGTCCCTCCTCCAGCACGTCTTCCTCTGTTCCCCATTGCCTGAGACATTCCCTGAGCACGTCATCTGTTGGGGCCTTATATTGGATGTACTTGTGGATCTTGGATGTTTCATCCTGGATAGTGGCTCTGACACTCACTGGTCCACGGCCGCCTTCCTTACGGCTAGCGTACAGTCTCAGGGTGCTGGATTTGGGATGGAGCCCTCCATGCATGGTGAGGAGCTTTCGCGTCTTAACATCTGTGGTCTGTATCTCTTCCTTTGGCCACCTTATAATTCCCGCAGGGTATCTGATCACTGGCAGGGCGTAGCTGTTTATTGCCTGGGCCTTGTTCTTGCCATTGAGCTGACTTCTTAGGACTTGCCTCACTCGTTGGAGGTATTTGGCCGTTGCCGTCTTCCTTGTTGCCTCTTCGAGGTTGCCATTTGCCTGTGGTATTCCAAGGTACTTGTAACCATCCTCAATGTCTGCTATGTTCCGTCTGGGAGTGAGACCCCTTCTGTGGGGACTACCTTCCCTCTCTTTGTCACCATTCGACTGCACTTCTCAAGCCCGAATGACATCCCAATGTCAGAGCTGTAGATCCTGGTGGTGTGGATCAGTGAGTCGATGTCCCGCTCGCTCTTAGCGTATAGCTTGATGTCATCCATGTAGAGGAGGTGACTGATGGTGGCCCCGTTCCTGAGTCGGTATCCATAGCCAGTCTTGTTGATTATTTGGCTGAGGGGGTTCAGTCCTATGCAGAACAGCAGTGGGGACAGAGCATCTCCTTGGTATATGCCACATTTGATGGATACTTGTGCAAGTGGCTTACCATTGGCCTCAAGGGTGGTTTTCCACAGCCTCATCGAGTTCGCAATGAAGTGTCTTAGAGTCCTGTTGATGTTGTACATCTCTAAGCATTCAGTGATCCATGTGTGCGGCATTGAGTCATATGCTTTCTTGTAGTCAATCCAGGCAGTGCACAGGTTGGTGTGTCGGGCTCTGCAGTCTTGGGTGACTGTTCTGTCAACCAGGAGTTGGTGTTTGGCTCCTCTGGTTCCTCTGCCAATGCCCTTCTGTGCTTTGCTCATGTATTGATCCATGTGTCCACTTATCTTAGCCGCGATGATGCCTGACATGAGCTTCCATGTTGTGGAGAGACAGGTTATTGGCCGATAGTTGGATGGGACTGTACCCTTTGCGGGATCCTTCAGGATCAGGATTGTGCGCCCTTCGGTAAGCCATTCAGGGTGCGTCCCATCTCTTAGCAGCTGGTTAATTTGTGCTGCTAGGCGCTCGTGGAGTGCAGTGAGCTTCTTTAGCCAGTGGGTGTGGATCGTGTCAGGGCCCGGTGCTGTCCAGTTCTTCATACCTGAGACTCTTTCTTGGATGTCTGCCGCTGTGATGGTGACTGGATTCTGTTCAGGGAGGTTGCTGTGGTCCTTTCTCAGGGCGGCCAGCCACTGTGCATCGCTGTTGTGTGATGCCTCCCTTTCCCATATACTTTTCCAGTACTGTTCCGTTTCCAGCCTTGGTGGGTCTGCTCTGCTGTTATTACCCTGCCATTGAGCGTACAGGTTCGCAGGTTGAGTTGCGAACAGCCGGTTTATTCTTCTGGCTTCATTATGTCTCGTGTATCTCTTTAGGCGGCTAGCCAAGACTTGGAGTCTTTGTTTGGCAGTTTCGAGTGCTTCAGGTATATATATATACACCACCGGAACATAACTGAAGTGGCTGATATCAAGAAGTCTTACCAATGGCTAGAGCGGGCCGGACTGAAGGACAGCGCAGAGGCACTCATCATGGCTGCACAGGAGCAGGCCCTGAGCACCAGAGCAATAGAGGCCCAGATCTACCACACCAGACAAGACCCAAGGTGTAGGCTGTGCAAAGAAGCCCCTGAGACAATCCAGCACATAACTGCAGGGTGTAAGATGCTGGCAGGGAAAGCATACATGGAGAGCCATAACCAAGTGGCTGGCATAGTGTACAGGAACATCTGCACTGAGTATGGACTGGAAACCCCGAGGTCAAAGTGGGAAACACCTCCAAAGGTGATAGAGAATGACCGAGCCAAGATCCTGTGGGACTTCCAGATTCAGACTGACAGAATGGTAATGGCGAACCAGCCTGACATCGTGGTGGTGGACAAACAGCAGAGGAAAGCCGTTGTGGTTGACATGGCAATACCAAGTGATGGCAACATCAGGAAGAAGGAACATGAGAAACTAGAGAAGTACCAAGGGCTCAGAGAAGAGCTGCAGAAGGCCTGGAAGGTGAAGGAAACAGTGGTGCCCGTGGTCATCGGAGCACTCGGGGCAGTGACCCCCAAACTGGAGGAGTGGCTACAGCAGATCCCTGGAAGAACACCAGACATCTCGGTCCAGAAAAGTGCAGTACTAGGAACAGCAAAGATACTGCGCAGAACCCTCAAGCTCCCAGGCCTCTGGTAGAGGACCCGAGCTTGAAGGATGAGACCACCCGCGGAGGGTGAAGGACCAAATATATTTATATATATAAAGAGAGAGAGAGAGAGAGAGAGAGAGAGAGAGACAGAGAGAGACAGAGAGATTAAAGCATATTTCCAGTGCAGCTGTTTAAAGGATCAATGTACTTTTTCTCCTCTAATTCCAGACTGGACTGAGATCAGCAGCATGTTATTGATCTGTGTTGACATGAATATGTGAATGAATGTTGTGCTGACATTTGGATGATATCTGCAGAAGGCTGACATGATGATGATCCACAATAACACCATGACAAAGTCACTCTACTCACTTTAGGGAAAAGCTCATTGATTAGGACGTAGTAATGTTGAGCTACACATTTTAAACCTGAACACATCTGATTGGATTATTAATGGATTTTTATCTCCATCATTTATTCTTTATTCAGATTGTGGGGCTGCAGTTTCTCAAAGATCAGCTGTGCTTCTCTGGCCTCAGCTCTGAAGTCCAACCCCTCCCATCTGAGAGAGCTGCAGCTGAGTAAAAACTACCTGCAGGATTCAGGAGTGAAGCAGCTGTGTGATTTTCTGGAGAGTCCACACTGCAGACTGGAGACTCTGAGGTCAGACACCATTTTTGACTTCTGTGCTTAGATTAATATGATGTGAAAGTTGTGTTGACACTAAACTGCAGACATAAGGCTGATATTAGACTGATCCACACTGAGTATCTTAATGCTAAAGTTTATTTTCTTCTTCAGTGGTTTAGTCCATTGACTGTGGCGGAGCAATGTTGAGCTACACGTTTAAAACCTTAATATGACAAGAAAAATCTCCACTGGATAATTCACTCTGAACTTCTTAAACTCTTGATTTTTATCTTATATTTCACATCATGTTACTTTTGATAAATGATGGAAACTTTGTGATCTTTCAGATCTCTGAACAGATTATTAAACACTGAATGATTTCAAGCAGGAACATCGTCTTCTAAAGTTACATCATTTATTCTTTATTCAGATTGTGGGGCTGCAGTTTGTCAGAGATCAGCTGTGCTTCTCTGGCCTCAGCTCTGAAGTCCAACCCCTCCCATCTGAGAGAGCTGGACCTGAGTAACAACAAGCTGCAGGATTCAGGAGTGAAGCTGCTGTGTGGTTTTCTGGAGAGTCCACACTGCAGACTGGAGACTCTGAGGTCAGTTCAACGACTCTGTCACTATTGTAGATCTTAAATGTTTAATTAACAATTGAACCTAATTTATGTTCATACATAACTTACATCCATAATGTTGTACATTTTCGTTTGTCCACATTTTCATGTTTCTTGTACTAAATTTAGTCTGCAGTCACAAAAGACTCAAAGAAACTGTAGAAAATGTCCCCTGTTAGCTGTTGAAGTAAATGAATGTGTATATTTTTCAATTAAAGGTCACATCTGTATACAGAAGATCCTCTGAACTAATGTTTGTTTTAAATTAATTAAGTTTAGTAGAAATATTTCTTTACTTTCTGTTAACTTCAATGTGTTTTCACAAATGTCTGATCTTTGATATCGATCCTCCAGAAGACACACACACACACACACACACACACACACACACACACACACACACACACACACATATAGAGAGAGAGGGACACAAAGATATCAAAGCACATCCAAATGCAGCTGTTTCCCTTCGGGGATCAATAAAGTATTTCAATAAAGTATTTCTGATTAAAGGATCAATGTAGTTTTTCTCCTCTAATTCCAGACTGGACTGAGATCAGCAGCATGTTATTGATCTGTGTTGACATGAATAGGTGAATGAATGTTGTGCTGACATTTGGATGATGTCTGCAGAAGGCTGACATGATGATGATCCACAATAACACCATGACAAAGTCACTCTACTCATTTTAGGGAAAAGCTCATTGATTAGGACGTAGAAATGTTGAGCTACACATTTAAAACCTGAACACATCTGATTGGATTATAAATGTATTTTTATCTCCATCATTTATTCTTTATTCAGATTGTGGAGCTGCAGTTTGTCAGAGATCAGCTGTGCTTCTCTGGCCTCAGCTCTGAAGTCCAACCCCTCCCATCTGAGAGAGCTGGACCTGAGTGACAACAAGCTGCAGGATTCAGGAGTGAAGCTGCTGTGTGGTTTTCTGGAGAGTCCACACTGCAGACTGGAGACTCTGAGGTCAGACACCATTTTTTACTTCTGTGCTGAGATTAATATGATGTGAAAGTTGTGGTGACACTAAACTGCAGACATAAGGCTGATATTAGACTGATCCACACTGAGTATCTTAATGCTAAAGTTTATTTTCTTCTTCAGTGGTTTAGTCCATTGACTGTGGCAGAGCAATGTTGAGCTACACATTTAAAATCTGAATATAACAAGAAAAATCTCCACTGGATAATTCACTCTGAACCTCTGAATGTCTATCTTATATTCAAGATAATGTTTTTTAAAATAAATGATACTAAAAACACATAAATACAATAAATAAATACATTTCAAGTAAACTTCTACTTTCTCAACCTTCTTCAGCTCTGAACAGATTATTAAACACTGAATGATTTCAAGCAGGAACATTGTCTTCTAAAGTTACATCATTTATTCTTTATTCAGATTGAGTCGCTGCAGTTTGTCAGAGATCAGCTGTGCTTCTCTGGCCTCAGCTCTGAAGTCCAACCCCTCCCATCTGAGAGAGCTGAAGCTGAGTAACAACAAGCTGCAGGATTCAGGAGTGAAGCTGCTGTGTGGTTTTCTGGAGAGTCCACACTGCAGACTGGAGACTCTGAGGTCAGTTCACTGACTCTGTTACTATTGTAGATCTTAAATGTTTAATTAACAATTGAACCTAATGTATGTTCATACATAACTTACATCTATAACATTGTAAATTTTCGTTTGTCCACATTTTCATGTTTCTTGTACTAAATTTAATCTGCAGTCACAAAAGACTCAAATAAACTGTAGAAAATGTCCCCTGTTAGCTGTTGAAGTAAATGAATGTGTATATTTTTTAGTTAAATGTCACATCTGTATACAGAAGATCCTCTGAACTAATTGTTTTAAATTAATTAAGTTTAGTTGCTGAAGTAGAAATATTTCTTTAATTTCTGTTAACTTCAATGTGTTTTCATAAATAATGTCTGTCTGATCATTGATAGAAGACACACAGACACACACACACACACACACACACACACACACACACACACACACACACACATATATATATATATATATATATATATATATATATATATATAGAGAGAGAGAGAGAGAGAGAGAGAGAGATCAAAGCATGTTTCCAAATGCAGCTGTTTAAAGGATCAATATAGTTTTTCTCCTCTAATTCCAGACTTGACTGAGATCAGCAGCATGTTATTGATCTGTGTTGACATGAATAGGTGATTCATTGATTAGGACATAGTAATGTTGAGCTACACATTTAAAACCTGAACTTATCTGATTGGATTACAAATGTATTTTTATCTCCATCATTTATTCTTTATCCAGATTGAGTCGCTGCAGTTTGTCAGAGATCAGCTGTGCTTCTCTGGCCTCAGCTCTGAAGTCCAACCCCTCCCATCTGAGAGAGCTGAAGATGAGTGACAACAAGCTGCAGGATTCAGGAGTGAAGCTGCTGTGTGATCTTGTGAAGAGTCCACACTGCAGACTGGAGACTCTGAGGTCAGTAGAGGGCTGGAGTCAGTCCATGCTGGTTTCAGCAGTATTGTACTAAACACAGTTAGTTTCAAAGCAAAGATCCAGTATTTCCTGTAAACCTCCGACCTTCTCAGTGGCTGCTTTCCTCAGTGAAGCTGTGAGAGGAGGATGGTGACGGGCTTCAGGATTGGACAGAAAGACAGACAGAGAGAGAGAACAGTCAGCCAATCAGATGAGCCAGAAGCTCGTTGTGATCATGTGTCTGAGTCGATGTGAAGACGACTGTTGTTGTTGTGTTCATGTCTACAGGAAATAAAGCTGGAGTCCAGCTGGCAGCATTACAACATGTACAGAGACAGTGTCCTCGTTCATCAGACTGTTGTGGCATCAAATCTGATCTCAAAGTGTTTGTTCTCTCATTTCAACACTAAACAATTGATCAGTTCATCTTTGTCACAGCTCTGAGATCAGTCTGACTGAAGCCTGCAGATCACTGGCTCTTATTTCAAAGAACCATCGTTATATTTAGTCACCATGTGGTCTTTCTGCAGACCAGAACCTCTGCTGAAGTCCAGTAATCACAGCTGATGTTTAGCTGTTCAGTCTTTGTATGAACAAATATAAATATATATATCATATCATATATATCTGTCCATTTGTCTTTTGTTGTGTCCAAATGTTTTTCTAACAGACTCCATATTTACATATTTGTCATGTAATATTTCAAACAGTAGATCAAATATTCAGACGTGACTGAACGCTGGTTTTTAACAGCTCTGAGCGCTAACAGCAGTAAATCCATCATTAAAGTGAGCAGTGAACATCTCTCTGTTTCTGCAGTCATGATGCGTTCAGGGACTCTCAGCACTTTATTTCCACTATGTGCTTCAGTGAAATCTGCAGAGTAAACAGACTCGATGCCCAAAGTCTCTGCAGGTGTGTGAGCTTCCAGCTCAGTGTGTTCACTCCAACACGTTAACATGAGCTCTGAAAGGAAGCTGGCTGCGCTACACAGCCGCTCCACTTCTGGTCTGAACAGGACTGAGGTCCCTGCTGGTCTTTATACTGGATGTGCTGCTTCACTGACTGACAGCTGATGGAGGGAGTCTCTGTAAACACTGATTTATGACTTCTGCTGTCTGTCTTCTTCTCTCATCAGAGTGTGACTGATCAGAAAGGCGGTTGTGTTGAGAGGACCAGCTGTGTCCTGATGATCCAGAGGATGAAGCAGCAGCTGGTGTGTGGAGAGGCTCTGACTGGGCCATGTTACTGGGAGGTGGAGTGGAGAGCTTCACCCAGCAGTGACTGACGGAGGAATCACAACAAGTGGAGATGAGTCTCAGTGCTGCAGTCTGAACTGCTCTGAGATCAGCTCCACTGTCAGACACAAAGGCAAGTCCACCATCGTCCCTGTGTGTTCCTCTGGATGTGGCAGAGTATCGTCAGTGGATCTGGACTCTCTGCTGCTGCTCTGTCCTTCTACACCGTCTCTGCAGACACACTGAGAGACTCCTTCTGCTCCACACTCAGCCACCTCCTCCACCTGGACCTGGACTTTATTTTGTCTTTTTATTATTCAATTAGATATTCTGAATCCAAAGTGCCTCTGCAGATTAGTTCTGTTTCTGACAACATAACTGTAGATTAACACATTTAATTGGATATTTCTGTTTTGCTTTCTGTCGCAGCTCCACCCTGTGGAACGATGGAGTTCATTTCCACATATTTCTGAATAACAGTGGAAGTTGATGTTGCATGCTTAAAGTTACCTCTCTGAAGTGAAATGCTCCTGATGAGTCTTTCATATAAGCGAAAAGCTAAAGTGTAAAGTTTTGCTGCTGCTTTTTATTCTCTGGGTTTTTTTTCTAACTTTTAATAAAACACAACCAGGTTAAGTCTCACTTTGCTAAAATAAAAATCAATTTCTGCTCGACTGTAATTTTTACTCAGTCCAGGTTGGGCTGGTGTAGAAATACAAATAAAAGTCCTGCATTCTAAAACTTTCTTAGTAAAAAGTATTATCAGCTAAATTTACTTAACAAAACTAGAAGTCGTCCCTGTGCAGTAAAACGCTTCCTGTCAGTGTTTTATTATATCTGATGTTTCTGGATTCATATTCCTGCTGCATTAATGTGTGTGTTGCATTTTACTGCTGCAGATGTTTAAGGTTGAGCTCATTTTAACTGCTTTATATACTGTTGGGTAGTTTAATCTACAGCAATGCATCATGGTCTATAAGATCATCATGTGTTTGTAGCGTCGCTGTCCTGTGAGAACCACGTATCTCTAAAAAGTCTTCCTGAGCTCAGAGAAACAGCCTGTTTTCAGCTCTGTGACGATGCGTTTTCCAGCTGATCCGAGGGGGGGTTAAAGAGTTTATTCAGCTTCAGGAGGAGGAGAGTTTTCTCAGCACATAAAGGAAACTCTTCATCCTTCAGTTCATCACAAACATTCAAAATCACCAATTTGGAGATACGTGGTTTTCACTGGACAGGAAGGGGATGAACATCTGTAATCTGTAAAGTAACTAAAGCCGTCAGACAAATGTAGTGGAGTAGAAGTATAAAGTTGCATAAAATGGAAATACTCAAGTAAAGTACCTGGAATTTGTATTCAGGTACAGGACTCGAGTTAATGAATTTGTAGTTACAATCCACCACTATGAATTTCTAATCGCTCAGAAGAAAAACATAAATGTGTGTGTTTGGTTAAATAACTGATGAAAGGTGTCACCTACGTCAGATGTCAGATTTAATTACATAGCATTAAGATAAAACCTCATACAGTATATACAGTGCAGTCATAGACATGGACAATATACACATTCTCATTCAGTTCATTAATAAGTAAATCAAGCTGGAATGAACGCATTATTTGGCCCTTTACTGTAGCATAGTAGTATTATTAGCATCAAACCGCAACGTGAACACAACATCTGGGGAAAGAAATCGATACTGTTGAAAGCTGCACTTGACAAGATCACAGTGGCACTCAGACCAGAGAGAAGATGAAACACTTTAGCTTCACACCGTTTGCCTGAATGAAACTCTGGTGTCTCTACAGTCACTCCCTCTGCCCACAGAGCGCCAGAAACTGAGACTCAGGAGCACAAACACTCTTCTATATCGGAGACTGGTGAAGTGTTAGTGTTCCTCTAGTGGTTGAGAAAATTCTCCTACTTCTTGAGCCAATGAACCATTTACAAATGCATCGTCACAAAGCTGAAAACATGCCTGTTTAGCATGGTTTTATATTATATATTGGCTTGTCAGAAGGGTCTTGGTGTTGTATAATGCGGCTGATAAAAACAAACAAAACAGCACTTCATAATGCTGAGAAAAGGCTTAAAGGAATCGTTTGACAGTTTTGGAAATACGGATTTTCGCTGTCTTTCCGAGAGTAAGAGGAGAAGAGTGATGCACTCTCATATCTTTACAGTAAATATGAAGTGACAGCCAGCAGCTGGTTAGCTTAGCTTAGCATAAAGACTGGAAACAGGGGGAAACAGCTAGCCTGGATCTGTCCAAAAGGTAACAAAACCCACCTACCCGCACCTCTAAAGCTCATTAATTAACACATTTTATCCGGGAGTGTTGTCGTCATCACGAGGTTGCCCGGCAACCAGCTGAGACTAGGAAGCTACTGGTCCCAGCCAAGAAACAGTCCGGCACATGACCCCTGTAAAACCACAACAACCTGTCGTTTTTACACTTCAGTTTTCGTACAGATTAAATAAACGAGACAAAACAAGCTTTGCTTGTAGGAGGATTTTTTTTACCCTTTGGACAGAGCCAGGCTAGCTGTTTCCCCCTGTTTTCACTCTTTATGCTAAGCTAAGCTAAGAAACGGCTGGCTCCAACTTTATATTTACTGTACAGAATCGTGAGTTGAATCTATCTCATCTCACGCTCAGCAAGAAATTGAATAAGGGTATTTCCCAAAATGTTGAACTATTCCTTTAAAGTATTTTAGAAACAGTGTCACCATTACGTAGTTTGTCTGAATCCAGATGTGCACCAAAGACGTTCCACTCACTTCGTTTGAAACCTGTTAACAAGTTTTTGAGATATTCTACTAACAAACAAATAAAAACAGACTAAAAACATAAATAACCTCAGCAGTAGAGGTAGGAAATGGAAAATTCCTTCCATTAGTATTTTATCATTGGTCACGCTCCGTAACAATTATTTTCATTGTCGATGAATTTGCTGGTTGGTCACTGATTAATCATTTGCTCCATAAAAAGGTCAGAAAATAATGAAAAATGTTCCCAGTTTCTCCAAGAGTCCAAGGTGACGTCTTCTAATTACTATTATTAACTAAGTTAACTAAGTTCAGTTTACTAGAAAGGAAGAGGAGAAAATTCTCACATTTGGGAAGCTGGAACCATCAGAACCATCAATTCAGCTACTAATCGTTCACAGCTCTAACTCACTTGTTGGTGTTTCTGAGTACTTCTGAGTTTTAACAGTTTCATGTCTCTGTGTACCAGTCTGTGAAGTTGTGTCGTGCAGCTCTAACTGCCGGTGGCAGATATTTCGGATGTTTTGCTGCTGACTCTGCAGAAACTCGACACTGTGGCCTGTTTAGTTGAATAAGAACAGGAACTGGAAGAGCTGAAATCACAGAGAGGAGGAGGAGCGCTGAGGAATAATCCAAGAAGCAGATTCACAGAGTTATCTGGATAACTGGAATATGATGTGGAAATGACCTGCAGAGTTATCCAGAAAAATGAGTGAACCTGCTTCTTGGAGCAGGCGGCGGTGTTCAGAAATGACTCAAGAGGCAGAAGGAGTTTCAGAAACAATGCACACAGTCAACAGACTTGCACCCCGAAGTTTCTGGGATATATAACTTGAGTTTGGTTGTGTGTGAATAACGCAAAGACTTCATCTACAGGAGACGTACAGGTGTGAGTGTGTGTCACTGGAAGGTGAGAGTCAGAGAGAGAGAGGTGTGTTTCTTCTAGCCGTCTCAGCTGGTCGTGTCGTTGCTCTCTGTTCGCTCTTTCTTCTACAGAAAAAGACAAGACACAAAAGTCGGAACAGCCATTACAATAAAACATTAACATCAATACACAGAGCAATGATAAAACTTTGTATATTTGGAGAAAATGCTGAGCTGCCGGCTGAAGACTCACCTTCTTTTTGCCAAGCGGTGGCTCTTTCCAAAGAGTCTCCAGGGTGACGCGCGGCCCTGCTGAGCCCAGGTGTGCGCCGAGTCCCGACTCACCTGGTGGAAACAAAGCACACGAATGGATACCACATCAGTTAGCCAATCAGAAAGAGGGCTGCACGATTAAACTAATAATAAGATAATTTTGCTGGTTGTTGGTGTTTAACCAGCATTCGTTCTGAGACATTTATAAAAGGGAAGTAAGCAGGAAGGGATTCAATGACTTTCTAAATGAGACGCAGCTTAACAGCAGCTGGAAATCTTGTTGCCGCTGACCTCCAGTGGTTTAACATCACAGTGTACTCCAGGGCGTGGCAGTACATTATTGTTGGTTACAGGTAATAAGTACACTCCTGTCCACCATAAGTGATGCTGGGACAAATCAGTCGTGATTTTCTGTTGAGATTTACTCTAAATCTTTGCGACCACTTACTGTAAAGTTCTAGATGTAGCATTTCAATTTCAGCAAATCATTAGAGACGTTAGTATAATCAATATTGGGTTTGGAGGAAAACATGCTGGATCACTTTACATCAAAATACAGTTAGAGGGCGCTGTTCTTCCAGAGCAAACACAGCTTCAAGAGTTTCTAATGGCGACAAACGGAACGAACGACCGATGGAAAACTTTACTTCTAAAAAGTTTCTTCTTAACGAAAGACAGAATAAATTTGAGAGAAGCAGCAACAGGAAGATTAAAATTATACGTGAGTGAGATAAGAGGTTACTAGTCTACTTTCCCAAGATTTTAATCCAGCTACACATTGAAGAAAACAGCGGGAAGCTCCACACTCTCCGATGGGGGGAAATGGGTAATTTTTTTTAACGAGGAACTGAGGGAACTACACACAGATACTAGTGAGGCTCTGGCTACACATCAAAGAAGGGAAAGGAAAGCCACATACTCATAACTAATGCAATCTTTTTAATATACATCAGTGTTTTGACAGATCTACATTTTGTCACATGTTGCCAAAATGTTAACCAACAAAATGTAAAATAAAAACACTGCATCGGGGTTATGAGTTTGCAGCTTTCCCCTTCTTTCTTAGATATTTTAAACCCTAAAATGAATTGGTTTTATTACACCTCCCTCACATTTCAGAGAAATCTTCTGACTTGCAAAAAAAGAGGCTCAACGTCTGCTTTTATCTCGTCAGCTCATGTGTTTTCATATCTGAAAAGCCAGGAAAGCACAACCCTTTCCTAAAAGGGAACGAGTCACCGATCAAACACACACAAACACTGATACGACACTAACTAAAGATTTAATGTACGTGATGTCATTCAGATCTGTTTTAACTCAGTGCAACTACTGATCTGTATCGGTGAGGGTAGTATCTGTGAAGACGAACAAAACTTGTGCCTTGCTTGTAGTCCAGTAATGAGATTCATCCATATTCATCCATATTAGCTGCCTTGCTACACGGCCGTTGTAGCTACACTGCTAATGTGTGGAAGTTAGTTTTCTACTGGCGTTTTTTAGCCGCTATCAAAGAGCTTTAGGTGCATTACCACCCTCTAGCCTGGAGTGGAGCCTGTTTACATGTAGAAGCAGAGTAGGGATTTCTAGCACAACTTCACCTACTTCAAAAAAAAGGTGCGTGGAGAAGGGAAAAAGTCTGAAGAAGTCAAAACTCCAGCAACACTTGTAGTATACAGAACAACTTGATTGCCAGACCCTGATGAAGGTCACGGGCTGAAACAATAAAGTTGTTCTATATTATAGAAGTGTTGCTGGAGTTTTGACCTGATTTACATGTAGCCCCAGAAAACCAGATTATGCTTCTCTGGGCTGCATGTATGCTAACGTGCACGGGGGTCGCTCGGATACATTCGAGCAGCTGTTTCTTTTATACGTTTGTTTGCCTCTCCCGCCTCCTGACAGGAGTGGAGTCCGCTGAGACGTTTACGCGTATCTTCTGAGAAGAAGAAGAAGAATTCCAGCACAACAGAGATGCATACGTAACAACAACAACAGTTACTTCGGAGCTGAATTAGGGAACAACTCTGATTATATTCAATTGTGTACAACCATGTTGCATGAAACAGTTGGAGCAGCAGCTTGACACAGATGTAACCCTAATGTATATGAATGTTTATTTACAAAAACAGGGAGGCTGCTGAATGCAGCTCACTTGCACCCACATGTTCAGTATTTTCTGTTTATGTTGTGTAAATCTGTATCTAGGAGATGATATATGACACACTAACACACACACACACACACACACACCTTGAGTAAGGACGCAGCCTGCTGAGGGTAAAACATGGAGGCGCTCAGAGCCATGAGTCCAACTGGAAATACCAGTCGCTTCACCTTGGAGCCTGAAAGAGACAGAGAGAGAGAGGTTATCAGAGTTAAACGTGAGGGTTTATTGATTCAATAATTAATCTCAAAGACAGGCAGACCACAGCTCCTTGGCTGTTTGACCTCTCGTGTTAACTGAGTGACTCCTTATCAAATGCAGCACTCCCTTATTTGACTTTTAAAAGGGGGAAATCAACCCAATTTAAACAAGCAGTTATCAGAGGGGGCCTTGAGCTCAGTTTTGTTGGGGGGTTCATTTTATTTGTCAGTCCTGCATAAGAAAAGTTTGTTACTCTATTTCCAATAATAATATGTCTCTGTGTGACTGTGTGTGTGTGTGTGTGTGTGTGTGTGTGTGTGTGTGTGTGTGTGTGTGTGTGAGTGTGTGTGTGTGTGTGTGAAAGTGTGTAAACGTGCACAGGCTTCACCTTTGGCCAAAAAGTCCCAGTAAGCCAGAGAAGCACACCACCGCTACACTGGGGTAGAGGTCAGGAGCATCAAATCTGATCTCAAAGTGTTTGTTTTCTCATTTAAACACTAAACAATTGATCAGTTCATCTTTGTCACAGCTCTGAGATCAGTCTGACTGAAGCCTGCAGATCACTGGCTCTTATTTCAAAGAACCATCATTACATTTAGTCACCATGTGGTGATAAATAGATGAAATAGTCAGACGTGACTGAGACGCTGGTTTTTAACAGCTCTGAGTCCTAACAGCAGTAAATCCATCATTAAAGTGAGCAGTGAATATCTCTCTGTTTCTGCAGTCATGATGCGTTCAGGGACTCTCAGCACTTTATTTCCACGGTGTGCTTCAGTGAAATCTGCAGAGTAAACAGACTCGATGCCCAAAGTCTCTGCAGGTGTGTGAGCTTCCAGCTCAGTGTGTTCACTCCAACACGTTAACATGAGCGCTGAAAGGAAGCTGGCTGCGCTACACAGCCGCTCCACTTCTGGTCTGAACAGGACTGAAGTCCCTGCTGGTCTTTATACTGGATGTGCTGCTTCACTGACTGACAGCTGATGGAGGGAGTCTCTGTAAACACTGATTTATCACTTCTGCTGTCTGTCTTCTTCTCTCATCAGCTGGTGGCCTCTGTCAGAGTAAGTGATCAGAAAGGCGGTTGTGTTGAGAGGACCAGCTGTGTCCTGATGATCCAGAGGTTGAAGCAGCAGCTGGTGTGTGGAGAGGCTCTGACTGGGCCATGTTACTGGGAGGTGGAGTGGAGAGCTTCACCCAGCAGTGACTGACGGAGGAATCACAACAAGTGGAGATGAGTGTCAGTGCTGCAGTCTGAACTGCTCTGAGATCAGCTCCACTGTCAGACACAAAGGCAAGTCCACCATCGTCCCTGTGTGTTCCTCTGGATGTGACAGAGTATCGTCAGACCTGGACTTTATTTTGTCTTTTTTATTCATTCTGAACCCAAAGTGCCTCTGCAGATTAGTTCTGTTTCTGACAACATAACTGTAGATTAACACATTTAATTGGATATTTCTGTTTTGCTTTCTGTCGCAGCTCCACCCTGTGGAACGATGCAGTTCATTTCCACATATTTCTGAATAACAGTGGAAGTTGATGTTGCATGTGTAAAGTTTCCTCTCTGAAGTTCTGGTTATTAGCACCAATAAAACCTGAACAAAGTCTGGATTCAATCAGGACTTCACTTCAGTTTCTCAGCTGACTACAAACAGATGATTTTTGTGGAAAGTCAGCACTTAATACTTTATTTTGTATATAGTTAATGTAAAAATGCTGTTTGATGTTTATTAAGGTGTAACTATAGATAGATATTATAGTCAATAATGATGTAAATAAAACGATTTGAAGTACAGACATGAAAAGTATCTTTTTGATGGAAAACAAATAAATCAGGTGTTTTTAGGTCAAATGAAGAAACAAAGGCAGCAACAGACTCCAGAGGAGCTCTATGGAAAAAGTCATATTTTTATTTTATTTTTATTCTGCGTCATGCTTCGGTTTTATGCAAAACATACTGTTTGTGTTTCATGCTACCTTTAAATACCTGCTTAATATACTTCCCCTGTGGAAGCAGTTCTTATTAGAGTCATCAGTAATGAAATGTTTAAAACAACCTGAAGTCTCAGCAGATTTCAGCCTCTTTTCTCAACATACTGTAATTACTGTGTGAGCTGTGTTACATTATGGAACATTATCTCTCTCACAGTTAATTAAGTCTTCATATGACTCTGAGCATAAGACAAAGGTGGAAAGCCATCTGACTCCTTCACAGAGAAAGATTTACTGTAGTTCATATTAAAAGACAACTGAATAAAACTTCACTGGAATCACGTTTTATTTGCAGAATTAAGGTGAATTCGTTTCCAACGAGTGCTCGTCCAGTCTGCTGTAACACAGAAGCAGCAGAATGAAACTTTAGAGACTTAAAGACACGATCCGTGCATTTCCAGGAGAAGGTAGCCGCAGTATTAAAGGGAAACAGGATTAGAAGCTGCTGTCGCTCTCAAACTGATTCACTGGTCTTAATACTAGGAGTCATGTTCAATAATAACTCAGCTGTTCAACTTCTCTGACGACGTCCTCAGTAACATGAGAAGATGGTGATGATGGACCTGCAGCTGATTCACTCTGTGGCTCTCAGACTAAAGGCTGCTTCAGTTAGCAACAAGCTAACTATTATAATAGCTGTGTGGCTAGCCACTTTACATACCAATATTTAACCCTTCTGAAACACTGATTTTCAAGCACCAATCAGAGGAAACCAAATTATAACACAATGTAAAGAAACCTATTAGGAACATTGGAAAGAAGAAACTAAAAGCCAAAGTAGATCAGAGTAGATCAACATCTAAATCCAGATTTTTCTCTCAGTCAGTATCTTCACACTTCATTATTCTGCTCTGTAATCTGTTGTCTATCTTAAACAATATTCTGAAAATTACATGACCATATAAACATATTTCTTTGACAACTACAATGCAAATACTGCAGTTTATCAGTCCTGAAATTCCATAACTGTGCATCTCTACGTAAACATGTTCCTGTAGTTTTCTGTCCGTAATCTAAGATAAACGAGTATCTTTAGATTCAACATTATTGCATTACACATGTACAAGTACAAGGCAACGAAATACAGTTTAGGTCTAACCAGAAGTGCAATAAGCAAGTGCAGGATATAAAGTGTGTACATAAATGCAGGATAGAGCAGTATAATGAAAATATACCGCACTGAACAGCAAAATCTGAACACCTCGTCATCTTAGTAAAGATGAGACTACAGTATTCAACAACTACATCTCCCATGAGTCTTTGGCAGAACCTCTTCACTGTACTGTACTGACCACATGACCAGAGTCTGTGAGGTTAGTTTTCAGTACAGCATGGTAACAAGGCTCAATTCACAGTGTCAGCAGCATTACACATAGACAGACGTCAACGTAACATATCACACAATAAATGATATTTCACAGTATTCCTCAGCAGGGAGACAACACTGCATGTTGCAGAAAGTCCTTCAGCAACACTTCCTGCTGTTCTGAAGGTATTTCCAGAGATCGTGCATGGAGAGAATAATTTTTCATCCAGATGTTCAGAAGAGTCTTAGTCCTATAAGATTGTAAAACAAAACATTACAGAAAAAGCACTTAGGTTTTAAACAAAATAGATTTATTTACATATTTGTCAACTTTAATTCAAAATTTGAATTCAACCGCTTTGAACCAAGAAAGATGCTCATTAACACATCATGTTCAACAGCTGATCTGTGTGAGCACCACACATGCACACACACGCACACACGCACACAGATAAACTCACTTGATATCCTGTAAATGGAGAGGGGAGGAGCGACACTGACCATGTGATCGAGGCACATGACAACAAGGAGGGAACCCTGAAACTGAAAGTGTTCAATTAGTTCAGACTCGATTTTTTGTTGACAGAGCAGAAGGAGGAAAACTGAAGGCGGAGGCAGGGTGAGTGTTAATCCAACATTTTTATTATTTTACTTTCAAAGTCTCTGAGTCAGTTTTCTCCCTGTGGACTGTAGAGGAAAGAAACGTTAGAATGAACTCAACAGCTTGATTCATCTGTGGACACAAAGTTGTGATTGGCTGAATAATACACGTTAAACCTACAGTAACCCAAGAAAACAATAATACACATTAAACCTACAGTAACACAAGACAACAAGCACAGATTTAAAGAAAAGTGACCAGGTGGAGTTCAGGCTGATTTTCTTATACTGTATACTGTGTGTATTTGTGTGTGTGTGTGTGTGTGTGTGTGTGTGTGTGTGTGTGTTGTGTGTGTGTTACTTCCTTTTCTCTCAGTTTGTGACTCTTGATTTTTCTTGAGAGCTCACAGTCAGTGTTTCTGTTTAACCTACTGACTGAAGGCCAGAAGATGAGTGTTTTTGGAGGAAGAGGAGGACAGAGCAGAGTCTCAGGATCCAGTGTCTGTCTCTGAAGAGTGACTGTCCAAAGGTCTTCCCCACACACTTCACTGAACCTGGACCCTGAACAAACTTATTTAGACATATCTTCAGGGGCCAGATTCCTAAAACTTTGAAGCAGTGCATACTGATGTTATTTCCTTATGACTCTCAATCATTGGGAATGTTGGTGAACATACACAAGCCTGGTTGCCACTTCCACAGTTAGCCATAGATGGATTCAGGCCCCTAATCACCTGTTTTCATATAAACGCCTCTGACTGCTCCACCAGTCTGTCTGCACACACCAGTCCTCCATGTTGGAGGTTACACTTTAATGATTTACATAATGATTTATCTGTGAAGTCACTGTAAAGATGTGTATCAAAGAATGCAGAGAAAGCAGCAGATACAGTTATAAATACATTGTCAGTAAATCAGTAGACGGGCCCTTAAATATGTTTATGACAGCAAGACAGTGACTTTCTGAGTTTCTGATTGTTAACCAAACTTGTTATTTGTTCACAACAAAACATTTTTGTCATGGCACAGTTAGTGCTGGCAAAATAATTTGTTGTTAGGTTCAAAGCTTAGGACTTAATTACCCTCAAGCCTATGTGGCTGTACCAGCTACTAACAGGCCACAACATAAACCGAACAATTGCCAACAAGAAGAAAAGGATGCAGGTCTTATTTGAACCCCGGCAAGCTGGCCCACTTCCTGCAGCCACCCCACTCGTTTCCCCCAGTGTTGTCCACTCAGCTGCGTGTTTGGGCCAGCCCAGACCTCTTCTCTTTTCTCTCTGTCCTCTGGCATCTGCCCTCAGGCCGGCTCATATTACACAAGACCCATCCTCTTGAGGTTGGCAACCCATCAAAACACAAATGACAAGCTGTAACTGTGACATTTTAGTTATAAAGAAATGTCTTCACAGAGAGAGGAAGAGGAAGAGAGAGAGAGAGAGTCGTGTTTCTGTGGAGGAGCAGACGTCCTGCTGTGCTTTGTGTCAGGACGTCCTGAAGGATCCAGTCTCTACCAGCTGTGGACACTGGTTCTGCAGACAGTGCATCACCTCATACTGGGACCAGTCTGCTTCATCAGGAGGCTCCTCCTGTCCCCAGTGTGAAGACAGATCCAGAACAAGACCTGGACTGCAGACAGCCAGTCAGACCAGCACTGTACAAAGTAAGACTGTACATCTGTCTGCTGATGTTATCGTGTTTGAAAACAGGATTCTTCCTGGTTTATTTGCTGTGTTGTACAGCAGAGACATTCGATATTTTTATAAAAATAACATAATTTAAAACCATTTCTTTATTTTTTGTATTACTTGTTTTAATGTTGGTCATGAAAATAATCACCAGAATTCTCAAAATCTTTTTCTTTAGTCTCACATGTTTCTTCTCTTTCAGCAGATAGTGGTCTGCAGGAGGTTTTAGATGAACATAAGATCAGTCTGAGGAGCAGATGTGAACATGTGACTGAAGGAAGTGATGAAACAGGAAGTGGAACCCTCCTCAACAGGATCTACACTGAGCTCTACATCACAGAGGGACAGAGTGAAGAGGTTAATACCCAACATGAGGTGAGGCAGCTTGAGACAGCTTCCAAGATGATGACCCTCCATGACACTCCAATCAAGTGCCACGACATCTTTAAAGCCTTACCTGGCCAACAGGGACACATCAGGGTCGTTCTGACGAACGGTGTTGCTGGTGTTGGAAAAACCTTCTCAGTGCAGAAGTTCACTCTGGACTGGGCAGAGGGCTTGGAAAACCAAGACGTCAGTCTGCTGATTCTGCTTTCGTTCAGGGAGCTGAACTTGATCAGAGATGAGCGGTACAGTCTTCTCGAGCTGCTCCATGTTTTCCATCCAACATTACAGAAGGTCACAGCAGAGAAGCTCGCTGTCTGTAAACTTCTGTTCATCTTTGACGGCCTGGATGAAAGCAGACTTTCACTGGATTTCCACAACAATGAGGTCGTGTCTGATGTCACACAGGAGTCATCAGTCAACGTGCTGCTGACAAACCTCATCGAGGGGAATCTGCTTCCCTCGGCTCTCGTCTGGATAACTTCTCGACCTGCAGCAGCCAATCAGATCCCTCCTTCATGTGTTGACAGGCTAACAGAAGTACGAGGCTTCACTGACTCCCAGAAGGAGGAGTACTTCAGGAGGAGATTCAGTGATGAAGAGCTGTCCAGCAGAATCATCTCACACATCAAGACATCCAGGAGCCTCCACATCATGTGTCTAATCCCAGTCTTCTGCTGGATCACTGCTGCAGTTCTGGACCACATGTTGAGTACAGACCAGAGAGAAGAGCTGCCTAAGACCCTGACTGACATGTACTCACACTTCCTGCTGGTTCAGACAAAGAAGAAGAAGCAGAAGTATGATGAGGGACAGGAGACGAGTCCACAGGAGCTGACGGAGGCTGATAGGAAGGTTCTTCTGAAGCTGGGGAGGCTGGCGTTTGAACATCTGGAGAAAGGAAACATCATGTTCTACCAAGAAGACCTGGAGCAGTGTGGTCTTGATGTCACAGAGGCCTCGGTGTACTCAGGAGTTTGTACAGAGATCTTCAAAAGAGAGAGTGTGATCTTCCAGAAAACAGTCTACTGCTTTATTCATCTGAGCGTTCAGGAGTTTCTGGCTGCCGTCTACATGTTCCACTGTTACAACAAGAGGAACACAGAGGTACTAGAGTCTTTCTTGGGGAAAACATCCCTGGATGTCTTCCTGATGAGAGCCATGGAGAAATCCTTTAAAAGTAAAAATGGCCACCTGGACCTGTTGGTCCGCTTCCTTCATGGCCTCTCTCTGGAGTCCAACCAGAGACTCTTAGGAGGCCTGCTGGGTCGGACAGACAACAGTCCAGAATTCATCCAGAGAGCCGTCAACAACCTGAAGGAGATGAACAGTGATGATATCTCTCCTGACAGAAGCATCAACATCTTCCACTGTCTGATGGAGATGAACGATCACTCAGTGCATCAGGAGATCCAAGAGTTCCTGAAGTCAGAGAACAGATCAGAGAAGGAACTCTCTGTGATCTACTGCTCAGCTCTGGCCTACATGCTGCAGATGTCAGAGGAGGTACTGGATGAGTTGGACCTGAAGAAGTACAACACAACAGCGGAGGGACGACTGAGACTGATTCCAGCTGTGAGGAACTGCAGAAAGGCTGTGTAAGTCCAGATGTGATTAACATTATAAATCAGTGTAGATTAGTAGTTTAGTTTTTCAAATATAAACACTCAAAAATTCTTATAGTTCTTAAAGTAGTGTTGCGCTTGTTTATTGCAAGAAATTTGTCAGTTCAGTCAAGAGAGAGTGTGGTTGAGGTTTTATCACAGCAACATTTGATCACAACATTTATTACAGTTATAAGTGAATCCAGTAAAGTTATTATTACCTGAATAAGTTCAGCAAGGTGTCTATAATCAGACATACAAGTAATGGTTGATTTTTTTACCACTATGCTTAAGAGTTTAAAATAAGTTGTGTATCATTTTCCAAAGGAAAAAGTTATAGAGAATTGCTTTGTGCAATTATCGCTATCATTAGCCATTTCATAGTGAGCATGGGGGATGTTAGGGGATGCCACAACCCCCTCTTAAAGAAAAAGGACCAAAAAAGGTAGAAAGATAAGATACAGTAGAACAATGCAAATTTCACACTGAGATCTAAAATAATAGTAATTGTACTGGCAATAATATTAATATTAATAAAATAATGACAGGAGTAACAATGATAATAACAGGAATAAGACTAATAATAATAATTATAGTAGCGGTTGTCGAGCAGAAACATGGGGGCAGTAGGAAGCCTGCAATCATAGATCCAGACTCTGCAGCTCCGGAGGCAGAAATACCTTCTGAAAGTGACAGAAGGAGAGAGGAGAGAGATGAGAAAGCAAAAAACTACGTGAGAGAGAAAATGTCCAGTTAGTAACATGCATTAATGGGATAAGAATGCATACAGATGGAGAGGGAGACATGGGATTAGATCACTCTGACAGACATTATGGAAGCCTAAATGTAATTACATTTCATCTCCCTTCATCTGCAAGATTAAAGCAAAACAAAGATTAAAAGTCTGCAGGTATGAGAGAGAGTGATGGGAAATATTGTTTCATGTTAAACACAGTGAGATAGGACTAGCTAAATCACTGATGTGAAGAGCAAATGTTAATCAAAACAGGATATGGCAAACTGTTTTGACATCAAATCCATCAAGTAAATATAAAGTGTCCTCTTTTACATATTAACATATAACATATTTTGTAATATATGTTCCATGACAGACTTTCTGGCTGTGGACTCTCAGAGACTCACTGTGAAGTTGTGGCCTCAGCTCTGAAGTCCAACCCCTCCCATCTGAGAGAGCTGGACCTGAGTAACAACAAGCTGCAGGAGTCGGTACTGAAGCTGCTGTCTGCTGGACTGGAGAGTCCGAACTGTAGACTGGAGAACCTGAGGTCAGTTCACCAACTGTAGCTTATGTAGTTATTTTGTATATATTCAATTCAAATCTTTGACTGAGGTTTAAAGTGTTTGGTTAATAAACTTATTTAGTTATTAAGTTTTTCTTCACAACAGATCTAACTGTTGCTCTCTTTTCATGTCAGCATTAATTATTTGAAGCCAAAGACATTTAGATTGCAACATAAAACAAACAAGTAGTCAGCACCGGAAACATCTTTGTCTTAAAGGACAGGTTCATATTCAGTCTATCTCAATACAATACTCACATGCCCACATGTACATTCGAAGAGTTACTGGTGTCAGCAGAGCAGAGAGGCAGTCTCTCATCCACCGGCACTATGTTTTAGACAGCACGCTAGCTCGGCTAATAGCGAATTGTTACAAACAAGCTAAAATGAAAGCTGTCTGTATGTAGTCTCACTGTTTAGCTTAGTTTGCCAATAATCTTTGGCTAAAACTTTGGCTAATTCTTGTAAACTTAGCTGTGGCTGAGACAAACCAGCCCCTCCTCCCTCTGCCAGGTAACTTACCAGCAGTGAATCACAGCAGCAGCAGAGGGAGGAGGACAGAGGACAGGAGGAAGGACTGATACTGACTGATGTCTTAATTTTTTCTAAACTGCACGCAGTATTTTGATTTCAGGAATAGAATTTATTTTATTAACATTTTAAAATGAGATATTATTGATTTTATGTTGTTTGCTATTACAAACATTAATGTTGCTGCTCTAGAAATAACATTTAGTTATGTTTTATAAATATTCAATTCTAATCTTATTCTGAATTGATTCTTTTTTTAAATAAGAAGTGAGTTACACATATCAAGTCAGTATTTAGTGTTTGACAGAGTTTCCTTGTTGAGCTGCAGTGGAGGAATAGTAACTCAAAGAGGGAGTTTGGTCCTCAATAGTCTGTAACTTTGGTAAACACCCACTTGATTTGTCTAACTGACTGTTAAAGCTAATATTAGTTTCAGCCGAATGTATGAAGTAATTTCTTACAGTGCAGTTGTCGTAAGGCGAGGTGCTATATGGAGGTATATGGACCCAAAAGCAGATGACAAGGAAGCGGTCTCAGGGTGAAGTAGCCGGATGACTACTGTGTTTATTGTTGGGTGGAATGCAGGCAAGAACAGGCAGAGGTGAGCAGACAGGTAATAAGCAGACAAAAGCCAAAATCCAAAAATCCAAACAAGGTTCACAGGAGGACAAAGAATCCAACATAACTTTGCGACAAGGCTCGGCAGGAACAACACCATATGTACAACAATGATCCGACACAGAACAAAGAAAAGACCAAGACTAAATACCCAAGGGGAGGTGAGACAACGAGACACAGGTGCAAACAATCAAGGGAGGACCAACAATCAAAACTGGAGGGAAAACACAGACAGGAAGTAAAAAACACAAGACACACAAGGGAAGGAGACTACTACAAAATAAACCAGGAAGTGATACACCAAAACCACCACAGCAGTTGTGTTAGGATGGGACCACTTCACACTCAGTATGGACAGGAGGAAGGATTACTGCCACCAATAACTCTATGATGTACATATGGCATGTGGCTGTTGTTTTAAGACAGACTTGAACAAACGTGGACCTCTCCTTTTAATGACATAAACCTACTAAACTACCAAATACAGTAAGAAGGTCATGTAATAAATGAAAAAATGAACAGTTTTTTAGTCCAATATGTCTGAATTGGAAATTGATTGTCTAATTCAAGACTTGACTGAGATCAGCAGCATGTTATTGATCTGTGTTGACATGATGATGATCCACAATAACACCATGACAAAGTCACTCTACTCATTTTAGGGAAAAGCTCATTGATTAGGACGTAGTAATTTTGAGCTACACATTTAAAACCTGAACACATCTGATGGGATTATAACTAGATTTTTATCTCCATCATTTATTTTTTATTCAGTCTGAGTCGCTGCAGTTTGTCAGAGATCAGCTGTGCTTCTCTGGCTTCAGCTCTGAAGTCCAACCCCTCCCATCTGAGAGAACTGGAGCTGAGTCACAATGAGCTGCAGGATTCAGGAGTGAAGCTGCTGTGTGGTTTTCTGGAGAGTCCACACTGCAGACTGGAGACTCTGGGGTCAGACACCATTTTTTACTTCTGTGCTGAGATTAATATGATGTGAAAGTTGTGGTGACACTAAACTGCAGACATAAGGCTATGTCACAAGACATTAGACTGATCCACACTGAGTATCTTAATGCTAAAGCCTGTTTTCTTCTTCTGTGGTTTAGTCCATTGACTGTGGCAGAGCAATGTTGAGCTACACGTTTAAAAACACAATTTTCCTCTTATAGACCACATTATGTTTTTAATAAATTATAATAAAAAATAGATAAATACATTGAATATATCAGTTGTCTCTATTTGAACTATCAGACAATAACAAATATATCCAGTATTTGCTTTTTCCACATGTTTATGAAGCTATATGATGCTTATACTGACTGAAGAGTTTAAACTGAAGATGCTCTGATTTTATGACTCCACTATTCCTAAAAGAAATGTTGTAGATGTCTTTTGTTCACATTTCTGACATATTTGGCATCTTTGGAAACTTTGGGATCTTGAGTCGAATCTTAAATCAGTTTCTGTGGGTTTTTATTTGTGTTTGGCTGCACAACATGAGTTTGTATAGATGGAGCCACTGGTGGAGCTGGCAGAGGTTAAGAGGTGAAGTCACTACGTCTTTATTGAAGCAGCAGCACGATGTCATTAATATTAATGAGAGCTCTTTTTCACTTTCTGTATTTTTAGTTTTGAACCTGCAGCCTGTTGGTTCAGGTGTTTGGAGTGACATGATGATGATTCTAACACCATGACAAAGTTTCTCAACCTTCTAGGAAAAGCTCTGAGCAGATTATGAAACACTGAATGATTTAAAACCTGAGGACACTTTGGATTATAAAGATTTTTATCTCCATCATTTATTCTTTATTCAGATTGTGGCGCTGCAGTTTGTCAGAGATCAGCT
Source organism: Siniperca chuatsi (assembly GCF_020085105.1). NCBI lineage: Eukaryota > Metazoa > Chordata > Actinopteri > Centrarchiformes > Sinipercidae > Siniperca > Siniperca chuatsi. The sequence goes on from NC_058060.1 coordinate 23,919,257, forward strand.
GTGCTTCTCTGGCCTCAGCTCTGAAGTCCAACCCCTCCCATCTGAGAGAGCTGCAGCTGAGTAACAACAAGCTGCAGGATTCAGGAGTGAAGCTGCTGTGTGGTTTTCTGGAGAGTCCACACTGCAGACTGGAGACTCTGGGGTCAGACACCATTTTTACTTCTGTGCTGAGATTAATATGATGTTATATGTTGTGGTGACACTAAACTGCAGACATAATTTATGTTCAAGACATTAACTGATCCACACTGAGTATCTTAATGCTAAAGCCTGTTTTCTTCTTCTGTGGTTTAGTCCATTGACTGTGGCAGAGCAATGTTGAGCTACGTTTAAAAACACAATTTTCCTCTTATAGACCACATTATGTTTTTAATAAATTATAATAAAAAATAGATAAATACATTGAATATAAGTTGTCTCTATTTGAACTATCAGACAATAACAAATATATCCAGTATTTGCTTTTTCCACATGTTTATGAAGCTATATGATGCTTATACTGACTGAAGAGTTTAAACTGAAGATGCTCTGTTTTAAACTCCACTATTCCTAAAAAGAAATGTTGTAGATTTCTGTTACATTTCTGACATATTTGCATCTTTGGAAACTTTGGGATCTTGAGTCGAATCTTAAATCAGTTTCTGTGGGTTTTTATTTGTGTTTGGCTGCACAACATGAGTTTGTATAGATGGAGCCACTGGTGGAGCTGGCAGAGGTTAAGAGGTGAAGTCACTACGTCTTTATTGAAGCAGCAGCACGATGTCATTAATATTAATGAGAGCTCTTTTTCACTTTCTGTATTTTACAGTTTTGAACCTGCAGCCTGTTCGGTTCAGGTGTTTGGAGTTTCCATTTTCTAAACTTCTACTTTCTCAACCTTCTTCAGCTCTGAGCAGATTATGAAACACTGAATGATTTCAAGCAGGAACTTTGTCTTCTAAAGTTACATCATTTATTCTTTATTCAGATTGTGGCGCTGCAGTTTGTCAGAGATCAGCTGTGCTTCTCTGGCCTCAGCTCTGAAGTCCAACCCCTCCCATCTGAGAGAGCTGCAGCTGAGTAACAACAAGCTGCAGGATTCAGGAGTGAAGCTGCTGTGTGGTTTTCTGGAGAGTCCACACTGCAGACTGGAGACTCTGGGGTCAGTTCACTGACTCTGTTACTATTGTAGATGTTATATGTTTAATTAACAATTGAACCTAATTTATGTTCATACATAACTTACATCCATAAAGTTGTAACTTTTCTTTTGTCCACATTTTCATGTTCCGTGTACTAAATTTAGTCTGCAGTCACTAAAGACTGTAGAAAATGTCCCCTGTTAGCTGTTGAAGTAAATGAATGTGTATAATTTTTAATTTAAGGTCACATCTGTATACAGAAGATCCTCTGAAATAATATTTGTTTTAAATTAATTAAGTTTAGTTGCTGAATTTCTGTTAACTTCAATGTATCTTCACAAATAATGTCTGATCATTGATATTGAGCCTTCAGAATGTTATTGATTTGTGTTGACATGAATAAGTGAATGAATGTTGTGGTGACATTTAGATGATGTCTGCAGAAAGCTGACATGATGATGATCCACAATAACACCATGACAAAGTCACTCTACTCATTTTAGGGAAAAGCTCATTGATTAGGACGTAGTAATGTTGAGCTACACATTTAAAACCTGAACACATCTGATTGGATTATAAATGGATTTTTATCTCCATCATTTATTCTTTATTCAGATTGTGGGACTGCAGTTTGTCAGAGATCAGCTGTGCTTCTCTGGCCTCAGCTCTGAAGTCCAACCCCTCCCATCTGAGAGAGCTGCAGCTGAGTAACAACAAGCTGCAGGATTCAGGAGTGAAGCTGCTGTCTGATCTTGTGAAGAGTCCACACTGCAGACTGGAGACTCTGAGGTCAGTAGAGGGCTGGAGTCAGTCCGTGCTGGTTTCAGCAGTATTGTACTAAACACAGTTAGTATCAAAGCAAAGATCCAGTATTTCCTGTAAACCTCCGACCTTCTCAGTGGCTGCTTTCCTCAGTGAAGCTGTGAGAGGAGGATGGTGACGGGCTTCAGGATTGGACAGAAAGACAGACAGAGAGCCAATCAGATGAGCCAGATGCTCGTTGTGATCATGTGTCTGAGTCAATGTGAAGACGACTGTTGTTGCTGTGTTCATGTCTACAGGAAATAAAGCTGGATTCCAGCTGGCAGCATTACAACATGTACAGAGACAGTGTCCTCGTTCATCAGACTGTCGTAGCATCAAATCTGATCTCAAAGTGTTTGTTCTCTCATTTCAACACTAAACAATTGATCAGTTCATCTTTGTCACAGCTCTGAGATCAGTCTGACTGAAGCCTGCAGATCACTGGCTCTTATTTCAAAGAACCATCGTTACATTTAGTCACCATGTGGTCTTTCTGCAGACCAGAACCTCTGCTGAAGTCCAGTAATCACAGCTGATGTTTAGCTGTTCAGTCTTTGAACATGTAGGACCTTTAACATCATATATATATCTGTCCATTTGTCTTTTGTTGTGTCCAAATGTTTTTATAACAGACTCCATATTAACACATTTGTCATGTAATATTTCAGAAGTAGATGAAATATTCAGATGAGACTGAGACGCTGGTTTTTAACAGCTTTGAGCGCTAACAGCAGTAAATCCATCATTAAAGTGAACAGTGAACATCTGTCTGTTTCTGCAGTCATGATGCGTTCAGGGACTCTCAGCACTTTATTTCCACGGTGTGCTTCAGTGAAATCTGCAGAGTAAACAGACTCGATGCCCAAAGTCTCTGCAGGTGTGTGAGCTTCCAGCTCAGTGTGTTCACTCCAACACGTTAACATGAGCTCTGAAAGGAAGCTGGCTGCGCTACACAGCCGCTCCACTTCTGGTCTGAACAGGACTGAGGTCCCTGCTGGTCTTTATACTGGATGTGCTGCTTCACTGACTGACAGCTGATGGAGGGAATCTCTGTAAACACTGATTTATCACTTCTGCTGTCTGTCTTCTTCTCTCATCAGCTGGAAGTGTTGATCACTGTCAGAGTGAGACTGATCAGAAAGGCGGTTGTGTTGAGAGGACCAGCTGAGTCCTGATGATCCAGAGGTTGAAGCAGCAGCTGGTGTGTGGAGAGGCTCTGACTGGGCCATGTTACTGGGAGGTGGAGTGGAGAGCTTCACCCAGCAGTGACTGACGGAGGAATCACAACAAGTGGAGATGAGTGTCAGTGCTGCAGTCTGAACTGCTCTGAGATCAGCTCCACTGTCAGACACAAAGGCAAGTCCACCATCGTCCCTGTGTGTTCCTCTGGATGTGACAGAGTATCGTCAGTGGATCTGGACTCTCTGCTGCTGCTCTGTCCTTCTACACCGTCTCTGCAGACACACTGAGACTCCTCCACTCCTTCTGCTCCACACTCAGCCACCTCCTCCACCTGGACCTGGACTTTATTTTGACTTTTTTATTATTATTCATTCAGATATTCTGAACCCAAAGTGCCTCTGCAGATTAGTTCTGTTTCTGACAACATAACTGTAGATTAACACATTTAATTGGATATTTCTGTTTTGCTTTCTGTCGCAGCTCCACCCTGTGGAACGATTCATTTCCACAGATTTCTGAATAACAGTGGAAGTTGATGTTGCATGTTTAAAGTTACCTCTCTGAAGTGAAATGCTCCTGATGAGTCTTTCATATAAGCGAAAATCTAAAGTGTAATGTTTAGCTGCTGCTTTTTATTCTGTTTTTATTTCTAACTTTTAATAAAACACAACCAGGTTAAGTCTCACTTTGCTAAATCCACATCAAAAATCAATTTCTGTAAATTAAAAACACCTCGACTGTAATTTTGAGCTCAGTCCAGGTTGGGCTGGTGTAGAAATACAAATAAAAGTACTGCATTCAAAACTTTACTTAAGTAAAAGTATGTATCAGCTAAATTTACTTAATAAAACTAGAAGTCGTCACTGTGCAGTAAAACGCTCCCGTCAGTGTTTTATTATATCTGATGTTTCTGGATTCATATTCCTGCTGCATTAATGTGTGTGTTGCATTTTACTGCTGCAGATGTTTAAGGTTGAGCTCATTTTAACTGCTTTATATACTGTTGGGTAGTTTAATCTGCAGCAATGCATCATGGTCTATAAGATCATCATGTGTTTGTAGCGTCGCTGTCCTGTGAGAACCACGTATCTCTAAAAAGTCTTCCTGAGCTCAGAAAAAAGCCTGTTTTCAGCTCTGTGACGATGCGTTTTCCAGCTGATCCGAGGGGGGGTTAAAGAGTTTATTCAGCTTCAGGAGGAGGAGAGTTTTCTCAACACATAAAGGAAACTCTTCATCCTTCAGTTCATCACAAACATTCAAAATCACCACCTTTGGAGGTACGTGGTTTTCACTGGACAGGAAGGGGATGAACATCTGTAATCTATAAAGTAACTAAAGCCGTCAGACAAATGTAGTGGAGTAAGAAGTATAAAGTTGCATAAAATGGAAATACTCAAGTAAAGTACCTGGAATTTGTATTCAGGTACAGGACTTGAGTTAATGAATTTGTAGTTACATTCCACCACTATGAATTTCTAATCGCTCAGAAGACAAACATAAATGTGTGTGTTTGGTTAAATAACTGATGAAAGGTGTCACCTACGTCAGATGTCAGATTTAATTACATAGCATTAAGATAAAACCTCATACAGTATATACAGTGCAGTCATAGACATGGACAATATACACATTCTCATTCAGTTCATTAATAAGTAAATCAAGCTGGAATGAACGCATTATTTGGCCCTTTACTGTAGCATAGTAGTATTATTAGCATCAAACCGCAACGTGAACACAACATCTGGGGAAAGAAATCGATACTGAGATACGATACTGTTGAAAGCTGCACTTGACAAGATCACAGTGGCACTCAGACCAGAGAGAAGATGAAACACTTTAGCTTCACACCGTTTGCCTGAATGAAACTCTGGTGTCTCTACAGTCACTCCCTCTGCCCACAGAGCGCCAGAAACTGAGACTCAGGAGCACAAACACTCTTCTATATCGGAGACTGGTGAATCTTTCAGATTTAGTGTTCCTCTAGTGGTTGAGAAAATTCTCCTACTTCTTGAGCCAATGAACCATTTACAAATGCATCGTCACAAAGCTGAAAACATGCCTGTTTAGCATGGTTTTATATTATATATTGGCTTGTCAGAAGTGTCTTGGTGTTGTATAATGCGGCTGATAAAAACAAACAAAACAGCACTTCATAATGCTGAGAAAAGGCTTAAAGGAATCGTTTGACAGTTTTGGAAATACGGATTTTCGCTGTCTTTCCGAGAGTAAGGAGAAGAGTGATGCATTCTCAAATCTTTACAGTAAATATGAAGTGACAGCCAGCAGCTGGTTAGCTTAGCTAAGCATAAAGACTGGAAACAGGGGGAAACAGCTAGCCTGGCTCTGTCCAAAAGGTAACAAAACCCACCTACCTGCACCTCTAAAGCTCATTAATTAACACATTTTATCCGGGAGTGTTGTCGTCACCACGAGGTTGCCCGGCAACCAGCTGAGACTAGGAAGCTACTGGTCCCAGCCAAGAAACAGTCCGGCACATGACCCCTGTAAATCCACAACGTGTCGTTTTTACACTTCAGTTTTCGTACAGATTAAATAAACGAGACAAAACAAGCTTTGCTTGTAGGAGGATTTTTTTTAACCTTTGGACAGAGCCAGGCTAGCTGTTTCCCCCTGTTTCCAGTCTTTATGCTAAGCTAAGCTAAGAAGCGGCTGGCTCCAACTTTATATTTACTGTACAGAATCGTGAGTTGAATCTATCTCATCTCACGCTCAGCAAGAAATTGAATAAGTGTATTTCCCAAAATGTTGAACTATTCCTTTAAAGTATTTTAGAAACAGTGTCACCATTACGTAGTTTGTCTGAATCCAGATGTGCACCAAAGACGTTCCACTCACTTCGTTTGAAACCTGTTAACAAGTTTTTGAGATATTCTACTAACAAACAAATAAAAAGACTAAAAATATAAGTAACCTCAGCAGTAGAGGTACGAAATGGAAAATTCCTTCCATTAGTATTTTATCATTGGTCACGCTCCCTAACAATTATTTTCATTGTCGATTAATTTGCTGGTTGGTCACTGATTAATCGTTTGCTCCATAAAAACGGTCAGAAAATAATGAAAAATGTTCATCCCAGTTTCTCCAAGAGTCCAAGGTGACGTCTTCTAATTACTATTATTAACTAAGTTAACTAAGTTCAGTTTACTAGAAAGGAAGAGGAGACAATTCTCACATTTGGGAAGCTGGAAGCATCAGAACCATCAATTCAGCTACTAATCGTTACAGCTCTAACTCACTTGTTGGTGTTTCTGAGTACTTCTGAGTTTTAACAGTTTCATGTCTCTGTGTACCAGTCTGTGAAGTTGTGTCGTGCAGCTCTAACTGCCGGTGGCAGATATTTTGGATGTTTTGCTGCTGACTCTGCAGAAACTCGACACTGTGGCCTGTTTAGTTGAATAAGAACAGGAACTGGAAGAGCTGAAATCACAGAGAGGAGGAGGAGCGCTGAGGAATAATCCAAGAAGCAGATTCACAGAGTTATCTGGATAACTGGAATATGATGTGGAAATGACCTGCAGAGTTATCCAGAAAAATGAGTGAACCTGCTTCTTGGAGCAGGCGGCGGTGTTCAGAAATGACTCAAGAGGCAGAAGGAGTTTCAGAAACAATGCACACAGTCAACAGACTTGCACCCGAAGTTTCTGGGATATATAACTTGAGTTTGGTTGTGTGTGAATAACGCAAAGACTTCATCTACAGGAGACGTACAGGTGTGAGTGTGTGTCACTGGAAGGTGAGAGTCAGAGAGAGAGAGGTGTGTTTCTTCTAGCCGTCTCAGCTGGTCGTGTCGTTGCTCTCTGTTCGCTCTTTCTTCTACAGAAAAAGACAAGACACAAAAGTCGGAACAGCCATTACAATAAAACATTAACATCAATACACAGAGCAATGATAAAACTTTGTATATTTGGAGAAAATGCTGAGCTGCCGGCTGAAGACTCACCTTCTTTTTGCCAAACGGTGGCTCTTTCCAAAGAGTCTCCAGGGTGACGCGGCCCTGCTGAGCCCAGGTGTACGCCGAGTCCCGACTCACCTGGTGGAAACAAAGCACACGAATGGATACCACATCAGTTAGCCAATCAGAAAGAGGGCTGCACGATTAAACTAATAATAAGATAATTTTGCTGGTTGTTGGTGTTTAACCAGCATTCGTTCTAAAATCATTTATAAAAAGGAAGTATGCAGGAAGGGATTCAATGACTTTCTAAATGAGACGCAGCTTAACAGCAGCTGGAAATCTTGTTGCCGCTGACCTCCAGTGGTTTAACATCACAGTGTACTCCAGGGCGTGGCAGTACATTATTGTTGGTTACAGGTAATAAGTACACTCCTGTCCACCATAAGTGATGCTGGGACAAATCAGTCGTGATTTTCTGTTGAGATTTACTCTAAATCTTTGCGACCACTTACTGTAAAGTTCTAGATGTAGCATTTCAATTTCAGCAAATCATTAGAGACGTTAGTATAATCAATATTGGGTTTGGAGGAAAACATGCTGGATCACTTTACATCAAAATACAGTTAGAGGGCGCTGTTCTTCCAGAGCAAACACAGCTTCAAGAGTTTCTAATGGCGACAAACGGAGCGAACGACCGATGGAAGACTTTACTTCTAAAAAGTTTCTTCTTAACGAAAGACAGGATAAATTTGAGAGAAGCAGCAACAGGAAGATTAAAATTATACGTGAGTGAGATAAGAGGTTACTAGTCTACTTTCCCAAGATTTTAATCCAGCTACACATTGAAGAAAACAGCGGGAAGCTCCACACTCTCCGATGGGGGGAAATGGGTAATTTTTTTTAACGAGGAACTGAGGGAACTACACACAGATACTAGTGAGGCTCTGGCTACACATCAAAGAAGGGAAAGGAAAGCCACATACTCATAACTAATGCAATCTTTTTAATATACATCAGTGTTTTGACAGATCTACATTTTGTCACATGTTGCCAAAATGTTAACCAACAAAATTTAAAATAAAAACACTGCATCAGGGTTATGAGTTTGCAGCTTTCGCCTTCTTTCTTAGATATTTTAAATCCTAAAATGAATTGGTTTTATTACACCTCCCTCACATTTCAGAGAAATCTTCTGACTTGCAAAAAAAGAGGCTCAACGTCTGCTTTTATCTCGTCAGCTCATGTGTTTTCATATCTCTGAAAAGCCAGGAAAGCACAACCCTTTCCTAAAAGGGAACGAGTCACCGATCAAACACACACAAACACTGATACGACACTAACTAAAGATTTAATGTACGTGATGTCATTCAGATCTGATCTTTTAACTCAGTGCAACTACTGATCTGTATCGGTGAGGGTAGTATCTGTGAAGACGAACAAAACTTGTGCCTTGCTTGTAGTCCAGTAATGAGATTCATCCATATTCATCCATATTAGCTGCCTTGCTACACGGCCGTTGTAGCTACACTGCTAATGTGTGGAAGTTAGTTTTCTACTGGCGTTTTTTAGCCGCTATCAAAGAGCTTTAGGTGCATTACCACCCTCTAGCCTGGAGTGGAGCCTGTTTACATGTAGAAGCAGAGTAGGGATTTCTAGCACAACTTCACCTACTTCAAAAAAAAAGGTGCGTGGAGAAGGAAAAAGTCTGAAGAAGTCAAAACTCCAGCAACACTTGTAGTATACAGAACAACTTGATTGCCAGACCCTGATGAAGGTCACGGGCTGAAACAATAAAGTTGTTCTATATTATAGAAGTGTTGCTGGAGTTTTGACCTGATTTACATGTAGCCCCAGAAAACCAGATTATGCTTCTCTGGGCTGCATGTATGCTAACGTGCACGGGGGTCGCTCGGATACATTCGAGCAGCTGTTTCTTTTATACGTTTGTTTGCCTCTCCCGCCTCCTGACAGGAGTGGAGTCCGCTGAGACGTTTACGCGTATCTTCTGAGAAGAAGAAGAAGAATTCCAGCACAACAGAGATGCATACGTAACAACAACAGTTACTTCGGAGCTGAATTAGGGAACAACTCTGATTATATTCAATTGTGTACAACCATGTTGCATGAAACAGTTGGAGCAGCAGCTTGACACAGATGTAACCTAATGTATATGAATGTTTATTTACAAAAACAGGAGGCTGCTGAATGCAGCTCACTTGCACCCACATGTTCAGTATTTTCTGTTTATGTTGTGTAAATCTGTATCTAGGAGATGATATATGACACACACACACACACACACACACACACACCTTGAGTAAGGACGCAGCCTGCTGAGGGTAAAACATGGAGGCGCTCAGAGCCATGAGTCCAACTGGAAATACCAGTCGCTTCACCTTGGAGCCTGAAAGAGACAGAGAGAGAGAGGTTATCAGAGTTAAACGTGAGGGTTTATTGATTCAATAATTAATCTCAAAGACAGGCAGACCACAGCTCCTTGGCTGTTTGACCTCTCGTGTTAACTGAGTGACTCCTTATCAAATGCAGCACTCCCTTATTTGACTTTTAAAAGGGGGAAATCAACCCAATTTAAACAAGCAGTTATCAGAGGGGGGGGGGGCCTTGAGCTCAGTTTGTTTGGGGGGGTTCATTTTATTTGTCAGTCCTGCATAAGAAAAGTTTGTTACTCTATTTCCAATAATAATATGTCTCTGTGTGACTGTGTGTGTGTGTGTGTGTGTGTGTGTGTGTGTGTGTGTGTGTGTGTGTGTGTGTGTGTGTGTGTGTGTGTGAAAGTGTGTAAACGTGCACAGGCTTCACCTTTGGCCAAAAAAAGTCCCAGTAAGCCAGAGAAGCACACCACCGCTACACTGGGGTAGAGGTCAGGAGCATCAAATCTGATCTCAAAGTGTTTGTTTTCTCATTTAAACACTAAACAATTGATCAGTTCATCTTTGTCACAGCTCTGAGATCAGTCTGACTGAAGCCTGCAGATCACTGGCTCTTATTTCAAAGAACCATCATTACATTTAGTCACCATGTGGTGATAAATAGATGAAATAGTCAGACGTGACTGAGACGCTGGTTTTTAACAGCTCTGAGTCCTAACAGCAGTAAATCCATCATTAAAGTGAGCAGTGAATATCTCTCTGTTTCTGCAGTCATGATGCGTTCAGGGACTCTCAGCACTTTATTTCCACGGTGTGCTTCAGTGAAATCTGCAGAGTAAACAGACTCGATGCCCAAAGTCTCTGCAGGTGTGTGAGCTTCCAGCTCAGTGTGTTCACTCCAACACGTTAACATGAGCGCTGAAAGGAAGCTGGCTGCGCTACACAGCCGCTCCACTTCTGGTCTGAACAGGACTGAAGTCCCTGCTGGTCTTTATACTGGATGTGCTGCTTCACTGACTGACAGCTGATGGAGGGAGTCTCTGTAAACACTGATTTATCACTTCTGCTGTCTGTCTTCTTCTCTCATCAGCTGGTGGCCTCTGTCAGAGTAAGTGATCAGAAAGGCGGTTGTGTTGAGAGGACCAGCTGTGTCCTGATGATCCAGAGGTTGAAGCAGCAGCTGGTGTGTGGAGAGGCTCTGACTGGGCCATGTTACTGGGAGGTGGGTGGAGAGCTTCACCCAGCAGTGACTGACGGAGGAATCACAACAAGTGGAGATGAGTGTCAGTGCTGCAGTCTGAACTGCTCTGAGATCAGCTCCACTGTCAGACACAAAGGCAAGTCCACCATCGTCCCTGTGTGTTCCTCTGGATGTGACAGAGTATCGTCAGACCTGGACTTTATTTTGTCTTTTTTATTCATTCTGAACCCAAAGTGCCTCTGCAGATTAGTTCTGTTTCTGACAACATAACTGTAGATTAACACATTTAATTGGATATTTCTGTTTTGCTTTCTGTCGCAGCTCCACCCTGTGGAACGATGCAGTTCATTTCACATATTTCTGAATAACAGTGGAAGTTGATGTTGCATGTGTAAAGTTTCCTCTCTGAAGTTCTGGTTATTAGCACCAATAAAACCTGAACAAAGTCTGGATTCAATCAGGACTTCACTTCAGTTTCTCAGCTGACTACAAACAGATGATTTTTGTGGAAAGTCAGCACTTAATACTTTATTTTGTATATAGTTAATGTAAAAATGCTGTTTGATGTTTATTAAGGTGTAACTATAGATAGATATTATAGTCAATAATGATGTAAATAAAACGATTTGAAGTACAGACATGAAAAGTATCTTTTGATGGAAAACAAATAAATCAGGTGTTTTTAGGTCAAATGAAGAAACAAAGGCAGCAACAGACTCCAGAGGAGCTCTATGGAAAAAGTCATATTTTTATTTTATTTATATTCTGCGTCATGCTTCGGTTTTATGCAAAACATACTGTTTGTGTTTCATGCTACCTTTAAATACCTGCTTAATATACTTCCCTGTGGAAGCAGTTCTTATTAGAGTCATCAGTAATGAAATGTTTAAAACAACCTGAAGTCTCAGCAGATTTCAGCCTCTTTTCTCAACATACTGTAATTACTGTGTGAGCTGTGTTACATTATGGAACATTATCTCTCTCACAGTTAATTAAGTCTTCATATGACTCTGAGCATAAGACAAAGGTGGAAAGCCATCTGACTCCTTCACAGAGAAAGATTTACTGTAGTTCATATTAAAAGACAACTGAATAAAACTTCACTGGAATCACGTTTTATTTGCAGAATTAAGGTGAATTCGTTTCAACGAGTGCTCGTCCAGTCTGCTGTAACACAGAAGCAGCAGAATGAAACTTTAGAGACTTAAAGACACGATCCGTGCATTTCCAGGAGAAGGTAGCCGCAGTATTAAAGGGAAACAGGATTAGAAGCTGCTGTCGCTCTCAAACTGATTCACTGGTCTTAATACTAGGAGTCATGTTCAATAATAACTCAGCTGTTCAACTTCTCTGACGACGTCCTCAGTAACATGAGAAGATGGTGATGATGGACCTGCAGCTGATTCACTCTGTGGCTCTCAGACTAAAGGCTGCTTCAGTTAGCAACAAGCTAACTATTATAATAGCTGTGTGGCTAGCCACTTTACATACCAATATTTAACCCTTCTGAAACACTGATTTTCAAGCACCAATCAGAGGAAACCAAATTATAACACAATGTAAAGAAACCTATTAGGAACATTGGAAAGAAGAAACTAAAAGCCAAAGTAGATCAGAGTAGATCAACATCTAAATCCAGATTTTTCTCTCAGTATCTTCACACTTCATTATTCTGCTCTGTAATCTGTTGTCTATCTTAAACAATATTCTGAAAATTACATGACCATATAAACATATTTCTTTGACAACTACAATGCAAATACTGTAGTTTATCAGTCCTGAAATTCCATAACTGTGCATCTCTACGTAAACATGTTCCTGTAGTTTTCTGTTTGTAATCCAAGATAAATGAGTATCTTTAGATTCAACATTATTGCATTACACATGTACAAGTACAAGGCAACGAAATACAGTTTAGGTCTAACCAGAAGTGCAATAAGCAAGTGCAGGATATAAAGTGTGTACATAAATGCAGGATAGAGCAGTATAATGAAAATATACCGCACTGAACAGCAAAATCTGAACACCTCGTCATCTTAGTAAAGATGAGACTACAGTATTCAACAACTACATCTCCCATGAGTCTTTGGCAGAACCTCTTCACTGTACTGTACTGACCACATGACCAGAGTCTGTGAGGTTAGTTTTCAGTACAGCATGGTAACAAGGCTCAATTCAGATCTGTATCGGTGAGGTAGTATCTGTGAAGACGAACAAAACTTGTGCCTTGCTTGTAGTCCAGTAATGAGATTCATCCATATTCATCCATATTAGCTGCCTTGCTACACGGCCGTTGTAGCTACACTGCTAATGTGTGGAAGTTAGTTTTCTACTGGCGTTTTTTAGCCGCTATCAAAGAGCTTTAGGTGCATTACCACCCTCTAGCCTGGAGTGGAGCCTGTTTACATGTAGAAGCAGAGTAGGGATTTCTAGCACAACTTCACCTACTTCAAAAAAAAAGGTGCGTGGAGAAGGGAAAAAGTCTGAAGAGGTCAAAACTCCAGCAACACTTGTAGTATACAGAACAACTTGATTGCCAGACCCTGATGAAGGTCATGGGCCGAAACAATAAAGTTGTTCTATATTATACAAGTGCTGCTGGAGTTTTGACCTGATTTACATGTAGCCCCAGAAAACCAGATTATGCTTCTCTGGGCTGCATGTATGCTAACGTGCACGGGGGTCGCTCGGATACATTCGAGCAGCTGTTTCTTTTATACGTTTGTTTGCCTCTCCCGCCTCCTGACAGGAGTGGAGTCCGCTGAGACGTTTACGCGTATCTTCTGAGAAGAAGAAGAAGAATTCCAGCACAACAGAGATGCATACGTAACAACAACAGTTACTTCGGAGCTGAATTAGGGAACAACTCTGATTATATTCAGTTGTGTACAACCATGTTGCATGAAACAGTTGGAGCAGCAGCTTGACACAGATGTAACCCTAATGTATACGAATGTTTATTTACAAAAACAGGGAGGCTGCTGAATGCAGCTCACTTGCACCCACATGTTCAGTATTTTCTGTTTATGTTGTGTAAATCTGTGTTTAGGAGATGATATATGACACAATAACACACACACACACCTTGAGTAAGGACGCAGCCTGCTGAGGGTAAAACATGGAGGCGCTCAGAGCCATGAGTCCAACTGGAAATACCAGTCGCTTCACCTTGGAGCCTGAAAGAGACAGAGAGAGAGAGGTTATCAGAGTTAAACGTGAGGGTTTATTGATTCAATAATTAATCTCAAAGACAGGCAGACCGCAGCTCCTTGGCTGTTTGACCTCTCGTGTTAACTGAGTGACTCCTTATCAAGTGCAGCACTCTTATTTGACTTTTAAAAGGGGGAAATCAACCCAATTTAAACAAGCAGTTATCAAAGGGGGGGCCTTGAGCTCCATTTGTTTGGAGGGGTTCATTTTATTTGTCAGTCCTGCATAAGAAAAGTTTGTTACTCTATTTCCAAAGTCTGACACTGTGGGCACACCCTCGCCTCGAGCTCACTTGTTATCGGCCCGTCTGACCTGATTCGTCTCTGTGAGGGAATGCAGTGTGTGTGTGTGTGTGTGTGTGTGTGTAAAAGTGTGTAAACGTGCACAGGTCACCTTTGGCCAAAAAAAGTCCCAGGAAGCCAGAGAAGCCCACCACCGCTACACTGGGGTAGAGGTCAGGAGGAGGGTCACTGAGGAACTGGTACACATCTGAAAAAATACAAAGAAGGGTTGTTTACAACATTTATTTCCAGGGACAATGCGCATTGATCAACATCACTGTAAATGTGTGTTAGCCAAAAGGCTAATTTTCAACTGTTGGTCCCTTGGCCTGACGTTAAATTGGCCATTAAAACAATAAGACGTAAAGTTAGAACAGAATAAAGCAAAACATGAAGCAGCTGAACAGGATAAAGAGCTTAGAGGAGTTAAGGCAAGCATCATGCAAAGTAGGACATAAAATGCAGGCAATTAATACAAAACAATGTTAAAACATGACAACATAAAGTAACAGAAGACAGAGGTAAAACCAGACGGGACGCAATCAGACAAAAAGCCAAGAAAATGAGAGCAGACGAGGCAAGCATGCAGCGACTCTGTATGATAGCAGGTGTGGCTGCTTTTTAAACGAAGTTTTAAGATTATATGCAAAGGAACGGTACGAGTCGCTATTTCGTATATTTAATGGAAGGATGTTCCAAAACTGGGAGGCTCTTACTGTAAAAGCTGTCTGGCCAAAAGATGATTTCCTCCTTGGGACAGCTAAGTCCCCTCTTATTCTTGCTCTGGTTAATCTATCCCCAACATGTTTCTGAAAGACGAATCTGGTAAATGGGGGAGTTGCTAATCCATTAAGAACTTTCAATATTAAACAAGCGTCTCCCAGCAAAGAAGACCATATGCAGGAAGTATGTTTCAGTGATGGTAGCTTTTAGGTTTATTATCCAGGACCTTGTTTATATACAGATTGCACAGGCTTTATTTTTGAATCAGTGTTAAGAGTCCAAGTGGTTAAACAGCATGTTATATGTGGGAAAATCATAACATGCAAATACATTTTCTTGTTTTCGAATAAATTAAAAACATAAATAAATAAATGTTTAGGTTTTGTTTTTTTAACTTGTTTTTTAAGCAGACTGAGTGAAGATGGCTGACAGAAATATCTGAAAGCAGAGGTGTTTTCTCACCTGTGACTGTTGTTATGGAGGTGTTGATTGTGGGCTCCACAGTCCTGTATACTTGCTGGGGTCCAACGATCATCAGTCGACACACAGAGAGAGACAGAAGAGCAGGTTACTTTCATCTGGTAACAGCCTTTTTCCGGCCTACGGAGCCACATGCACTGACTCGTTCAAAATGTGCAATTTAAAATGTTTTTTAAAACAAATTCTGGCTCTTTATATCACAAAGAATCATTCTACCGTCTGCAGAGTTTGTTAAATGTGTTCACAGGGCTGAGAGGCTCAGATTTTAGATTTTAGGTTTAATCTTTAGTCAAACTTAAGTTTAAAGAGTGTGAAATGACCAAAAAGGTCACATGGAAAGCAGACGTGTCCTCAGGTTATCACTGACCACCTGAAACCAGTTGACAGCTATGATCCTTTTAAGATTGTATTGATTAATTTCAACTATTTTATGCACTTCAATCATATGAAAACAGATCAGATGCGGAGCAGAGGGATAAAAAGAGAAATTAAGAAAAAAAAAAAAACGCACAATCAAGTCATCCACATGTAAGCAAAAAGGTCACACGACCACCAAAATGAAAACAGTATCTGCAGTCATTTCTACATTGACTGAGGGGTATTTTACATAAACTAATGTTGATTCTGTTAATAGTTTGTAAACGCAGCAGAAAAACTGAGCTATATTTAGAATAATGCTGCACAATAAAGCAAATAGCTTGTTTTTCATATATGAAACTCTTCAGTTACATATTTGAATACATCTGTATCTATATCTCTCAAAACAATTGACTGATTGAACCTTTAAAGCCTTGATAAGAGTAAGCGCACTCACTATTACTACCTGTAAGGGAGGTGATGTGCATTTCTTGCTCTCACAATAACTTTTTTGTCACAGACAGTTTGGACACGTTTTTGTGCCGACTGTCAAAAAGTTTATCAAACAACCAGACATGTCAATGTTACCTAACCCTCGTAACAGTATTTTTCACGTCACTAACCTCAACTTTCTCCATTGCAGCCTGGCCTGTTTGCTGCAAAAAAACAAAATAAAAAAATCAGTTGAAGTTAATTTATTTATACAACATTTTGTCTTTTGAACTGATCACCAAGCAGTCACAAAACAGAATGAAATAATGTGTTTTTTTCCTTCTATGGTCAGAGACTGAAATGCTGAAGGTCCCAGCTAGCTAGATTTTGTCTTTCCAACATACTGCTTTTTTAAATGTTTCCTCAGAGTTCAGTATTAAAAACAGTCCATGCTTTACTGCACGCATGAATATGATGAAAACTCGATGAGACTTTCCCAGTACAGCAGGTATGTCTTTGTATTAGACAGACTGTCACACCAAACTGCATGCTGAAATTTGACCATTTTTAAATTTGAACACATCCCTCCAACACTGTCACTACCACACAACAGCAATAACGCAAAACAATGGAACAAAGACAATTAGCAATGCTTGCTATTGTCTCATAATGTGGAAAAGTAGTTTTTAAATGTAATATTTTTTGTTGGGCATCTCTTCAACTGTGTTGACGAAGTTAAGGCTTCATCTTAAAGCACCAGCGTGACAAAAACAAACCAGTTGTTGCACCACTTGTTGCTCGTGTGTGTCTCTTGTTTTCTGTCATTATTCTGGAAATAAAAGTGACAAACGTGCATCAGCTGCGGTGTGCAGTTGCTTTGTATTTTCTGCAGGGATGGAAAAAACATTGACATCGCACATCAGGAATGAAAACTGAAGAGTTGCTGAACTGCGGAAGATTCAAGAGCTTGTGAGGAATGTGAGGAGGAAAGTTTGGGCTTCTGGACGGTTGCTGTTCAGAAATACGACAAGATTTCCACAAAATCTATGAAAAACATGTGACTGGTGTGATGTTTCAAAGAAACGTTTGACTTGGGCCGATGGGTTTTTGATATTTACACTAATCAGAGAGATGATTGTAAATCTGACTCAATGTTTTTCTTATAGATTTCCAAGCTCTCCTCCGTTTGAGCCGCTCATAACTTTCATAAATGGCTATGTTTGATTAAGGATGGGAATTACTACGTTTAGGTGAGGCCAGGTCACGGTAAGTAGAGAGAGAGAGTGGTTAGAAACATGGCTGAGGTTTTGGCTGGTGGAGTTTTGCAGTGATACACAGACAGGAACTGAGCATCTCCACCCTAAATTCCAACGTATAGGCGGCAAAGCTCAAAACCCAGAGATTTGTTATGCTATTATTTAACTAGTTTGTTGACAGGTGACATGGAGCGTCGTATATAAAACACACCTGACACTGGTTTGTGTATGGTTCGGCCCATTTCCTCAACGATGCGACGCTCTGCTCCAACGGCCCCGCGTCTGGCTCCACATACTGAGGCTCTGCTTCAGGGGTGGTGTACAACGACGGCAGCTGAAACAAATAACAACGAGAGGAAAGTCAGTGGCTGCTGGAACACTGCAATTTCCCACTGGGATTAATAAAGTACTCTGGTTATCTAACTAGCTTTAATGGCAATAGACAAAAAAGAAATGTGGACACGAGCTGAGGGTATCCCCTCCTCCTGCCAGTTATTGATTAACCCACCTCATCGATGCTCAGGGCGGGCTGTGAGCTCTTCTTCTTCCCCTCACTGGCAGCCAGCACCGAGCCGCTCAGCAGGGCCGTGAGACCCGGAGCTGCGACACACAGCGACACCTGGCGGCACACCGGCAGAACACAAACTGTTAGCGACGATAAAGCCGACTAGTAAAGCGCTAAATGCGACTGTACCGTTAGTTAAAACACTTTAGATATTACTTCAGACACTTTAAACCACGAGAGGAAAATAAAACATCATTTAACGTCACGTGCTCTTAAATAAATAGGGAAAAGGAGCATTCGCCTGTGTAGCTAACTGACCTGTTAGCGACAGGAGCTAGCCACATGCTAACGCTAGCCGTTTACTAATTTAGCAACGTTTGTTTAAAGTTTGACCGTCTTTTTGATGTAAATTGTCAGTGTGTAACACCACAAGCATATGCTTCACTAGATGACAGCCACTGCTTAAGAAGTACATAATGTTTAAGGTGACAAAAGGGGACAATCGTTAAGAATACTTACCAGTTTCACATATGACATTTTCGTCCGGAACACTTCGCTTTTCTACGGTAAGCCGGATGACTGAAAAACTAAACGGCGCATGCGCGCTTTATTTCACCAGTCAATCAAAACATCAGTGGAAGTATTCAGATCCTTTACTTAAATAAAAGTCCTGCGTTGAAAATGTTACTTAAGTAAAAGTATAATCAGGAAAATGTCCCCTGTGACTGTTATACTATTATATAGCATTAGATTATTATAACTAATAATTATTATTAATGTAAAAGCAGGATGTCACTATTGTAGTTGGTTGAGGTGGAGCTCGGATTGCAACTAATGATTATTTTCTCCATTAATCGATTGTCTGGTTTGTAAAAATTCTAAAAATATTGAGAAATGCCGTCACAGTCACCAGTTATTTATTTTTTCACCCTCTGTTACTTTTTGTTTTACTGTAAAACACTTTGTAACATTGTTTTTAAACACTGTTATAAAACTTATTATGTCAGGGCTCGTCCCCTAATGCGTCTTTATGGGGTTTTGGTCTGTTTTTATTAATCATTCGGCCATTACTCGTGCTGGAACATTAGGCGATTCATTGATTAGTAGTCAGTCAACAAAAAATTAATCGCCAGATATTTTCATAATTGTTAAAGCTATTTATCAAACAAAACTAAAAACTGCTCACTAGTTCCAGCTTCTTAAATGTGAGGATTTACTGCTTTTCTCTGTTTTACATCATTATAAATTGAACATATTTGAATTTTGGTCTGACAAAAACAACGTATTTGGACACACTCTGGAAACTTGTGATGAGCATTTTTCACTACTTTCTGACATTTCATAACTAATTAATCAATTAGTTATGCAGCTCTGGTCATCACAATATTCACGCATATGCTTTGGCCTTTAATACATACATGAATTCCTTCTGCATGACTGCATTTATCTGTGGAGGAACAGTAATACTGGTATAACAGCCACAAGAAGAGTCAGAAACACACACTGATATAAAAGCACTCAGGCAGCCAGCTGAAAGTTGACCAATATGAACATTTATTTCTGGAAAGAAGTTACAAATCGTTTCCAAAGAGTTTCTACTCAGATTATAAGATATGTTAATCTGATTTTACTTTCTTTTTCAGATACAGTCGTTGTTGCAAGGTATGTTTTTTTAAAATCTTCTATTCTGTTTTCCTACTGACAGACTGAAGACTGGTGGACTAAAGGATGCTGCGCTGTGAATGAATGTGCCTCAAATCAGGACAGTAGTACTTTATCGGTTACACGTTTCTTCTTTTAACAGCAACATGAGAGGAGGAGGCGCAGCGAGCGGACTGCAGAGTGGCAGATGTGATGTTCATGATATCGGCTGCACAGTACAGTGACACATAGGAGACGTAAAGGGACGTGGAGTTAAAGAGGCCTGTTTCCCCACCAGACCTGCCTCTGACAGTGCGATCATTGGTGTGTTCATCACATGTGACACTTATTCTGGAGTTAAAAATTAAACAAGGACCAGAAAATAAAGGCAAAAACAATGATAAGATCTTGAAAACATGAAGAACAATAGTTTTGGGTGTGAAAATCAATAATATGAAATGTTTTGAAGCCCCTTGAGGCAAATTTGTGATATTGAGCTATACAAATAAAATCTACTTGACTTGAACCTGAAACATGGAGAACGTGAATCAACTTCAACAATAAAAATGTTTGAAAGCAGAAATAAAGTTTTGAAATTTGGTGGGAAATATAATAGTTTATTTTACTTTTACTTAGAGTTCTTTATTTTAATTTAGCTTCTGCTTACTAGGTTTCGATTCGCTTAGAATGGCAAAAAGTTTGTAAATTGACATGATGGCTGCATATTAGAGCTGCAACGATTAGTCGATCGAGAAAGAAAATGAATCTGAAACTATTTTTGATAATCTAATAATCGTTTCAGACATTTTTTAAGCAAAAATACCAAACATTTGCTGGTTCCAGCTTCTCAAATCTGAGGATCTGCTGTTTCTCTGTCATATTTGACAGTAAGTAATTCATCTTTGAGTTTTGGACTGTTGGTCGAACAAAACAAGACATCTGAAGACGTCACTTGGACATTTTTCACTATTTTTTTGACATTTTATTGACTAAACAATTCACTGATTAAGAAAATAATCGTTAGTTGCAGCACTTTCTGCACTTCTTGGAATCATTCTTCGCTTTCTAACATTTTCCCCCTCTGAAAGCAAAGATGCATTATGAAGTCCACAGTGTGAAACACAACTTCTCACCGCTGAGGAGGCGTTAACATAGGACATTTACGCAACCTAAGATTTCTACCAGCGTCACAAAGCGTTGAAGACAATCCCCAGTGGCATTGCATGAACACTGTTAAGCTGTGTTCTCAAGACTCTCAGGAATTAAAAGGATAATACCGGAGTGTTTTCGTATCAGGAAGAATTTCAAGTCTGATCCCTCAAAAACATGCCGCCTACGAACAAGTTTGCATTTAAGAAATTATGAAAAACCTGTAAATTCCCACATGTGGTGAATGACAATTTGCATACAGGAAAATGTTGCTGGAGACGGTAACAAATGGACCGTAATTTTTAATGACACCAGTACCCTCCTTTAAAAATTGTACCTGTTCATCTGTTACGACCCAACTCAAATTCAAATATTTCCACTACAGGCTTTTATTAACCCTTCCTCTTGGCAATCTTGTCAGTTTACACTGGAAGAAAGACCGTTCTCAAAGCATCCATTCATTAGCCACATGCAGTGCTGCTGAGGAGGACAGGACAGACGGCCGAGGATGAAACAAGGAAAGAAGTACAATTTGAAAACAACACGATTCACAATGAAATTCTTGTCATAATAAATAACCCTACTACTGTTACTGCATAGCTCGGTGAAAGCAATACTTCAGAAAATAAATAACTTAAATACACGGCTGGCTTACAGAACTGCATCAGTATGTGCTCTAGCCCTTTTCACAGTTGGCTCATGAAAAAAAAATAAAAAAAGGACAAATAAATATCTAGAAAGGACTAGGTCAGAAACATCGAGCAGGGCTTGCTGGGCTGCGGGATCAAGGCGCTGGACTGCTTAGATGTGAAAGCTGGACAGTACATGTGACAACAGAAATTTTGAATCTGCTAAATAACTGATATGACTGAAGTACTCCAGGTGACATTTCAATGTCTGAAATTAACACAGCTATCTGCAAAACGCTGGTAAAATTCAGCTTTGGTGGATATACTGGTAAAAATCATCTAAAAAAACACTGGCTGGTAGTTCTGAGTCATTCACAGTTGCAAACCTTGTTTATACTGAGCTCTGTTGGTTGTGTAAGAGCTTAAATTCAAATACACAGAACCTGGTTTTGTACATGACAAATATGTAGATCCGTTTACAGGTAAATAAACAATGAGCCTCATGCAAGAACCACTCGCACAGAAAGATTTGTTTGAAACGTACGAGCGATTTAATTCACGAGTGGCCCAGACTTGTCTGCCTCTCTCTACACAAGGGAAAAACACACTTGCTTGACCTGAAATCATAACGCCTTAAGTTTAAATATGATACTGAAATTAACGAAAATAAAATACACAACTAAGACAAACTTAATGCAAAATAAAAATTCTGTTAACCATATATCATCATCATCATCATGGCTGCCAATTTACAGGTTGTTTTATTTTAGATTTTATGATTTTTTCGTGGCATATTTCGGCACAGCAACTTCTACATTTCAGTGGTTTCAGAGTCTTTCTGCAGGTCTCTGTCCAGTATCATCCTCTGTTGTAACACCTGATAGTGCAACATCACTTACTAAAGGCTATAATAACATCCTGTCTAATATCTCTGTCACGCCCCTTGACTGCCTTTCATATTAGTCATGGACCGTTTTGTTTAAAAAGACGTTCTTTAGCATCTAACCTCATGTTAAATCATTTCAGGACGTGATCGCATGTTGTTAACATGCTGTAGTAATATTTTCTAGCAGTTTCAGGTTGCTGTTAAATTTGTTTGCTCATTTCCAACAGCAGGACTTGAAGCTCTGCAGTGTGAAAGTCTTCTTTTTACTCTTTGGTAATGTGTGTGTAAGTGACACCTTCCCAGAAACGGAGCAGAACGGGCAGCCTTACATGGCAATTTTAGGGCTGTCGATTATGCTAATGATGAAATCTCACAATCACGCACCGCCTCATCAACAGGTGGCGTTCAGCAGGCTGAAACAAGCGATTTACGACAAGTTTGTGCAGTTAAGAGAGTTTGGTGAAGCCGACTTGGAGCACTCGTACGAGCAAACCTCACAGAACAAAGTAAGAAAAGTTCAGAATACGAAAATGTTCTCGCATCAGGCCCAGTGTTTCTTAAATATTTTAACTAGCTGCACATTTTATACTGTATACATTTTTTGTTCGTCTTTACTCGTCAGCCAGGAAGTTAATTTCAGACACCGCTAAATGTCTGTAACATTAAAGCATTGTGTAATACTACAGCTGCTTTGAAGGTTAGCTGGTAAACTGTGCATTTACACCCAAGAGCCACAATAAATTAAAAAAGTGCAGGGAATGTAGACGAGAGTAAATAAAGCACTGCCAGTGACTGTACGGATTCAGGGCTGCTCTGAGAGAAAGATCTTTCATTCCTATGCATGTTATCTAATAAAATAAAACTAACATCCTTTGACCCCTGCGGTGTACGAGTCCCTGTCACCGTTATCATACGACCTCATCACCGAATGAAGAACCTCGTGTACCATGTAGTGTTATGTTTTTTCCTCTCAATCTTACATTCAGCTCTCACACACACTCACACACACACACACACACACACACACACACACACACACACACACACACACACACACACACACACACACACACACACACACACAGAGAGGAAGCAGAGGGGGCACAGAAAGACACGGTGATGCTATATGAACATGAGCACAGTATGGTGGATATCTGGGAGTAAAGAGCAGAATTAGGACTAAAACCTGGAACGCACTGGAAGCGAAAACTGATTACTGAATTTATGAATAAATAATCTGACAGTTTACAGCTGGTAGCAGATTGAGGAGTCAGCAGCATCTGT
Organism: Siniperca chuatsi; assembly: GCF_020085105.1. Lineage (NCBI taxonomy): Eukaryota > Metazoa > Chordata > Actinopteri > Centrarchiformes > Sinipercidae > Siniperca > Siniperca chuatsi. The sequence goes on from NC_058060.1 coordinate 23,942,704, forward strand.
AACAACATGTATCTGTTTGATGGTTTCTCTCTACAGTCCGCTTCATATATTTGGAGACAGGCTATAAAATTAGCTACACTACAGCATATAGTGTTAATATTTTGTTTATATACCTGATTTGATCGTTTGAAATAGCCGCAGTTATGTTTTGGCTTTCACTAAACTATTTTCTCAATACGAGCAACTTGATAAACGCTACACAGGATGTTTGTTAGACTTTAAATAGGTCTAAATCTCAGGGTGCAGGCAAAGAAACCTAATTCAGACAATTATTCGTGATACCGGTTTGTTTGACTGGTGAAATAAAATGAATGCAGGTCCATTTGTAAATGCATTAATCTGACGCTTCCAGTGCGTTTCTGCAATAAGCCTGACTGGACAGCCTAAATACAGTAGGTGAGTAGTAGAATAGGAAACTGACCACAGTCCAAACATAAACCAGCAAATTAAACCTTTTTTTCTCCCCACAAATATTTTTCCTTAATTTTCTGAGAAAGCTAATTCTGAAAATGTTCAAGCTGACTGTTAACATGTGACGTCTCACCACGCCACGCGTCGATTGGCTTCATTAAGAACAGCAAAGCTATGGCCCGGCCATCTTTTCCTCACCGTAGGTGAGTGCTGGTCTCTAGTTTAAAAGCCTGCGCATCAGTAGAGTCTCCCACCTGTAAACACCTGATCTCCCAGCGGGAGACTTCAGTCCTTGAACAGTGCATTCCCATTTCTATAAAAAGGAGGCTTGTTGTGGAGCAGACCTCAGCTGCAGCGTCTGACGTGCTCTAGCACATACTCTGGGAAGTGCAGACTGCACACCTGCAGACCGTCCAGTTTGCAAGGCATCCTGGGATACTCGTCCTCCTTCCACTTGTTTTCATCGGGGTCGAAGGTGAGGATGGAGTCACTGTAGTGGCCGTTGTAACACAGGCCGCCCAGCACCATGATCTGCCTGTCCAACACTGCCACCCCGTGGCCGCTGCGCCCAATTGGCATGGAGGCGAGGATGGTCCACTCGTCAGTGTCCGGGTCGTACATCTCGGTGGACGGGCAGCCCTGCGACTCGAAGGAAGCCCGCAGGATCACACACACGCCTCCGAACACGTACAGCTTCCCGTTGTGAGAGATCATCTTGTGGAAGCAACGGGCGTAGTTCATTTTGGATTTGTTCTCCCAGCAGCTGGCGTGGGTGCCGGGCAGCAGCGGGCCTCGGCCGACGCGTGTCCTGTGTGCGTCTGAGCCACCTGAGCTACCTCCTCCTCCCCCACCTCCCGCCTCCCGCCCTGGATCGAAAACACACACCTGTTTGGAGGTGGAGGAGGAGGTGATGCCGCCGGTGATGTACAGTTTACCGTTAAGCACTGTTCCCTCGTGACCGTACTTGTTTACAGGATACGGGTCCACAAACTCCCAGCGGTCCTCTGTGATGTCATAGCGCTCTGTGGAATAGAAGGTCTCGTCTCGTGTGCGGCCCGCCACAGCGTAAATAAACTTGCCGATGACGCCCACGGCAAACTCTGACCTGCAAACAACAAACACCATGAATATGTATCATTAAATGAATAATTCATTCAAATAAAGCTGGCAAGGAGTCTGTGAGCATCTGCAAAATCACCTTGAAATTAACATAATGTGGCAATGAACCAAAAAAAGAAAAGAAAGAAATCTCTTGTGCGTCTCACATGAAAAGAAAAAAGCAATACTGCACGAGTCAGAGCACACAGTACAAAAAACACTCGTTTGAGTTTCAGGCTCCTCTAACCTCGGCACAGACATGTCAGCCATGCGTAGCCATGAGTTCTGTCGAGGGTCATAGCGGTAGACTTTGGAGGAGGCGTGAAACTCCCCGTCAGGCCCCAGCTCCTCACCCCCCAACAGGAAAGCAAAGTTGTTAACGATTGCCAGGCAGTCCGGTCGCAGCGGTACCTGAGGTCCCTCCAGCTCCCACCACACCTGAGGGATTAAAACACAGGTTTCTGAACCCAAGACAGACACTGAATTCAGATTATGTGAAATGTTAGATGGAGGGATCAAAGTTGTGCTGCCAATATGATACCTGATTTTCGGTACAAATACCAAAAACAATACTTTTTCCGATACCTTGCTCTGAGGAATATATAAACATGTTTACCTACAGAACCCCCTTTTCCATCTAACAAATCTTAAATGTTGTCTAAACACAGCTGAACAAGAACTTTGCCTAGATAAAATTCTGTCTAAAATGGACAAATTTTGATTTAATTCAGAAACTCTGATCGAAAAACATTATGAATCTGACAAAACATTTGATGGCAGCTTGTATTTTCTGATACTCGGTGCTACATATATGCATTGTGGTCTGGAGGTTAGATACTCTGAGCTCTAACAAGAGGGGTAGAAAGCTAACTTTTCCCCCCTCCAGCAAGAGTAGAATCCCAAAAGTTTTACTTACTTTATTTTACTGCTAAATCTGTAGATGTTTTTGCCCCGGCAGCTGAAAATTGAGTGAGAATTTCTGACACAGTATTAAACTGGAATCCTCTTAAAGAACAGGGACTACTTTGTGTCTATAGGTAATTACACATCTGAGCGGAAATTACACGTGGAGTTCCCCAAGGCTCCATTCTGGGGCCTCTTCTGTTCAACATCTACATGCTCCCACTGGCTCAGATTATGGAAAACTACAAAATATGTTACCATAGACGACACACAAATTTCATGGACTCAGACCTGAATTTCAGCAGCCACATTAAAACAATTACAAAGTCAGCCTATTACCACCTGAAGAATATATCCACGATTAAAGGACTTATGTCTCAGCAGTATTTGGAAATATTTGTCCATGCATTTATCTTCAGTCGACTCAACTACTGTAACGATGTCTTTACAGGTCTCTTTCAATAACAGCAGTTAAAACTGATTAGTGCAGGTATATTATCTTTGTGCATGCCCTCATCTAAAAGAAGGTCAGAGGTCATGATCAGCGACAAAGCAGCTTGCTCAAAGACATTGCTAACTGATAAATGTTGAAACTATGCCGGCTCTAGTTAGAGAACAGCCTCTCAAAGTCTACTGGCATTCACAAATCTACTGTCTATGCAGCCCAACTCTCTAGCATGGGAATTATCTTTACTGGATCCAAATAAACCTTCACACAGGCCCTTGTAGGAAGACAAACGAGCAGACACCTTTGGGCGCTGCAGCAGCAGGATCTTGCTGTTGACCATACTGTGACCGATCATTCCCCTGAAGACAGCGGTCTGCGGGCGGACGGAGCGGATACGGTTGGAGCGCGTCTCCACCAGAGGCTGCTGGTTGACATCATGGAAGTAGCTGAGCGCCTGATCTACTTCCTGCCTCAGCTGTCTGGAGTAACGGTAAAACTCTGACGTCTTCACCTGCGGCAAGAAAGAGGAGGACAGAAGACAGATAGCAGAGACAAAATCAGTAAACCTGTGGAGTCTGCAGAACAAATTACCCTCAGCTGCCTACAGAATGAGGAAATGTGTCAGGACGCAGAACTCACCTTCTCAAAGATGTTGGCAGGAGTCATGAGGCAGAAGCGGATGGACTGCACGATGGTGTCGGTGTGCCTCCAGCGCCGCCGGTCGTGTCGCAACCACCCCTGGACCGCTTCATACAGCTCGATTTCTGGGAAGCGACTCAGAGCATCGCTGTTCAAGTATGCCTGGTTCAGAGACAGAAAGAGAGAAAAAGACAGAATTTAGAAAATGCTATCATTGGTTGACCTGTGAATGTATAATGCCGAAGTAGGTTTGAGGTAATTTAGAAACAGTTTCATCATTAGATGGTTCGTCCCCCAGAGATCACTCACATTTTTAACTGTAAAATGTCCCGCTCAGTATGTATCTTGGTCACAATTAATCCAACTAATTAGTGAAAAAAAAAAAAAGAAAACAACAACACAAACTTCCAGAAAGTGTTTGTATTTATAGTTCCAACTTTTCTGTTAGCAGTCTGCTGCGTTAATCGTACTAACAACAACAACTGAACCTGCAGTCTCTCCAGGCTGAGGTAGGACAGGAAGTCGGGTCGGCTCATAAGGGGGACAAAGTTGTCAAGTAGGAAGTTGTCGAGCTGTTCCTGGACGCCCTCCACGCCCACGCTGAAGTCCTCCAGGAGGCGCATGACCTCGGCACAGTTCTCCAGACAGATTTTGGCCAGCAGAAAGGAGCAGCAGAACTCCACCGCCTCCGTCAGCTGGACGTACATGGCCGCCTGCCGAGACAGGAAGAGAAACGAGAAGGAAACAGAGGAGGTATGTGTGAGAGCGTGTAGTGACAACTCCTGTGTCCGTTTTTCATCAGTCCTGGCAGAAATGGAAGCACAATTATGTTGCAAGAACCAGCGCAGGAAGGATATCAGTGGGTGTATGTCATTACCTGAAGGATCTCTTGAACGGTGGGCATGCTGAGCTCCAGTGAGCCGTAGTACATGAATCGGAGAATGTGGCCGAACCCAGCGGCTGTCAGCCCCTTCATGTGGATCTTGTCCTGGTCCCTCTCCCTCATGTCTGCTGTGAACATGACCCGGAAGTAGTCGCTCTGGGTGGCCAGAAGCGCCTTGTGGGCCTGTAGGAGGATGGAAACACCAGACGGACACGCAGCAATGTTTCTCGAGGAGGCCAAAAGTTTTTTAGTTATGACTTTTTGCTTGTTGTCTTCACACCTGGCCCTGATCCAGGACCATATACTACGTATCCTGTATGGATATCTCGCAGAACTCGGACGTTTCTGTCACAGATCCACTCATAAAATGTGTTACAGTAAGCATGTTGAAAATACAAACTCACTGGGTGGTAGAAAATATTCTTAATGACGTACAAGGTAGGAAAAACTGTCAGGTGACTGTAAAGTAACAAAAACATTTTATTTTGATAGCGAAAAGTCTTGCCTGCCTTGTATGGACTTGAATGGAAGAGACTTCTTTATGTGAGAATAAAATTTGTTTTTTGTTCCTTTACAGTTGACTGACTAGCTTCAAAGTGGAAGTTGATTTCCATCCATCCAGTGAGTTTATATTTTCAACATTCTTCCTGTAACAAATTTTTTGAGCAGATCTGTGACTGAAATGTCCAAGTTTCCCCAAGATATTCATGCAGGACCATGATATGTAGTATACGGTCTTGGATGAGGGCTATGAAACACCATGCATTTAAAGCAAGATATATCTGCGTGTGTGTGTGTCTTCAGCTTTATATGTGTACCTGGAAGTGGTGCTCCTCTATCAACAGTGTGACATCCAGCAGCAGACGCTCCTCGTACAGCGCCCGGAAGCCCGACGACACACTCCCATCGTGCACCTGGGACAGGTACACCTCCACATCTGCCCCCGACATAACACACCTGGAGGCATGAAGGAGAGCAAAGTGCAGGTGCGGATGGGGGAGGGAGACGGGGTAAGGTAAAAATCACAGAGCGTTAGAACAGATCTATAAGGTCACAACACTGAACTTGGCTGCAGTGCGAACATAAAGCAGGGATGAACTACAATTAACAACTATTCAAAAATGAATTCAGCGGCACAACACTGCGAGTCCTCCAAGGAAAATATTGTGGTTGTGTGTGTGTGCTGCTGAAAACAGTAAGTCTGGGACCGGAAGGGCATTCAGTAGGACGCTCAGCATTAAAAGCTCAGCACTTCAGCTGCTGCATCCTAACAAGCCGTTACTCTTTCACAGCCAGTGTGTGTTTCTGCGCTGACGCACTGGGGAAATACCGCGCTCCAATGCAACACAGAGAGGTTGGTAAAAATAAAGAGAAAGAAAGGAACTCCTTTAAAAAAAAAAGAAAAGCATCCCGCATGTCATTTCATCCAATTTCTTCAGCATTAAACAAACAGTCATGCACACACACAACTCATAAAAGAGAAAAAAAAGTAACATGGACACACACATAACACTTGCACACAAGAAAGAGTAGAAAACACAAACACACACATCATCTGCACACCTCCACAAACTCAGTCGCTCATTAAGAATGCAAATGTAAACAAACACACACACACACACACCGCACACTCACCTCTGATTGGCCACGGGCATGTCAGAGGGGGTTGTCCGAGCCAATCAGAGGACAGTGCCCCTTGTGTCCAGTAGATGCTAACAAAGTCCCTTTTCTGAGCGTCAATCACCTGGACGATAAAGTCAACACAACCGCCACATTAAAGCATGAACGTCTGCAGGGGCAAACTGCAATTAAAAAAGCCATACAAGGACTTCTGTGCATGTTAAATATCTTTAGTTAGGGCCAAAAGTATGTGGACACCCGAACATTACACCCATGTGTGATTGTTGAACATCTAAGGCAGACAAGGGCGTCCACTGTCCACATAATTTTGGCCTTGTTGTGTATTTCAACACAGGTGAGTAGGCAATTTCTTCACTTCTCGTATTTTAATACAGAACAAAACTGTAGCAAAAACAGTGTTAATTGCAGGAAAATTCATTAAGGCTGAGATCTGGGAACACTGATAGAAACAAACAAAAACAATCAGACAGTTAGACAGGCTGGAAACAAACCTCCAGGTTAGACAAACTTATTTGTAAGAGAAAAGGAAGGTGAACGGTAAAATGATTAACCAAACTGTCCGTTGTAAACATCCATCACAGTTTACAGACCCACTTCCTGATTCAACTTTGTCCTTTCACTTACTGCAGGTGTGTGCACACAGTTTTCCTGAGGTTTACCTCCAAATAATTAGATAATCTGGATAAACTGTTGGTTTGTTTACAATCTGACTGATCATCTGACAGCTTCACCCGTCGGACTTAGTCGGAGCGATCTCGCCGTGTTCCCAGACCTCTGCTATTACTTTGGTTGGTACAATGTTATCATAACCAATAGGAATGATGGCCAGAAATATGAAAAGTAAGACCCAAGTTGTAATAATAGGAATGAGAAATTTAGCAACCAATAAAAGAAACAAAAAAGATGTCCTACTGGCCAGTGGCCATATGAAAAGGGATATGAAGACATTAAATGTGGAAGGAATATGAAAACAAATTGCTTATAACACTTTTCTGTACTAATCTACGAGTGGGACAGGAAAGTGGGTCAAATGTAATAAGACCAACTGGTAATATAAGTACTATACTGTAATAAAACAATACAATACCCATCCTTTAATAATAGTGACTTTTTATTAAGAGATTACTTTTTTAAATACTTTTCAAGCTCCTTTTATTAGTAACAGCAGCATTACGATAACTGACTCTCATGCCTGTGCACAAACGTCATGCTCAGCTGCATAACATTACTCAAAGAGCTGTTAAGGATTCAGCGTCTTGCTCAAGGACACTTCAGCATTGTGGGGACTGTGCCGTAAAAGGGCTCTAACCTCAAACCCCGTCAGCCCAAAATACAGGGAGTGGAAATGAAGCCGGTGGTCGAGAGGAATGATGGGTTGGATGGATGCTGAGTTAATAATGACAGAAAGAGGTTTGCTCAGGTTTCCGTTGAACATGCAGTGTTGCAGAGTGAAAAATCGTACCTTTTGGAGCCTGGGCGAACAATCACAGGCTTTGACGGCTGAGCGCTAAGGGGGCGCTCGCATTTCCTGTGTTTATGTTTCCCTGGTTCTAACAAAGGAGACAAGAAAAGACATCCATAAGACGGTGAGGAGGAGCAGAAAGCACAACAATATCCTCAAATGTTCCATGACACATTCAGGGGTCTGCAAGGTACAAGTAGTGAGCTCAAACTATTCCACGGCACACAAGTGCAAATATCAGCTGTGATACAGGACAGTATATCAACATAAATGTCATACAGTAAGGCATATGTATTTACAAAAATCCAAGGAAGTGACAAACTTTGCTTTCCTTTTCCTTGTTCCTCAGTAAGACTAATGATTTAAACTGGCAACATGTATAACAGATTAAACATTTAAGGGCTGCAACTAACGATTATTTTCATTATTAATTAATCGATTAGTCTATGAAATGTCAAAAAATTGTGCACATCACTATGTGTCAAAGCCCAAGATGACATTTTAAAGATGCTTGTTTTGTCCAAAACAGTCCAAATCTCAAAGATATTCAATTTACTATCACGTATGACAAAGAAAACCAGCACATCCTCACATTTGTGAAGCTGAAACCAGCAAATGTTTTGGCATTTTTCATTTATAAATGACTGACACAAATAAAGCTCTCGTTATCTTATTTGATCAGAATCAGAAACACTTTATTGATCCCCGAGGGGAAACTCTTTCGTTACAGCTGCTCACTGTCACATCAGTGCACACAGGAAGAGAGGTACTAAGCAAATCAAAATATAAAACACTATAATACAGCTAAGCTGATCAACAGCAATATAATACAAAAGTTTCAAGTTACACTAACATGATCAAACAGAGGAAAGCAACTAACAAGTATTTGTGAGCTGTAACCAGCAAATTGTTGTTTGGCAATTTCCCCCTGACAAATGACTACAATTATGCATCAATTAATAACACAATAATTGCTTATACTCACAAATGAAAACTATTTAAATCAACTAAGTTAATTACTTCCACATTAATCCCCAGTCGTACTCGATACAAAACTACAACTGTGGAAAGTTAAGTAGCGAGAGCAGCAGCAGTAAAACTTTATGTGGGTAATTACGATATTTACAGGCTCTTTAAATCCGTGAAAATCTGGGTGTAGTTTGGTGTCAGGAAGCCTCACCCTGACCTGGGTTTGCCTCTGTTGTCAGAGTCTGTCACTGCAGCCGAGCTCACCTGCCAACAAGTTTAACTCCCTCGGTGCTTCACAATCACCTGCTAAGCTCATTTTTAGCATAGCTGTCACTCACAAAAGAGCAGTAGTTCACGCTGAGTGACTCGTTATAAATTGAGACGTTTTGTTTACGTTACTGTGTCGGTCACATTACAGTCATGACAATAGGAGGAACAGCCGTTGGGCAGGCAATGCTAAAAGCAATGCTAACGTTAGCAAAGAAGGGGTAACCGTTAAACTAACTGACTAACTTTACTTAACACTGACACGGGCAGCACAACAGCGGGTTGGAGAAGCTAGTCTCTGTACTGTTACCTTCTTTAGTTTTCGTTACAACAGCGAAAAGAAAGTATGCTACAGAGACCTTACATGCTAAGATTAGAGCCCAAAAACAAAGGCTTAGGCTACACATAACGGTGCACGTACAACTCTGGCTCCCGAAGATGAAGGCGGTGATGTTAGCTAGTTAGTCATGTGCGAGAAGTAAATGTAAAAAACGCAGATATTTTACTCTATAGCTAGCTACCTGACTAGCTAAATTAACTGTCACGATTCTCAGTTGTGGTGACAGGAGCTACGGGGGATCCGACACTGCTCGACCGGGGTAACAGCTTTAGCTTAGCTGCTAAATTTGAGCCGTCTCACCTCGGCGGTGCGAATCCCCACAACCCCTCTTCGACCAGGCAGCTCTGGCTCCTTCGGACATGAAGTTGCGGGTTTTATTCCGGAATCAAGAAAGCGGACGGCAGAGGTGCGCTGCCATGTTATCGTCCAGTCTACCAGACGAAGAGACCCCCCCACTCGGCTCTAAATTAAACGGGTAACAATCCACAGCGGTCCACAGGCTTTGCGGACGCCATTTTCTGCACCGGCGTCATTTCCCTTTTGGGCGGAACTGAAGGGCGTTGTGCGGTGCAGCAAAGATTGTATATAGACAAGATGGATCACTCTCAACTGTGTTGGCTTGACCAAAGCTTTAGCCGGAACTTTTCCAAGGAGAAATGTTGATAACAATCATAGCTCATGCTAAGGGGGCCCCATACAACTCCTTACTGTTTTCTTAAGTGTGGCGGTTCAAACAACACAGATTTAGGCTTGTTATAAAGTCAAAGACACAGCTAAACTAATAGAGTCTGGAGTGTACTGCGAGGCAAAGCGGGCGAAAGTTTTACTGCGTGCCAGTCTGTTTTTAATAACTGTATTAATTTGTATAAAGTATAAAAACCACTAAAGCACAATGTCAACTGAAATAAGGACCTTAAGGCAGGTTTTGGATTATCTGGCGGTTAATTCCTGTAGAGGGGATACAATATTGTGTAAATATCTAGTTTTAAAACCTTTACTAGGCTGTTTGTTGATGTTGTGTTTAAAATGCGCATATTCCCATATTAATTTACATATAGTTACATTTCAAACTAATTGACACAATGGCAAACCTGGTGGCAGGTAGCCCAGTATTCCAGGGTTTGTCTTGGAGTACACATTACAGAACTACAAAGCCCACAACAAACAGGACGTTAAAAAAGCCCTTTGATGACGTCACTAAACAACGACGGACCTGACACATGAATAAGGATCTATTTCTTTACTTTTTGGAGTAGAAAAAAGTTAGTAAAAACTTGTGCCCTGTTCGGTGATAAACTGTTATTGAGTGCATATAAACAGCAGCAGCTTTATTACATAACACGTATTTTACAGTAAAAAACAATAAATTGCATCAGCCGTTGTGAAAGGACCCCGTTGCCTCTACCTGGATGAATCACGGAGTTGCAAAATACGTCTTTGTTACTTGTCAGCCAAATCAAATGTATAACAGACGTCTTGTTCTAGACATATGTGGTTTTCTACTGACACCCCAAAAGTAAACATAATTTGATGTAATAACCGATTGTTAGAAAAAAGAAACAACTGTTTTCATCGGTTGATCAGGCATTCGCCGGAGACGCCTTCTTCATTCCCTTTTCATTCAAGATGGCGGGTGACGAGTCTGGTACAACGCTTGGTCAGCCTCATCTGGCCAGACAAGACCTTAGTTCTCTGGTAAGTGTCAACGTAACAGATTTTACACATTTGTATTTTTATATCGGTGGCTATCGGCACGCCGTGTTGCTAAAATGGTTATTCAAAAGCTGAACATTTTTAACGTTAACGGTCGCCGCCGCCGCCACCACCCGGCACATGACTGCAGGCCCGGCGGGGCGGAGAGCTAAGACACCCGCTTCACTTTTAAGATTAGCTTTAAACTAAATTTTATCAACATTTCAAAATGAAACAACCGCTTGACTGTATCATATGTATTTGCAGCGCCGTAGTAGTTGCCATCTTTGTTGTAACGTCAATAATGTCTGCTTAGCCCTGTCGGATCAAAACGTTAGCATCATTTGCTAAATTGAAGTAAAATCTATTAAAATGTGAATGGGATTCGTAACGGTGATGGAAGCAGGGATGCGGTTCAGAATAATCCCACTTTTTGCAGGCTTTCATATGTTTTACATCAGCAATTGATTTTTTTTTTATGTGTTGATGTTGGTTGAATGTTTTGTTAGTGATGTTCGCAGAATATGGATCCCTACCTTTTTTATTTTTTTTTATTTTTACTTAATAGTCAATAAAGTAAATGATAGTAGACATGGGACAGACACAACTTGCTTCGTTATTTTATCAGTTTACCAATTTCAGCTAAGTTTCATGTGACTTATTTAAAAAAACAAGTGCATATTTATGAAATGTAAAGCTCAAGTCTAGTATTACTGATTGATACTAAAATATATATATATATATATATATATATATATATATATATTTATCTATCAGTTAACCAGTTAGCCAAATCAAATATGATATACTAACAGTGTCCACTTCGCATGCAGAGTCAGTATGGGGCAGTGTTTGCATGTCCGTCACAATGCTGATCCCTTTGTTTCTATTCACCTCCAGGATTAAAGAGAGGGAGGGAGCGCTGCTCCGCTCACAGTGAAAACCTGGCAAATTCTGTGTTGTTTCTCAGTGTGTGTGATGAGTCTAATGTGAGTTGTCCTCTTGGCAGGATGTGTCTACTTTGACGCCTCTCTCTCCAGAGATCATCAGCAGACAGGCCACCATCAATATTGGTATGGGAATCAGGCAAGAATTGATCAGATTTCGTGTGTGTCAGCATGCTGCCTTGAAGCTTGGACATGACATGAGGCCTGCCTGTTCTGTCTTCCTCTCTCCTAGGCACCATCGGTCATGTGGCCCATGGAAAGTCCACAGTAGTGAAGGCGATTTCTGGTGTTCACACTGTCAGGTTCAAGAATGAGCTGGAGAGGAACATCACCATTAAGCTAGGATATGCTAACGCTAAGGTAAGTGGCGCTGGGCATTGATTATTCCAGGGGTAGTACAGGCTGTTCCTGTCTCCCTGACCTCTGCCTCCGTTTTAATGTTGAAGGGCAGTGCCTGTATGCTTTTGCCTATTTTAACATTTTACAGCCCCTAAGTTAGAATAGGATCAGTTTTTCATGCATGCACAATAGTGAAAATGCTCAGTACATATTATTCTTACCAGGATAGAAAACAACCAGGGACTTCTCAGTCAGCCAGTGAAGTCAATTAATCATTTTAATTAAGAAGTTTACACACAAGAGTGCTAATAGGGCATAAACTTTGATAATGTGAAAGGAGTTCTGTTCATTGTTTTATATTAATGCCCAAGTCTTGCAACAGATTTCCATATTTTTCTCTCTAAAGTAAAACTTTTTTTAGCAACTCTATAAGATGGAATGTATCAAAAGCGACCCGACATTTCCATGTTTTTGTAGGTCTATAAGTTGGACGACCCCAGCTGTCCCAGGCCAGAGTGCTACAGGTCGTGTGGCAGCAGCACTCCTGATGAGTTTCCCTCAGACATCCCAGGCACCAAGGGCAACTTCAAACTGGTCAGGTAAGACTGAAGAGAGGGGGCAGTCCTGTCCCAAAAGCACAGATTAACGCTTTTCAGTTTAGGGTTTCAGCTATTAAACATATCTACTCCTCAAACCCTTTGGGATCAGTTTGACTGCAAATTAATTTTTTAATGCATCAGTGGGACTTTTTCTTGTCTTTCTCCCAGACATGTGTCATTTGTGGACTGTCCTGGTCACGACATCTTGATGGCGACCATGTTGAACGGAGCCGCTGTCATGGATGCAGCCCTCCTGCTTATTGGTAAGTCTCTGATTGCTTAACTCCCGCCAGAAAGACAAACTCTGGCTTAATTTGTGTGTTATAGTCTCTTTAGAAGTCATCTGATTTTTGTTGTTGTGTCTGTCTGCCAGCGGGTAACGAGTCGTGTCCTCAGCCCCAGACGTCAGAGCACTTGGCGGCCATAGAGATCATGAAGCTGAAGCACATCCTCATCCTGCAGAACAAGATTGACCTGGTGAAGGAGAGCCAGGCCAAAGAGCAGTACGAGCAGATCCTCGCCTTCGTACAGGGTGAGTCGGCATGAACCTGCACTCTAAAGAACCGGGTTCTTTCAAAATCCAAAGCAACTAAATGTTCCTTACAAGAAAAGCATCACATAAAGTACCTTCAAAGAATATATTAGAAGTGTGTGTGTGTGTGTAACTCTGCACCTCTTCATCAGAGTACAAACAGCACTCACCAAACACTCATCGTTTCCCAAAATATGGATAAATAAGTCACAACTTTGGTGTCTCACTGGGAAACTACAAAGGTTTTACAGCCCTCTTTCAGGCCTGCAGAGGTGAGAGTTAGTTACCGCAAATATGTTCAAGTAGGTCTATCTGCAGGTGCACAGTACTACAGGACATGCCTACTACATGATACGCCCTTGTGACGGTTGCAGTTTGGTTAGGTTTAGGCACTAAAACTACTTGGTTTAAGAAAAGATTGTGGTTTGGGTTAAAATAAGTACGTTAATCAGGAAGTTATCTCAGGGGGTGTGTCGTGTAGTCTGCGACCCTTCTCAATATGATGGGTGGAGTATTACCTGGTGTAAGCTTTTACGTTGTCTGCAAAAAGCTGTCTCATTGTTACACATTAAGTTCAGCTGATGTTGAAATAGTGATTTAAACACAACAGCATTTTAAAGTTACCTGCAAAGCCACATAATGTTGAAATCTGATCAAATAGGTGCCTTTTTACGTTTTGTCCACTTCAAACTAGCGTTTCTTCAGGCCACTTTCGTCTTTCTCTAAACCCCTGGTGACCATGACCCGATGTTGTGTGTAGGGCTGCAGCTATCAATTATTTTAGTAAATGAGTATTCTACCGATTTTTATTCCATCGATTAATCGGATAAGAAATACTTTTGCTTTATTAAAGAGCAACAGTAAATATGCAAAAGAGAAAAAAAACAGGTCTCTTTTAAAATGAACAACTAATTGGTTTCCTTTTTAGAAAAATCTACATTTTTGTTTCCTAAATTGCATACAATAATATTATCTGTCAAAACTAAACCCATTTAGTGCATTTAAGTGCCATATTACATTCTGGGTTTTAAAGAAAACATGTTCTGAAATGCAAAAACACCTTTTGCTTTAAAAAAAAAAAGTGTGAATATACTTAAGTTGAAACTTGTAGTTCTGAATGTTAACTACAGCTCAGGCATAAAGTTAGCCTTTACAGTCTTCCCTGTGGCATCTGTGGGAGGCAGAAACGAGTGGACAGGAACTGTGACTGTCATAATATAACATGAATGAAGCTCACAAATTGACTGCAGCATTTTATTTTCTGTGGTTAATATCTTGAACAAAACCTAGCTAACTTAGGGACGTCATAACTAGCCACCACATCGATTTACGTTGTTAAGTAGCCATTACATACAGCCATAATTAACATAGCCTACGTTCTTTACCAGCCTTCACACACCTTGTGTCGCTCTGTGGACTGGATGCACAGACTTTCTGCTGAGATGCTGAAGCAGAGACGTCGTGCTGTTGTGGTCAGCTGGTTCAGTTTTACAACAGACGCACTGTGCAGAGATTTGTGTAGTGAAGTTACTCGAGGAATCGTTTCGGCCCTAGCTGTGTGTAATGTTTCTCCTGCAGGCACGGTGGCAGAGGGCGCTCCCATCATTCCTATCTCAGCACAGCTGAAGTACAACATCGAGGTGGTTTGTGAGTACATCGTCAAAAAGATCCCAGTGCCCATCAGAGACTTCATCTCCGAGCCCAGACTCATCGGTAAGAAACAGCACACACAGGTTGCTTCTTTCTTCTCAATAACCCGCTGTGTGTGTGTGTGTGTGTGTGTGTGTGTGTGTGTGTGTGTGTTATCTGCTTTTTGTTTTCCTCGTGTTTTTAGCCTCGCACATTACACTTTCATTGTTGTTATCTTTGTTAATATAAATACTCTGTTATTAAATGAAACCCGGTGAACGTCTTCTGTGTTTCAGTCATCAGATCTTTTGACGTGAACAAGCCCGGCTGTGAAGTCGACGACTTGAAAGGAGGCGTGGCAGGAGGAAGTATCCTGAAAGGCGTGCTCAAGGTCGGATTGGTTCTTGTTACTGGGTTCACAGTTCAGACATGCACATTTCAGCCTTCATGCAGTTATCTTCCACTAACGTCGTGTGCTCCTCCTCTCTGTGTGTGACCTCCAGGTGGGTCAAGAGCTCGAGGTGCGGCCAGGTATCGTGTCCAAAGACCACGAAGGAAAGCTGATGTGCAAACCCATCTTCTCCAAGATCGTCTCTTTGTTTGCTGAGCACAACGACCTGCAGTATGCTGCACCTGGAGGCCTCATCGGTAGGTCCACACGCACACTTTTGAACCTAGGTTTATCCTTTTTATCTAATAAGAAAGAAATGTATCTTTTTCATCAGAGTGGGAAATTACAAGCCAGGTAGAGTCCGATGCAGCAGTCAACCATCCCACGTTCTTTTGAGGAGTGACAGCAACTCATAAACCAACAAACTTGATTAGACTGTGACAGAAGACCTGTGCTATTTTGCTAAATGAACGGTTTCCATCCAGCACCTGTCACTCATCTTGAAGACAGAAGCTGCAGATTATGTTTTCTGTGTTTCTGATTGTTTAGCTTTCGTAAGTTTGTTGTTTGCCTGCTTTGACCTCACCTTGGTGGCCATAACCAGCTTGCTTCTGGTCCAAAACTTACTGAACATAATTAAACGAGACAAATTTACATTCAGACATCAAAACCCTGGTTCACAGAGCGATATGAGCTGAAAGATGAAAACTACAAGTTTCACAAACAACAAAACATTTCAACAATAATTTAGCGAAGTAAACTCTGCTTGTGTGCAGGTGTGGGCACTAAGATCGACCCGACGCTGTGTCGTGCGGATCGTATGGTCGGTCAGGTGCTGGGCGCCGTCGGAGCGCTGCCAGAGATCTTCACCGAGCTGGAGATCTCCTACTTCCTGCTCA
Source organism: Siniperca chuatsi (assembly GCF_020085105.1). Classification (NCBI taxonomy): domain Eukaryota; kingdom Metazoa; phylum Chordata; class Actinopteri; order Centrarchiformes; family Sinipercidae; genus Siniperca; species Siniperca chuatsi. The sequence goes on from NC_058060.1 coordinate 23,958,793, forward strand.
GGAGGCTGCTGGGAGTCCGCACAGAGGGGGACAAGAAGGCTGCCAAGGTGAGACATGCATCATGGGAAATGTAGTCCTTCTGAACTATAAGGGAGGAATGATGTTGAAGAATGTAACTGGAGTGAAGCTGAAAAAATAGAGAAATGTCTTAAGTAGTGACATTCAAGGCCTTGAAACAGCGTTTAGAGGAGTTTAGTGTGCGGTGAGAAACCGCCTCAGTCATCCAGAATCAGGTCGTTTCAGTTGTAAAGTGGGTCTGATATATTCTTGAGACTCGATGAACAGCGTCGTGACGGGATCCTTTATCTCTCTGTGTCTCTGCAGGTCCAGAAGCTGTCTAAGAACGAGGTGCTGATGGTGAACATCGGCTCGTTGTCAACAGGCGGCCGCGTCAGCGCCGTCAAGGCTGATCTGGCCAAGATCGTCCTCACCAACCCAGTCTGCACGGAGGTCGGAGAGAAGATCGCTCTGAGTCGACGCGTGGAGAAGCACTGGCGGTAAGGATCGGGGTTGTCCAAACCACAATCATGACGAAGCAATAATATACACCTTTTTTTTTTTTCTTTTTTTTTTTACATTTTTATGTGAAAATGATCCGTTTTCAGGGAAATTGTCTTATTTTATTGCACTTTTATACAGATTGCTGCTAGGTTTTTTTTGTTAATTGATTAATTTGGATCCTCATTAGCTGTTACCAGCCGCTACTCTTCCTGCGGTCTAGATATCATGTTTGCCTAACGAGGGGCAAAGTAATGCTTTGTACTAGTGTCAAGATAGTAGTTAGATAGCTAACAATCTAGCAACAGAACCAGTTTAAAGGTAGTTTGATAGAAAAGCACATGGGTGATGATAACTCATAGCCAACAAGCACAGAAAGAGAAATCTTTATCGTCCACTACAGGGCATCCAAAGCTAGCCTGTACGCTTCTATCATTTTATTAAAATGTGGTTTTGTCCATTATATAAAGAGAAGAGCTGAGAATCTGGACACTCAGATCTGTATAAATATTGATTTATTGATGCAAGCTTTTGGTCAGAGACCTTTTTCGAGCATCAACAGGAAAATAAATAAGTTTGAGAGCACTTTCATTATCTGGACTCTTTGTAAAGTTAGGACGCTGCTCATTGGGGCTCAAGAAAGAAGGAATTTTAGTAATTAGAAAGCCTCTATGTGGTCGTCTGATTGGCTCCTCTCCTTCTTCTTCCTGTCAGTCTGATCGGATGGGGACAGATCAGGAGGGGCGTGACCATCACGCCCACAGTGGACGACGACTGAGGAGGGAAATAACCGGGACGTCACCGTAGAAACACTTCCTGTCGGCTGGACATCGCAACCATCACACTCTTCTTGGCTTTTTGTTGTTTTTTGTTTTTTATTTCCACAAGGAGGAAGGAAGTGAACAGAACGGGACATGTCAGTGTTGTAAAGATATTTAAAGCTGCCTCCTCCCTCTGCTCCTCTTTCTCAGTGGCGACACGAGGAGGTCAAGTTGTACCGGTACCTGTTTTTACTGCAGGTGAAGGAGAGCAGAGGAGGAGAGGAGGCTCTTTAGACTATCGTCACAATCTTCCAGAGAAGGTTCACTTTCTGCCTTCAGAGTGAGACCGGGGATTCATTCAGTGCAGAAAGTATCCTGTACTGTCCACAGATTTCAGTCAGATCTAATAAAATACGTTTGGAAGAAATCTTTGAGGTCTGTTTGTCGGGTTTCATTTATGTTCCAACACACTGTTGCAGCTGAAAATTAAATTAGTAATTAACTGCAAATAAGTATAAAACTTGAAAAAGGTCTCTAAGTTAATTTATCTGTCAGAATCAGACTTGTGTCTTAATTGAGACTGATAATTTTATATTTTTTGCCATCTTTTACTGGAAGATCAATTCACTATTATACAAAACACTAATGTTTAAATGAACAAGCAGATTATAGTTCAAATCTAACAGAATTAGTAGCTTTTATTTATTTGTGTGATGTAATGACAAATGGAGCTGAAGTTGTTTGTCAATTGATCTGTCTGGAGCAATTTTGATAATTGGTTCCCCAAAAAAAGTACTTTAAATACCAAATATTTCCTTAGTTCGAGCTTTTCTTTGCCTCATGTGGTTCAGTAGTAAATTGGATGTCTTTGGGTTTTGGACAGTTTGGTGGACGAAACAAGTAATGGGCTGTGGGAAAGTTTTACTGTTTTATAGACCGACCCCGCCCCAAAATCCTGAGATTACATTTATTTTTGATTGTGTACTTTTTGTACGTCGTTATCTTTACTCGACTATTTCCATTTTCTGCTACTTTCTACTCCGCTACATCTCGGATGGAAATATTGTACGTTTATTTTATAACTTTGCAGATTCAGATTAATAACACAATATTAACAACCAATAAATTCTGATGTCATTATACCACTAAGACTTTATTGATGGGGGGGGATTCACAAACTACCCAGCAAAGTAATAAATATAAAATATATATAAATAAATTAAAATTAGCCCCGCCTTTACCAGCTGCCACGTCAAATGCATCAATAATTATAATCCAATAATGTATATTATTCTGAAATGGGCCATTCTGCAGAACTAGTACTTCTACTTTAAGAATATTTTGATGCCAATACTTGCAGGACCTTTACTAGTATTTCTACACCGCAGTGCTGCTACTTTTGCTTCAGTCAAAGCTCTGAGTACTTCTTCCACCACTGCTAATGTGTCGGTTGTTTGTAAAAGAGCCTCACATCACAGGGATGCCAACATTTACTGAAGGTGTCGTCGCACTTCCGGGATGATCCACCTGACGAGCACGAGACATGACGTCATCTAGGTGTTAAACAGAGCAAAGCCAGAGCTGTGTAAAGTGCAGGCGGAGCGTTGTGAAGCTGCAGACACGGTTTAGGTGACTTTTTAAGTTTTATCTTGTCATGTTCGCTCATCTCCAGACAAACAGGCCGTGAACGCATCGCCGTGACGACTGAGCGATAAAAACAAGAGCTTTATTTATTTATTTATTTATTTATTCGTATCATCATTTTGCTTTTGACCTGGAGCTCGACTCTTCATGGAGTCTGCAGGTGAGATGAGTGGAATAAAAGTGAAAGTATCATGCAGAGATTTGTGTCTCGGAGGCTTAGAGGCTACTTCCTCTGTGGGAGAAATATCCACTGTGACTAAGTGCAGCTGAAAGCAACAAGTGCTTTGATTAATAAGATTAATTAGTCGAAAAAAATAATTGGCAGCTATTTGATAATCGTTTAAGTCGTTTTTCAAGCAAAATGAGCTTCACCTCAACCAACTACAACAGTGCATGTTTCTGCACTGAGTACTTTTAATACTTTAAGTACATTTTCCTGATTATACTTTTACTGAAGTAACACTTTCAATGCAGGACTTGTAACAGAGTAACAGTGTGGTATCAGTACTTCTACTAAAGTAAATAATCTGAATACTTCCTCCAACACTGATAATGTTTTAATTTTAGATCCATGATTTATCAGATTTTCTCACCTTACTGTCTGTAAATTTGAATAAAGTCTATAAAGCAAAACACCGTTTAAGGTTTGATCCCTTAAATGGCTTTGTTTTTCTATATAGGTTACTTATTAAAATGCTGTCGTTTAAACGTTTAAATGGGATTTATGTTTTTTTTTCATGGAGGATCTACTAATTAAGGGACTTAACATTAACATTATTAACAACCGCCTTTAAAATAAGATAAGGAGAAAAGACAGATTTTACATTATTATTTGATTCCAACCCTCATTTTGACTGCTTACATTTTAATGAAAAATGCACTGTTTACTCTCCTTTACTCACTTTTAATTAACTGATTTATGGTTCTCCTACTTTTCTATTTTATTTGCTCTGTTTTTATCCTCTTTGTATCTTTAGCTGGTCTAAAGTCTTTTATTTTATTTTCTTACATGTGAGTGAAATTATCTTAATCTCAAACCTCTTATTTCCCATTTTAGTGGTTTATTTAGAAACTAATTTAATTAAGGACTAAAACAGAAACTACCTTTGATTGTCAGTGGTCGCTTCTTGGACTCTGGATACATTTAATGGATCTTTTCACAGTAAAAAACAGTCATAACCCTGTAAACATGCACACAGGCACAATAAAAACCTTAATTACTAGAGACTCCATGAAGCAACCACGAATAAACACCTTTAAAAACCTGAATTATACCATTTGTAATGAATTCATCTTAATTTAATGGAGACATTTTTAAGGATAAGATGATGAGTCTTGTCAGTTCATTCAAATGGTGACGTTTTCAGAGGTGAGACTCAGAGATGTTTTCTGCCTCTCATTGGTCAGATGGTCAGCTGGGGCGGGGCGGCAGCAGTCAGAGGCGTTCCCCTCTCGACGTCATCATGAGCCAGATCCGCAGGAAACGCACGGCCTCAGACAGGAAGCCGCTGGGACGCTTCCTGTCCCGGACCTCAGACCGGACGGGGATCCCTGAGGACGGAGAGACGGAGGGCAGGGAGGAGAGAGGACAGAGCTCAGGTGTTGTTTCACAGCAGCATGTGAATTTAATGTCACTTTCTCAACTTTTCTCGTTTGGGTGGAGGCGGCCAGGTTCAAGTCTTGCATCCAAAATCCAACTGACTTTACGTTAGACCTTGAAGGGAGTGTTGAGTTTTATGTCAGTTCTTTCTAACGTGGTGATTATATTTTGATTTCATTATAGCAGGGCTCTCTGCTTCATACATGGTGCATATATTCCTTTAAGATGAACCTGGAGCTAAACTAGTTCCTGTAGTTGTGAGAAAAACAAGGTGGAAGAGGAAAAAAGAGGGCGATAGATCAGAGAGTTATATGAAATATGAATTTCTGTCTTCGTGTTTCTGTCCCTCCTCAACAGCTCAGCAAGAAGAGGACATTTTATACTAAAAAAGACTAACTATTGAGGACACTGTCTTAGACTCAGACCCCTGAAGCTTCATATTATCTTCAGCTGCATGTATTTTTTCACTGAACGAGGATAGTTGGATTTTCTATTACTCACATGAGAGTCGCGTTAGGAAGGGATCTCAAGATCTCAAGAGGAATGATATCGCATCCAATAACTTCTTCAATGTACATATGTGCATGTGAACCTGTCCTTTAACACCTGCCATGTTTATGATAATGGAAAGTTAAGATGACAAAAGAAAGAGGCGCAGAGAAATGAAGCGTCAGATGTGTGTTTGTGTTTCAGGTGTTGCCGAGGCGGCAGAGAGCGAGCGCGACGTCGGCTGGGGGCGAGTGTGTGTTTTCCTGCAGAGGTTGGGGAAGAAAGTCGACAGCAGGAGCCTCAACCTGGCTCACTGTGATCTCACTGCTACAGACCTGCTGGAGCTAGGTGGCTATGGTTACTCTGACTCTAATTTGTCAAAGATTGTTGAGTTTTGGTGTTTATATGAAATAATGATTTTCCAACCTGATAAGAAACAGTTATAGAGTCAACCCTCCTTATGTTTGGAAGCAGTCACATCCAAGTTTAGATTAAAGAAGAAGTATGTTTGGCTGAACAGCAGCCACTGTATGTATGTATGTATACAAGTATGGAATAATAGTAAAAAGTTAGTAAAAGAGTAGAGAAGAGACATAAAGTCAGTAATGTCAGTTACATCTACATTAGCCAAAGTTATCCACCATAAGCTACTGGTCATACAAGACCAAATCAGACTTTAGCAGCAACCCCCTGCGTGTATTGAACTGAATGAGGGTGTTTTTGAGGGTTGTGTAATTTCGTATTTCAAAAGTTACATAGTGTCACTTTAAGGCAGACACATTAAACCAGTGGCTCCCGACCGAGAGGTCAGGACTCCGATAAGGGGTCACGAGATAAATCTGAGAGGTTGCAAGACTATTAATCGGAGAGGAAACCAGAACAAACATATTTATGCTACACAAAATTATTTATTATTTTCCCTGTGAAGTACCGGATGATTTTACTTCTTCAGGACTGCAAAAATGATTAAAATAAAACAAAAGAATCACCGTTGTTTCGTGTCGTCTGACCGTGTCTAGAGTCAGAGTGTTGCCTCTGCCTCCCCGACCGCTCGCTCTCCAGGAACTCCGTGGCTTTTGCATGTGTTTTTGGTCTCGACACGATGGATCAAAGCCACGAAAAAATAAAGAAAAAAGAGAGTGCACACCACGCCTACTTTCACACCTGACCTATCACTGCGTAAAGTGGGTGTGATTGTCTGTTTCGGAAAGTTAGAGCCCTCAGTTCCACAGTGAGAAAAGGTTGTTTCAGATGTCAGACGGTCCGACGAGCACTTAGTTTGAAGCAGACGGAGGCCTTCGTGCTACAGGGGATGTAAGGTGACATTGCTGTGTTTTTAAGGGGTCACAAGCCAAAAGGTTGGGAATGACTGCATCACAGAAGACATTTTGACTTGTCATTGTAGGAAAGTCACAGGTTTAGGCTGAAAGCTCCAGCTTCCACGTCTGTTGACAGCATCGTCTGCCCTCCTCTTCCTCTTCCTCTTCTCGCCCCCTCAGCGACGTTGCTCCACTTTCTCCCCCAGCTGGAGGAGGTGGACGTCTCCTGGAACGAGCTGCTTGGCGGATGTCTGAAAGCGCTGACCTCTCACCTCCAGCATGTGGGCGGGATCAGAGAGCTGAGGCTCTGCAGCTGTAGGCTGAACGCTGATGACGTCACTGCTCTGGGTGGGGTCATTATTATTTCTGTTTTGATTTTAAAAGTCAGTTTATTCTATTAGAAGCCAGAGCTTGTGAATGTTCTTTTTACAGTCAAGCGTCAAAGCAAATTCTCATTTTTCTTGACATTGTTTTCTCTCAGTCACTCAGAAGGAAATGTTTTGGAAACAGCAACTGTTTTAATAATTGTTTGAGTCATTTTCCCAACACAAAATACCAAACGTGACCGAGTTCCAGCTTCTTAATTGTAAGGACTCACCGCTTGTCTTTCGTATGTGATAGAAAACTAGATATCTTTTGGACTGTTGGTCAGACATATCAAGCACTATGAAGACATAACCTTTTACTTTAGGAACTACTAACTACTTTACTTTTTGTGTAGAACAAACAATTAATCGATTGATTGAGACAATCATCAGCAAATTAATCAAAAATGTTTGTTAGTTGCAGTCCTAATCTTGATATTGTGCTTTATGCTAACCAGCTTGTGTCTTAGTGACTACAGCTCCTACAAGGCTTTGAAGTGTACCAATGGCTAAGACTCATGGGATATGTTGTTTTTGAATGCTAACAGGACGAAAGAAACCTTCCATAATGAAATCAAGCGAGTTACATAAAACATTCAGTCAATTAATCGATTAATCGACTGAAAATTAATGTACAGATATTTTGTGAATTTTTCATTTAAGTTTGTCAAGAAAAATATTTCCAATGTCTGAAATGTGAGGATTTGCTGGTTTTTCTCGTCTTACGTCAGAATAAAGTAAATATCTTTGGGTTTTAGACATTTGGTCTAAACAGGGGGCTTCGGCTCTCTTTGGTGAAATCAATAAATGAATAGATTATATTGCAAGTAAACTACAAACAGTCAGTGGTTTGTGTGTTTGTGTAGGTGAAGCTCTCGGCTGCGTCCCTCTCTTGGAGATCCTCGATTTGTCCTGGAACGGTGGCGTCGGGGGCGGCGCTTTGCAAGGCCTGCTGGGTAAACTTCAACCACCCCTGAGAGAGCTCCACCTGGTGGCCTGCCAGCTCACTGCAGCTGATGCTACTGTACTGGGTACTGACTTTAACTTATATATACTTTCATAAGGAAGGAAACGTTGGGAGATAAGGCAACCTCCCTTATATACTTCTATTTTAGATACCCTACATTTCCCATAATGCCACTGGAGAACACACACAGAACATGTTATATTCATGAAGACTTTATTATATCCTCCGCTCTGTGTGTTGTGTATAACATATGTCCTGTGTCTGTCCCTCTCAGGAGGAATGATGTCTGCTCTCCCCAGACTCGGTGTGTTGGACGTCTCCTGTAATCCTCAGCTCACACAGGAAGTTGATGGCGGCGGCTTCAGAGAGCTGGCCTCCTCTCTCTCTCACGCTGCCTCCCTCACCACACTTCGACTACAGGCCTGCGGTCTGACGACGGACAGCCTCGATGCTCTCAGTAGGAGATCTACTGTTTTCTGTCAATATACATGTACATGACAGGCGGTTTGGTTTACGTTGACGCAGGTATCCTGAGGTAAAGATGATGGCGGTTTAAGTTTCTGTAGGTTGAGCTCTTTGCTGTGTTCAGGGTGGCCCAGTTTCCGTCTCTCTTTTCAACAGGTATCTATCCATTTAGGCCACACCCATTTCTGTCTAAACACTTCTTCAATGTATTTGGATGATCCTAAAGAAGTTATTCTTTTTTTGGATATTCCAAACACTTTTCCTACAACTGCTCGCCAAATTCTTGTAGCCGTGGCCTGTTAGATATAAATTGCTGTATTTCCTCCATGCATCATGCAGCTGAAATTAAATTTGGATTAAACATGCTCGTATCAACTCTGACAGATTCGAGAAAATTTGACGGCATTTCGCCTGAAGGTACCACTATAGCAACGTGATAACTTTAAATGGCCATAACTCCGAAGTCTTGTGTCTGAATAACTTTAAACTTTGCATATTTACATTAGATCATTACTGGTTAAAAAAAAAAAAAATACATCAAGACTAGACGGTGTAGTCCCTCATTCGTCCAGGAGTTTTCCATCGTAGAAAAGGTTTCAGTCGACATCAAGACAAGCAAATTCTGGTTTATGATTTTGTTATCGCCACTGTCTTGCAGGTGGTTCGCTCCGCTGCCTCCCCTCAGTGCGAGAGTTGGACCTGTCCTGTAACAAAAGTCTGGCTGGAGGACTGAACCGCCTCACCCTCCACCTGACTCACCTCGCACACCTGGAGAGCCTTGACCTGCACCTGTGCTGTCTCACACACACCGACCTGGAAGCCCTGAGTGAGTGTGTGTGTGTGTGTGTGTGTGTGTGTGTGTAAACACTGTGAATCTCAAACCTCAGATCAGCAGGTACCTGCATGAGTCATGTGACTCCTTGTCTCCAGTCCAGGTGCTTCCCTCTCTGACAGCGCTGACGGAGCTCGACGTGTCGTCCAATAAGGATGCAGGGGGCGTGGTCCACCCGCTGGTCTCCGCCCTCCCTCTGACACAGATGAGGCGTCTGCCGCTCAACAGCTGCAGCCTGAACAAGGAGTCCTTTACTGCTTTCGGTACGCACATACTACTACTGATACTGCTAGAGCTAGTACTACAACTGCTACCACTACTGAAACTGGTACTTCAACTACTACAAGTACTAATACTGCAGGGGTATTAGTATAAAAATGTATTTAAACTATTAAAGTACTCGGTATTTAGACAAATGGCCCCTGTGATTGTTATATTGTTATACATTATACTATTGGATTATTATTACTGATGCATTTATGTGTAAATTGTATTTTACTGTTGTAGTTGGTCAAGATGGAGCTAATTTTAGCTACTGTTGAGTAGTTTATAACAAATATTATATATAGTATAGCAAATAATGTAGTAAAAAGTACAGTATTTCCTCCTGAAATGGGAATACTCAAGTACTAGTACCTATAATTGAAGCACACATTTTTATTTTTTTCTAATGCATACCTGGTAGACAGGTGTGTAGGAAAATGAAATCATGCCTGATGAGTTGTTTGAGTTAGATGCCTGATGAGGGTCTGTGATCAAAATGTTGCATTACAATAAACTTTCACATCACTTTATTTTTCTAAATACTGAAAGAAAGGTCTGTTGTGTGTATGCGACTCAGGCTGCTCTTCATTTAGTCTGAATTAGCAGCTTAATTGTGATTCAAGCAAACATGAGTAAAAATGTGGCTTTTGTGCATTGAGTCTGGTGTAGTATCAAACTGTGAAGGTTCAAGTAGGTTATGTACTGTATCTCAGATGTCCTCGCTGATTTTGTGTGTGTGTGTCAGCTCTTGCCGTGCCGTACCTGCGCAGTGTGGATGTTTCCTGGTGTAAAGTTGTTGGCGGTCGTTTAGCGCTGCTCCTGGACGCTTTGCAGCCGTCAGTCATCCTGGAGCTCCGCCTCAGCAGCTGTGACCTCACCACTGATGACCTGCGTCACCTAGGTAAGCAAGGTGTTTTATATCAAATATATATAAAAAATACATTTATATAGATTTAGTTGCATTTAAGTTAAATAAAAGCTTTTTTAATAGGCCTTTTATTCCCCAGAAGACATTCTGACATATCACAGTAGGAAAAGTTGCAAATCATAAAATTCATGACGGCTGAATTCCATTTAGCTGCTTCAGTTTCAGGGTCCCGGGGCCAGTTTCACACAGACTTCAGATAGACGTCTAAGTGTATCTTCACTACAGGAAACGTTTGCCTTCTTCCCAACAGGTTACTGTGATCTCTTAAAAACTCTTTCCCTTCTCATCATTTGCTCCCCAACATTGTTTGTTAGCAAACCATTAGCATGTTAGCATACGAGCCCCAGTTTCCTCTTTTTTTTCGTCATTTGGTGCCACTGGTCAGCAGGTGTCACTGATCGTTACCATGGCAACACTGGTCAGCAGGCGACACTGATCGTTACCATGACAACACTGGTCAGCAGGTATCACTGATTGTTACCATAGAAACACTGGTCAGCAGGTGTCACTGGTCGTTACCATGGCAACACTGGTCAGCAGGTGTATCTGATTTCTTGTCAGATGAAAACCTTGCATCATAATTTTTAGGATTTTTTATAGACAGAAGAAAGGAAATAGGAAAAGAAAGAAAGGTTAAAGTAAATTAAGTAAGTAAACGTTTTAAAATTACTAAGGTAAAAAAATTTTACCTGACGACAACAGCAATAAAGTAAAGTAAATACAGCCATCAGATAAATGTAGTGGAGTAAAAAGTACAATATTTCCACATGTTGTGGAGGAAAAGTAGAAAGTCCTCCAACCAGGATCTCTAAACTGTACTGAAGCGATGCGTCCCACCTGATTAATTCTGCTTCATTATTGTTGATCAGCTATCATTGATCGGTCCTCCATCTTTGTCCTGTGCAGCTGCTGTGTGCAGGCGTGGCTTTCTGTCCTCTCTGCGGGTGTTGGATCTGTCCTACAACGGCTCGGTAGGTGATGACGGCTGGTCCGCCCTGTTTGCAGCAGGAGGCCTGGGCTCGCTGGAGGACGTCGACCTCAGCCTACGACCTTCGACCTCTGCTCCCTGCTCCGCCTGGCTGCCGGCGCTGCTCCCTGCTCTGCCTCGACTACCTGCGCTCACTCGCCTGGCGGTGCGGCGGTGGACGATCGGCTCTCAGGACAGACAGCAGCTGAACCACCGCCTGAGGAAGAGGAGCGTCCTGCTGGAGTGGGATCCACCAAATACGGAAGCAGCAGCATCATCATCATTTAAGGCGACCAATCAGGAGAGCCCAGAGGAGAGTTGTCCTGAGGAGTAGGTGCTGCTTATCTGATATCATATGTCACTAATGAAGGACACCTGAACTAAAAAAACATTACGAGCACTCATTTATTGCACTCTGAGATTTAAACAAACACGTGACTGTGGCTTTTAACAGTCGCATATAGTTTTCTAATATTGTGATCATCAGTTTTTTAAAAATACGGAGCACGATAACACACATTGTAGACTTGATAAGGGTCTCTTCTCAGGTCTAGAAATATGTTTGGTGTTTTCTAGAGCTTGAACAACAACACATAAATGTAACTAAGGGAGAAATTCTTGGTTGGTCTTGATAAATATTGTAATTAAAATACGTTTTACTGAGTTATGGTACCGATTTCATCTCACCTGATATCTTTTGTTGTTTTTAGCTGTAGATTGATTATGGCCTAATTCATATTCAGGTTGCCCAACTAATGTTAAAAAACAGTTTTCACTAAAATTAACTAAAATCCTCACATTTTGTTAAAAAAAAAAAAAAAAAGAATGTGGCAGAAATTAACAAATATTTAAATATGTTACAGATATCGATATGTAAGATATGCAATTTTCAAGATCAAGAATAAACTTTTAAACAATGGAAATGGACATTTTAACTTTTCACTTTTTAACAATTATATAACAACTGGGTTTCTTTTCTTTCGGTTTCCGTGAACTTACAGCTGAACTGAGTGTACGGATTGAAAACTTGGCCTCTGCATTCTTCTATGAGCTCATTTCATTAGTTTTATAAAATATGTGATAAACTCAGATGCACTTGTGGAATATTTGGACGGTCTAACATGCAATTTTTGCACTCTGCATTTAAATGTAAATAAGATAGGATGTACATTTTGGATGCACCTTGAATTAAAACAAATCTCACAGGCAACAGTTTATTGTTCAGAAGGCTCATTTTAACACCACAAGTTGGAGAGATCATGGCTTCTTTCTTTTGGCATATTTGCATTGTTTTATTTTGTTCTGTTAACACGTGTATGCATTTTATTCAAGGCTCTTTTTAAGCCAATATTTAAGTCTGTTGGGATGCTGGTGGGTGTGAGGAGGTTATTGAGAGCCTAGCAGGACTGCAGGGGAACAAGTAGCTGACTCTCAACGTGTGGAGGAAAGGTGGAGTCGGGGCTGGCAGCGTGGATTGGTAACGGGTCTGCTGCAGTGTTGGAGGTGGTAGGTGTGTCTGTACCAGAGCTGTTTGTCCTGTAATAGTGTCTCCTCAAACTGTGGAAGACCTCAGCGAGAAACACCTGACCGTCCACCTCGTACGCGCTGACATCTGTCTGCTCCGGAGGCAGGCGGCCGCTGGAGATCAGCTCTCTGAAAGCCTGAGGGGGGAGCAGGAGTGAATTATAGTTTCAAGTAATGTTATACACATAAAATATGAGGAAGACAGTGTACCTGTTATAGCTCGGACAGGTGACAGGATGTGTGTGTTACCTGACAGACAGGCTCCTCCAGGTGGTTTCCCCAGATGTAGATGTGGTTCAGAGTTGTGCTCTCCGTCATCGCCTGAGCCAAAGCCAGCAGACCCTGCGTCTTGATGTTGTTACTGGTGACAGACAGCCTGACGGACAGACAGAGACGGAGTTTGTATGGCTGATGTAAATACTTCCAGCTGCCCCAGAGGAGTCTGATTTTCATAATCATTCAGTAATCTAAAGCAGTGTAAAATAAGTAAAATACTGGATACTTTCTCCTCTTCAGACCTCTAAAAAATCTCTAACCAGTTTTAAACAAAAGCTAACTGAAGTTTTTATTAAAAAATGTTCTTACTACAATGCATAATTAATTGTGTCATAAACTTTCATTCTTTCATTTAACCCCTGCTGTTGGTGTGTGGATATTAGCTCTTATTCTGTACCACTTGTAATGTATTGTTTTGTATTTTATTATATGTATGTAACTGACGTGCACTCGACACGTAACTTTGCTAACCTTCTTGGCCAGGTCACGAATGAAAAAGCGATTTAATCTCAACTGGTTTTTACCTGGTTAAATAAATAAATAAATAAAAATACTCTCTCCTCTTCAGACCTCTAAAAAAAGACCACCAAGACGGCCCAAAGTACAACACTTCTTAAAAACAAGAGCGCGTTGGAGAAAATGTGCCTCTAGCCAGAAGGTGGAACGTCCCTTTAACTTCTTAAAGGGATGATGTTTGTCCGAGTGTGTTGGACTGACTCTCTCAGGGCGCAGCCTGGCCAGGCGACGGCCTCGCTCAGGTACGCAGCACCGTCATCTTCAATCCGATTGGACGACAGATCTATGATCTCCAGAGTCGGGTTCTGCTTCAGCACCTTGGCCAGTTGACGCACGCCGTCACGAGTCACACGGTTACTGCAGGCAACAAAGACATGATCAAGAGGAAGTACAGAAGACAGTGAGAGTAATGGATTCTGTAACTCCATCTATCCAGAGGATCAGAAGGACTTTAAGAATGAAACAAAACCTCCAGCCGGTCACAGTCAACTTGATGTAGAGTATGTTTTTTCCCTACCAGCGCAGGTCCAGGTAGCGCAGGCTGCGGTTGAGCCGCAGGCCTTCAGTCAGCCTCTCCATCCCGGTGTCGGTCATACCCATCTTCCCCAGGTGGAGCTCCACCAGGCTGCTGTTCACCGCCAGCATCTCCGAGAAGTGCACCGCCCACTCCTCCTGAGAGACAGACAGAGCTTCAGGTTAGCGTCACACATCCGTCTGCTGATGTATACTGGGACAGAAGCTACTCAAGATTTATTTTCTTAATTTGGTCTGTGTAATACCTGGTGGCTGAAGAGCAGTGGCCGGCTGATATTGACGGAGCGAAGAGTCTTGTTGCTTTTCAACACGATGGCAAACGCTATCACACTCTGAGTGGCCTGCAGGGACAGAGGCGGAGAAACTGGCTTCTGATTGTATGTTTGAAATGCTGCTGGCAAAACAGCCTGACCCCAACATTATGAATGTAAAATCAAAGGAATTACTTTTGTATTTTTAAAAAATATTAATATAATATAAGGATTATTAGTTATCACAAAAAATGTACTAATCACCCTGATGTTTTACAAACTAAAAAGTAAAGACATCTCTGCAATTTCACCAACCAACATGATGAACAGTACTGTGTGTGTGTGTGTGTGTGTGTGTGTGTGTGTGTGTGTTTACCAGGTCGCAGTCAGCCAGCTCCATCTCCTTCAGGGTGTTGTTCACCTGCAGCATGCTGGCCAGGTGCATGGCTCCTCTGTTCTTGATCTTATTGCCTGACAGTCTGAGAGAGAGCAAGGTGCTGTTACGCTGCAGAGAGAGAAAGAGAGGGATATCATTACTTTCTGACATTTAAAATCTTAAGGCAGAGGTGAAAAGTAACAAAGTAGTTACTGTTAACAAACCTCCCGTTCAGACTCAAAACAACAGTGAATGTATCCGCTAACAGGTGGTGTTTGTGTATCACAGCCGGATGTACCTCCTTCCTCTGAGCCTCTGAGCTCCATTGTTGTCCAGAAACTATTTAAAACACATCAGTGAGCCGCTCTGTTGCACTGGGCGACATGTTCCTTCATCACCGTGAACACACACACTGTAGTTTATTCTGACTCAGTCCCACACACACCGTCCTGCTGCCCCAAACACTCACTACAGCACCACATGTGGATTAATCTGTCGCTGAAAATAGTCCCCAACAAATGCACCATTTCCTCCTGTTAGTTTTGATTAAAAACTACTGTTTTAGGAAATTACTGAACCTTTTTAAAAAATTAAACATATTTGTAAGCTGTTTTTAAAGATTTACAGCTTCAGTAGGGACCAATGGGCTTGGAGCTGAGAGCCACAGACAGGAAGTCAGAAAGTGTTGAGAGACGGACTAACATGTTGTTGGTTTTGGTGTTTTCTGTGGATTTTTCTTTACAAGAAGTAAAAGTAAGCAGAAAAGATGCCTATAAATAGTAGGGGTGTGTGTGTGTGTGTGTGTGTGTGAGGGATAGATATGAACCTGCAGGCTCTTGGCGAGAACTTCAGCTCCGTCTGTCTGGATGTCGTTGAACATCAGATCCAGAGAGAGCAGAGCTGAGCTGGCCTCCTGCTCAGAGAAAACAGAAAGATAAACTTAAATTACAACTGGAACATAAATAATATGAAATACGACCAATAAAAAAGAAAATAAACACCATATGGAGTAAAGAGAACATGTTTTTTCTTCGTCTTTTAACATCAACCTGTCCAGGGACTGCACATGTAAACATAATGCATATGTCGTCAATTAAAAATATCCCCCAATACCTGCTTACCTGTAAAAGGTGAGCTAGGTGTCCAACCCCTTCATCTGTTATGTTATTGTACCTGACATCAAGACCTGTTGATGCAAAAAAAAAAGTTTTAAATTGTTATAAAATGTCCTAGTTAAGGTGTTCACCTCAACCTGAACGCTCACCTGTCACACACTCGTTGTTAATCAGACATTTTGAGAGAGCAAGAACGTCTTTGTCATCAAGTCGCTGAACGCGTCTCAGTTGGTTGTTTCCTGTCAGTTTTAAGGCGACATTCCTGCCAAACACACAACAACAAAACTTAATCTTCATGATCAAACACATGTGCTGCCTTCAGGTGTACTGCATTAGGTCTGAAGTCTTTGTTGCACACACCTACCACTGCACATTAGATTTACATGCCTTTGGATGGAAATAATACAATTACATTAAAAAAGTTGATAAACAGCTGCTGTGGTTTTATTTTCTAAATTAAGTACTCCAGACAAAAGGTAACTGCAGGCATGTGACCCATGTTTTTGGTAATTTATTTGCCTATAAGTCCTTGCATGGAAACCTAAACTAAACTAAAAGAAAAAGATAGCAGTAGCATAATAGCAGTAGGCTAGTAGTAGCAGTTTACTGTTGTAGTTGGTCGAAGTGGAGCTAATTTTAACTACTTTATGTAGTTTTGTTTATCTTAATTTGTAACAATGCAACATATTTTATATTTAGTTGATCATGTTTTGTAAGTAAAATCTTTATCAGCAAAGTAACTGTAAACTATAGCTGCCAAATACATGTAGTGGAGTAAAAAGTACAATATTCACCCCTGAAATGTAGAAGTATGAGGTAAACACTCAAGTAAAGTAGGCTACAAAAAGCTCAAAATTGTAGCTGCATTTTTCTGTTAATATTCGGTTATTTTCTAAGTAAAATGTTGAATGCAGGAGTTTTACTTGTAATTTTATGTAATTTTTAAACTGTGATGTTGGATCCCCACTGCCATCGAAAATCCCAACATCAGTCAGCAGCACCTGAAGGCAACATTAGCTCCGAAAGCTAAGCTAAAACAGTATGCTATTAGCTAAAATGTTACATTTTAGTCGCTTGAGTTTACATTTAGCCACTTACTCCGCCACCGTCGTCTTCTCTAAAACTTGTAAGATGTGTGGATTTATTTTTATGTGATGTTCTGCGCAGACAGCAGCGTAAAACTCTGAAATATTTTCGCTAGCCATCGTTACGCCCGCAGTAGAGTTTGAGTTGCTATGGCAACAGGCGAGGACGGTATGGCGTGGCGCGAAGGACAAAAGAGAGAAATAAACCTCAAAGAAAACTTCAACAGGAGATAATTACAACTTTCCAACACAATAAAAAATAATTTTGACTATATTGTCAATTTTTATATTTTGATGGCTACATTTTATGTTCATAAACGCCAATTTGCAGCCATTTATTTTAGAAATCCTAAAATCTTGCATTTCTCATTACTAGTGGTGGAACTGAACTAAGTACATTTACTCCAGTACTAAGTACAAATTCGAGGTACTTTACTTGAGTATTTCCATTTTATGCAACTTTATACTTCTACTCCACTACATCTCAGAGGCAAATATTGTACTTTTTAATCCACTGCATTTGTCTGACAGCTTTAGTTACTTTACAGATTACAGTTTTTCATCCCCTTCCTGTCCAGTGAAAACCTCCAAATGTGATGATGTTTGAATGTTTGTGATGAACTCAAGTTTTTCCTTTATGTGCTGAGAAAACTCTCCTCCTTCCGACGTAAAGGATCTGAATACTTCTTCCTCCACTGATTATTACTGTCTCAAAACACAGAATTAACTCATGTAAACCCCAAATGTATTTATTTTTTAAAATATATTTACTCTTTGTGCCTATTTATCTATTTTTTAAATGTTGTTTGTTAAAATGTACACTGTGTTTTGTTGTAATTCCTGGTTTCATGTAATGTCAACCTCTCTTATCTGTTATCTCTTGTATGCTGTATTTAATATTTTGGCACCAAAGTTTAAAAAAATAAATAAATTGCCACTGCCATGCTGAAACTGAACGTACGTATAAAACATTTCTTGCATTATTACTTGACTCTCAACATGCAGACACATCTTGAACATCTTTTACTTCAGCTGGTGTAAGTAAAGATGTTCAATTACATTTAAACCATCATCTTCAGAAGCTTTTTACATTTATTTTTTACTAAATATGAGTGGTTTTAAACAGAAATAAACGTGCCAAATGATTCTGTTTTGAAACAAAAGACAGCGTGCAGAGAACCCACTGACGTAAAATAAATACAGGTAGATACTGAAAGAAATGTTATTAGCAATGATATCTCTCAACATTGTACCTGCAACGGTCACTGAGACAAGCACATCCGATTGTCCCTTTTTGTCTTTAATTTTATTTTCCCGTTGTACAGTTTTTATACAGTCGTGAACTTGTATATGTAATTCACATTTCTGTACAAATAATGCAGAAGTTTTTTTTCCAAAGTAAAAAATAAAGAAAGACAAAAAAAAGAAGAAGCATGAAACAAACAAACAAAAAAAACAGCGACTTTCAAGTTGATAAAAATACTGTATGTGATGTAGTTTTCGAACTTGAAGCACAGACATTAATGCTAAGACCTTAAACAGCTGCTTTAAAAAATAAAACAAACTATATTACACTGGAACTAAATCCTTAGTTTGCATTTACAGGGTTATGTTGTTCACATTAATAAAGCCACCATCACATGTCAAACACTGTGAAACATGTTTGATAAATTAAATCATATCTCATGGTGATAACGAGGCTCATTATCTATTCATACAATGCAAGAGTTGTACTGGCTGTCCCATTCCACTTTTTACGTCAACATTCAGGTGCGATAAACCTTTGTTCACATTGATTATTCATGTTGTTAGTCAATACCTAACCTCACATCAGCAGCGGGACAAAAAAAAAAAAAAAAAGTTCCTGCTGTGAGATTGCTGTTTGAGTATGACTGCTGACAATTTTATGCACCGGGGATGCTGTAGCGCTAAAACGTTTAGTCTGCAGCCCACCATAAATGTATATAACTGACAGCCGAAACAGCAGATTTTAAGACATTGACAAGAATCTGTATTTAAAGTGGATCCGTCACGTCTGGCAGACACCCGATCCTCTCATTAGTGTCAGTATTGGCACCAGTGCGCTCGATCAGTGCGTCCCTAATGAAGATTTAGTAACTTAGACCAACGTCAGACACGACAAGCCAACGACTGCTGTTTATCTACCTCACTGTTGACACAACTCTGATGTTTGAATGGATGCTGCAAGAGAAATCCGCAGAGGGAATTCTGCACGCAGGTTGTAGCGGCCTCGAAATGTGTGTTTGGCCGACGAGAATCACTTCCTACAGCAAACTCCACCCCGAAAGCTCCTGGGCCATCGAAAAAGTACAACCTGAGGGGCCGGGAACTACGGCTGAGGAAGTAAAATTTTTAATTCCTGCAGTGGAAAAGGGTTAAATATGTTCAGCTTCTGATATTTCTGGTTTCCCAAACTCGCTTTCCATCTTGTTCTCTGCTTGGGAACAACAACTCCAAATCCTTTCTGTTTAAATTTGCGAGCCCGCTTTCCCTCTTGCGTTGTTGTCACAGGCAGCCATGACTCAAGTGAACAGGAGACAGGAAATCAGTTAAAGGATCGTTCGAGTTTTTTTTGTTTTTTAACACGATATTTTCTACGAGTAATAACATTCTACTAACTCAAAATAACAGAAACATCACTTTAATTAAGTTTGACGAGGCAAAAAAAAACACGAGCAGCCACACAATCAGACAGCTTGTAAACAAACCAATAGTTTATCCTCCAACTTTATTTGGAGGTCAAACTGAAAGCGAGTGCACATGAAATGTTGGTATTAATCCCTCGTTGCAACGGAAAACTGTGCACACAACTATGGTAGGTCAAAGCTGAATCAGTGACGGATGTTTTCAACGGAAACTTTGGTTGATAATTTTAACTTTCACCTTCGTTTTCTCTTCCAAATAAGTTTGTCTGACCTGGAGGTTCGTTGGCTTGTTTACAGCTCGTCTCATCATCTGACTGGATTGATCTCAGCTATTAACGTAGTTAGTACAATGTTATTATTAATGAGATAAATAATGGATAAAACTATGAAATTAAGACCCGAATTGTAGTATAACAGAATTATCTTTCACTTACAGACGACCAAATGTCCATTAAAGTCTACTTTATGGGGCTATAAGCCTGAATGTGAGTGCCGACTGTGGTTTGTATGTTAAAAGGTGAAAATGTTCCACCAGAGCGACACCGGTGCGGCTCGGGCCTCACTGCTGAGGAGGGTTGTGTTCGGCGTTGTCCACCGTCCTGATGATGACGATCTGCTCCAGGCTCGGGGCGGGCGAGGGCGGCGGCCGCAGCTGCTCCACCAGAGCGTGGAGGGTGTCCGAGTTGATGGTCTGCTCCTGGTCGGGTTCGAAGGTCACCTGGTCGGTGGTGGCGACGGGGGGTTGAGCGGGCTCCGCCTTAAAGTCGTGGATGATGCTTTCGGTGGTAGCGGTGTCAGCAGTGGCGGCGGCTGTGGATGGCGCCGTGGCTTTGGGGTTGGGGGTGGCTGGTTCGGGGTTGGGTGGCTCGCCTTCGGGGATGGAAACCATACCTTTGTTTTCCTGTGAGAGTTTGCTCTGGACAAAGGCCACAGGATGACTGGAAGCCAGGAGGACTACTGCTCACACACACACACACACACACACACACACACACACACACACACACAAAAACAACAAAGTTATCAAACATGTGGGAAACTGAACATGAAATGTACTTCCATTTCCGTTAGGTTCTTGTGCTGACGAACACAAGAAGAGGTAACATCGATATAACTAAAACAGTAAAACCAGCGTTTAATCTGCCTGCTTGAGGTTGCCAAAATCTAAATAATCACACAAAACCCCTATAAAAAGATTTCTGATAAAAATTACAACCCAGCTACATTTGTCTCATATGTTACTCATAATACACATAATAGTGTTTAATCTGCTAAAGCCTACTCAGAGCCAAAAAACAATGTTAACTGGTGTTTTCAAAGAAAGAAAAACACATTTGGGAAGCACTGCATTACACAAGGGTACAGTCAAAGGTGTAAATACGCTCCATGCAAGACTTCACCTCACTTCACACCAAAACTTTTACATTATTGGGAAAGACTGAATCACATTTAAAACACACAATTCCATTGATTGTGGTGACCGATGTTTCTGGTGCTGTATCCATTACTGTACAATGATTTAAAAAAGTTCATAGCTTTCCCAGAACCCCACACACACACACACAGAGACACATAGCTCACCTGCTCTGGCTCTCTCCTTGTGTTGTCGCACTTCGTCAGCGTGAGCCTTCTCCTGGTGTTTGATCATGTTCTTCACGCTGGCGAACCTGTTTCCGCACAGCAGACACTGCACACCGGTGTTCCCCTCTGCACACACAGACAGCAATGCTACTTTCATCTTTCCTGATCACCGAGGAGCAACTTTGTGGATGAACATTCAGAGAAAGGTTTCTGAGACGTCGTACAGCGAGAAATGCCGTCACCAAGTCGCTTTCTTGCAGAAATTCGGCCACATCTGAACGTCAGATGGTCATTAGTCTTTAGCCAAAAGTAAATTACTACTGGCATCATGTTATTTTAAAACGAACGGTTCTGTTTCACAAGGATTTGATTCCCTGTATTCACATGTCCCCTGGTCTCCACCACTGTTATTTGAAAAACTACCGCAATAAACATCTCAACAATAATGCTTATACTGTAAAAGTTAATGACATTTTTATATTGATTTTTGATTCCCAATACTTTATCAGAGCTCGCTATCAGAGCCTCTGACCCTGCAAAGCAAAGCGACACGTAAACAGTTAAGAGCCGGTTCCCTTCAGCTCGGTTCTGGCCAACATCTAAAAAGTTAAAAAGGTCACACCAGATTTTCTCTTGAGAGGAATTTCAGCTTAAAGGTCTTTGCAGGCACTGAATCTCCTCCTCACTACGGCCTCAATATTTATTTGGCACCTCCACTGAATATTTCATAATTAAAAATCAAATAAAATAAAAGTTTTACTAGTTTTAGACAGTTTTTTTTTGGACAAAGTTCTTGTACATTTAACATCTGAGAACTTTCACTTCTCTTTGTTAAATGAGAAAAAGAGTTTTGTAGATGTTTGTATTCTTTAAAGTGAGGTATCGAAGAAAGTATCAGCGGCACAGAGGCTCAGGTACTGTATCAAAAAACAAACTTACTTCCAGCTGATCTCCTTACTCTAACACGCTTAACCAAAAATAAGCACATCCAATTCAAAATATGTTGGAAATTACAGCCCCGATATTTCTGCATCCACTGGGTAACAAGCAGCAAGTTGGTAACCAAAAACAGGATATGAATTAACTGTCTGTTAGGAAACGGCTCTTTGAGTATATTGTTCTTATTGTGAGTATCTTCTCAGTTCTGCGTTGTACTGCAAACCAAACTCCTCTTCACTGGCTTTAAATTCAAAACAGTCGGACGTGGGATCAGGGAAACTCACCCGGGTGAAGTCGTCGCATGTGTTTCTTCAGTTCGGAAGACGTCACAAAACTCGCGTCACACTGCGTTTGTGAACATTTGTACGGAGTCTCGCCTGAAATACAAACACATGCGCAACATATTCAGGAGTGTGACGGAACAGCTGCTTTGAGCCAAAAGCAACAAGTTTTGGCTGCTAAATGTCTCAATCAAACCAATCTGAAGTTCAATCCCCTGATTCGCTCTTCGCAGGATTAATAAACGTGGGGGAAACACTCTCACCTGTGTGTTTCCGTGCGTGTGCGATGAGAGAAGAGGAGACAGAGAACGACATGCCGCACAGATCGCACTGGTACGGTTTCTCTCCGGTGTGTCGTCGCTTGTGATAGGTCAGCGTGCTGGACTGAGCGAACGCCTGACCACAGATGTCACAGACGTACGGTTTTTCCCCGCTGTGCAGTCTGTAGAGAACACACACACACACACACGCTAAGTCACGGGTGCTCTTCGAGACATCGGATGTGTCCGTACAATACATGTGACTCCCAACACAGAGTTACAATTTGCAGATAAATGCTAAAATAAAAAAGGAACAATAAAGTGAAAATGGGATACAACAACTTTTAACGGTTATTAGTGTTTATTACTTATAGACTGGAAACAGGGGGAAACATAAAAAAGGAAATACTTTGGGAAGTACGCTTATTCAATTTCTTGCTGAGCGTTAGATGAGAAGATCAATACAACTCTCTGCAGTAAATATAAAGTTGGAGCCAGTCGCTGGTTAGCTTAGCTTAGCATAAAGACTGGAAACAGGGGGAAACAGCTAGCCTAGCTCTGTGCAAAAGTAACAGAATCAGCCCACCAGCACCTCTAAAGCTCAAGTTGCATCTTGTTTGTTTAATCTGTATGTATGTGTGTGGCCTATTTCTTGGCCAGGACCAGTTTCCAGGCAACCAGCGGAGACTCCAGGATGTTTTAGAAGAATAACACACTAATCTCGCTAATAAGGCTATTTCTGTCCTTCACTTTCTAAACAGAGCTGCTGCTGTTGTGCATATAATGATACCCAAAGCAGTGGACGTACCTGATGTGTATTTTATAGTTGGACGAGGTAGCGAACTTGAAACCGCAGCGCTCACAGGTGTAAGGCTTCTCCTCTCCGTGGTGCATTCGGCGGTGAGCAACCAGCTGACACTTCTGAGCAAAACACTTGTCACAGTCGGAGCAACTGAACGGCTTCTCGCCTGCAACAAACACCAGAGAGACAGAGAGAAAGTTCAGCCAAACCGGTACAAACAGTGATCTCATCCTAAAATAATCCAGAAATTGATTAATAGATGATGACTTCTAAAGCTATGTTCATGAAACTCAGTGATGAAACTATTCGTCAACTAATAGATTTAGTTAACTGACAGATAATCAGCTAATGGTTTAAATCATTTATCAAGAAAAAAATGCCAAAAAAATATGTTGTTCCACCTTCTGAAATGTGAGGATTTGGTGCTTTTCTCAGTTTAATATCATCGTCAACTGATGTTGGTCAGACAAAACATTTCAACACGCAACCTTTGGCTCTGGGACATTTTTCACTATTTTCTGAAGATGAATTGACTGGTCTAAAAAAAAAAAAATAAAATAAAAAATAAGCCACAGATGAACCAATAATGAAAATAATCATTAGTTGATTTAATCCCTGGTGTTGTTCCTTCTGCAGCACCACTGTACCAGTGAAGAAACACCTTTTAGCCAATTCCACTCTAATTCATGTCAGAATGGGTGATTTATGAGTCCTAACTCAGCTCACCTGTGTGTATACGCAGGTGTGTTTTCAGCTGGGTAGCTTGTCTGAAGTTTTTAGAGCAGAAGATGCAGACAAATGGCTTCAGCCCCTTGTGGATCTTCTCGTGTCTGTGCAGGCTGCTGGCATCTTTAAACAGTTTGTTGCACTCGGTGCACGACAGCGACAGCTCGTTCATTTCTGACGGATCCTGTTCCCCAACCTCACCCTCCTCTTCCTCCACCAGGTCATCATCTGTCCCCGCCCAGTTGCTCTCCTCTCCTTCCTCCTCGGCCCTCCTCCTGCCTCGCCCCCTGCCTCTCCCTCTGCCTCTCCCCCGGCCTCGTCCCCTCCGTCCCTCTCCGCCGCTCAGTCGAGGTTTCTTGGCCGGAGTGTCGTCCTCCAGCGAGGGGCTCCAGTCTGCAGAGGTGTCCCCGAAGTCCTTCACACTCGTGTCAGAATCTTCCAGAACTTCACCCATCCCACCACCTCTCCCTCTCCCCCTCCCCCTGCCTCTCCCCCTGCCTCTCCCCCTCCCCCTGCTGCCCTGGGTTTTGGGGGTGCCGTCAGCCGAGCCGCTCGGCTCCATCTGCTCGCCACTGAAACTCTTCGGCCTTCTGCCTCTCTTCCTTCCCTGTCCTCTTCCAACACTCTTTGGAGTAGTGGGGGTGTACTCTTCGTCGCTTTTGTCTCCCTCTTCCTCATCTAAACCTTTGGCCTCATCACCCTGCTCCTTGCCTTCCTTCCCCTCCTCCTGCCACTCCCCAGAAACGGAAACGATAGACAGGGGAACTGGTGAGCTGGGGCTGCCAGGAGAGGCCGGACTGGGAGGAGAGAGACCGGCTTCTTTATCCGCCTCCGACTGGGACGTTTCGCTCGGCTCGGACCAGTGAGGGATTTCCTCCAGATACTTTGTGGCCTCAGACATTCCCAGGAACACAGCCGCCCGACGCACAGCTGCCTGTCTGGTACTGAAACCATGAAAACCAACATTTTGTTCGTGAAGTTAGTTGAAAAATGACTTAGTTTAATATTAATTCTCTTTATATTCTGTATTCGATGCAGTTTTACCTGCTGACGTTCATCTGTCCAGTGTAGATAAACTCCAAAAGCTTCTCCAGAGCGTACCGGCTGACCTTATCAGGGTCCAAGGTCGTGACCTCTTGACCCTTTTCAGCCTGGGAGGAGAAGTACTTGCTGAACGCAGCCAGGATGTTGCGGTGGGCTCTGAACTCCACGTCTCTCACCATTATGGTTACGTCACACAAAAAGTCCATCTCCCGCTGCTGATGTAAGCGCTGCAAGAGCAGCTTCCCATGATTGGTGACATGAGCCATCTCTGCTGCTGGTTAACAACATATGAGACGGTCAGCATTAAACTTCAGTTTAAATTTACATAAAAGAAATACGCCAAGTTATATTTTCTCTCGTACTGTGAATCTTTTTAACGCAACTTTGCACGTCACACGTCAGCCTTTTAACTGTTAACTACAAGACATTTGCTGTATGGTTTTGGTATTTTTGTGACGGTTTTTAATACATTAGGTCGATTTGAATACATGTGTACTAACCAACACCTGAGAACCTGCCGCTCTTACATGGTCAAAGACAAATTGATTTTATTTTAAGTTACCGTTGCTCAATAGACAGAGCACTGCCAGTTAATGACTGAGAAGTTCACTAAGAAGTTCACTTTTCATATTGAAAAGTCTACCAAATTACATGTGTTGATAAGAATAAATGAATGTAAGTCAACTAAACCACTCTTATTTCTTTTTCTAACACCAAAAAGTTAAATTTTGTTTAACTGAAGGTGAAAAATCAAAAGAATTAACAACTGTTAATGCGCTACAAACTGTGTTACAAACGTTAAGTGTCCCTGACTAAAAAGGATAAAGTTGGCATTATTCAATTTTTCAACAAATCTGATGAAATGACCAAAACCCAACAGTGTGTTAGTCCGTCTCTCAACACTTCCTGACCTCTCAGCTCCAAGCCTATTGGTTCCTACTGAAAATATAAACCTTTAAAAAAAAAAAAAAAAAAAAAACACCTCACAAATATGGTTTAAAAAATGCTCAGTAATTTCCTTAAACAACTGGCCACAGTATTTAGCAATCATTTCTCAACCAGGAGTGCATTTGTTGGTGGCTGATTAATAAACACTTGATGTGTTTTTAATCATTTCTGGACAACAGTTGATCTTTATGGCACAGAGGCAGAAGATATATCAGACCTGATAACAAGAAAATATAGATTATCACAAGACTTCTCCTTTGAGTCTCCAAATACTTCATTTAAGAGCATTTAATACCTGTTCAGGCCTTGAATTAAACCAACATGACTGGATACATTTAAGCACATACATAGTGTGTGTATATTAACTTCCTCACTCACCTGGTGAAAATCCAATGTCAGAGCTAGAAAACACAAACAGAACATTAAAAAGTCAATTTAAATAATGCAAAAAATGGCTTTAAGGCACAGGAAAAAAAAATTGTGCTGGAATTGTAAACATTTATAATAAAAGTACTAACTTACTCCCAGTAGTGTGTCTGCTTCACCTCCTCTTTAACTTAAGGTTAGATTGTAGATTTCTCTGTTGGAGATAGTCATGAATGAAAAAGAGAGTACTGGGGCGCGTAGAAAGACAATCCATGTCTAAATGGCCATTTACCATCAATATAAACATTTATCAACAGATATAATTCTCTGAATCAGCAGCCTTGACAGGTGAGATGAAGCAGTTTTGGAAAATAAAAGCTCCCGCCTGCTTCCTGAGCAGGCCTTACGTCCATGCTAATGCTAACAGCAGTGTCGTAGATAGGTTACAATGACTTCTGCTGGCGGTTAGTCGTTTCACATAGATTTATGAATACTTTGCGTACTGCACAAGCCAACTCGGAGCGATATTAGTTCTTAAGAGTTTCACCAGAGTGGATACTTTATGAAGCTAAAGCTAACTGTTTTTGTAGTGGTAAAAAGCGCGGAAAACATTGTGCTCTTATTTCGAAGGTTTGACGGTATGTACCGGCGGTGTCGGCTTAAGTTGGCACAAAATGTTAGAAACGCTTATTTCGACAACACTCTGTGCAAACACGTCGTCAGTTATAGTAAATTGTTAGCGTAAATGCACTACTTTAATCCAGCGCAAAGTAAATAAAAGCAGAAAAGTACCTTCTAATGTGCGCGATCTCCAGCCATTATCCCGTGACGTCGGTGGTTCTCGCGAGATGTCGCCGTCCCGCAAAGATACTATGTTCGGTCAAGATGAACACCTCCACGCCGAGACAACGGACGAGAGTTAGGTAGGATTAAAATTGCAAATATAAAGGATCAATAACAAAAAGAAGCAGTAGGCTCCATGTACACACACACAGTGGTGGAGGAAGTATTCAGATACTTTAATTAAGTAAAAGTACTACTACCACAATGTAAAAACACTGAAAATGTTATGTTATGTAAAAGTATGATAAGGAAAATGTACTTAAAGTATTAAAAGTAAAAGTACTCAAAGCCTTGGACTGTTATATATTATATCATTCGATTATTATTACTCAGGCATTAATGTTAAACAGGATGTTGCTGTAATTGTTGAAGTGGAGCTCATTTTGAACTGTTTTGTATCGGACTGCAGCTGATGATTGTTTTCATTCCAGGAGAAAAGTCTCATAAGAGAAAGAAGAGTTCAACACTCTTTAAACTTTGAGAAACAAGACTTTATTCACTTTTTCATTTGCAGAAATCTTCAAAACGTTTGCTGAAATAGAATTTACTGGTGCAAGTTATAGAAGATATTAAGATAGAAGTACTGGGTGTATAAAAAGTAAAAACCTGCAATAATTTTTTTTTTCCATTTAATTTAATTATTTGTATAACCATCGCTTATCTTGACACAGACATACAAGCAGGGAGTTAGTTGCATGTCTTTACATTTACAGCAAATGTTGGAAACTTTACATTGTACTAAAATAGATAAGAGACAATTCTGGAAACTGTTCATAAACTCAGATGTGACAGGTTTCAAGGTCAAAATACAGTACAGTTTACAGATAAAGGCAATCAGTTTAAGTTATTAAGTCAAGTTATAAAGATACAAGCAGCATACTGTGTTATCAGTTTAACATACAGCATTATTCCAGTCAACGAGCACAACGACAGGCACAAAGTAGTTTTGAGGTCTCACAGAGAGGCATGACAACAACAGCTCAACAAATGGACCTTATTAAAGGAATCATATTGTTGTCTGTATGGTGCTGCGGACTGATCTGAACACACAGATTGTTCGTTTTTTTTTTCAGTTAATTAGTACTATGACAGAAATAAATAAGAATAAATTAGTTTGTCGAAGCCATTTATATTATCGCATCAATCCGTATCCAGTCAACCGTTTGCTTCTTCTTCACATTCACTTTGTCTGTTTTCATGAATTTCTTCTTCTTTTCCTGCAAACAAAACTGAACAGAATTCACTGGTGAAAAACATCAAAGTGAAACTCAAAACTATTTATGCGTCTTCAGTATAAAGAACAAAATAAATCAGTGCACTAAACAATAAGTCTTCATTTGATTTGGTTAGATTTTCTGTTTTACCTTCAAACTACTGAGCCACAACTTCTCTTTTTCAGTTAGTTGTACATGATGTTACACTCTGCTTGTGTCTTTTAATTAAGGTCAACATGTTAGAGAAAGGTTTATTTGAGTAATTATTGATTCATTACATTAATTACAGCTTGCCATGCAGTGCAAAATGATTTGGGGAAATGTAAGTTAGCTGTTGCTAAATAAACACAGAATTTTCAAACAATGTCACTCATGCAAGTTTTTGACTGCAGCAGTGTTTTTGTATTCACAAAAAAACATTGAACCTTGAAACAGACGGGCTACAGCAGCAGATCACCACACCAGGTGTCACTCCTGTCAGCTAAGAACAGGAACCGGAGGCTTATTTTTTTTTTTGGCACACCAAAATAGGACAATATAGGACCTGGTAGAGCATGCAGCCTATGTACAAGGCTGAGTCCTTACTGCAGTGACCCAGGTTCGAGTCCAGCCTGCAGCCTTAAAGAGTTTCCCCTCACTAAAGTATTTCTGATTCTGATGTCACACAGCTCAAATCATTTCAGACTGGTTTGGTGAACATGAGTACTCAGATGGCCTCCACAGTCACCACGTCTCAAGCCAATAGAGCGCCTTATGGTGGAGATGATATGGTGGTGTGATCGTGTAAATATGGACCAAAATCTAGGCCACGGAGGATTATGGCAGTTCTTAAGGCAAAAGGGGGTCCAACCCGGTACTAGGCCAGTGTGTGTATAACACACAGTGTGCGACTAATACATTTTCATTGAAAACGTAGTAGTTGATAACACAGCTTTATTGTGTTATCAACACAATAAATCTGTGTTATCCTTTAATATAATACAGCAAAGCAAAAGCTAATAAATATACATCTTTCTATCTATATATATGTATGTATGTATACATCAACACACTGACTGTACATACATGCATGGGCTACTTACATACACACACACACACACACACACACACACACACGATTGGCTCCTTATTAGTTACGTCTGGAAGATTTGCTCACATTAGTTCAATGCAGTCCCACTTCAGAGCAGCGCAGTGTGACCTTGGTTTCGCTGCAGCAGCGGGTCGTTGGGCGTCTTGTAGGCAGTTACTCTGGGGTTCAGTATCGAGTCAAACGTTTGCTTCTTCCTCACATTCACTTTGTCTGTTTTCATTCAATTCTTCTTTCCTGCAAACCAAACTGAACAGAATTCACTGGTGAAAAACATCAAAGTGAAACTCACAACAAACTTTCATTTATGCGTCTTCAGTATGAAGAACAAAATAAATCAGTGCACTAAACAAGAAGCCTTCATTTGATTTGGTTAGATTTTCTGTTTTAATTAGTCGAGAGACAACAAGACACAGGTGAAACTGATCAGGAAGCAAAACTGAAAGGCACGAGGGAAAGAGACTATTTTAAAATAAAAAGAAGAAATGACTGAACACAAACCCCCAAAACCATGACAATTTTCTGTTTTACCTTCAAACTACTGAGCCACAACTTCTCTTTTTCAGTTAGTTGTACATGATGTTACACTCTGCTTGTGTCTTTTAATTAAGGTCAACATGTTGAGAGAAAGGTTTATTTGAGTAATTCTTGATTCATTACATTAATTACAGCTTGCCATGCAGTGCAAAATGATTTGGGGAAAATGTAAGTTAGCTGTTGCTAAATGACAATGTTGTGTTTTTGTATTCACTATGGAAGATATACTGTACCTACCATAAGGTTTGGATGTGGGATAGTACCATGTCTGGTTCTGTTCCTGTCTGTGTCCAACACACATCATCATCATCATCATCAGTACAAACAACACACACAACAAATAATTAGCAGGTGAAGGCAGAATGTGTTTTCTTACCTTTTTATATTTGCAGTACAGTACAAGGCCTGCTAGCAATACAACCAAAATGACTCCAACCACCACAGCAATAACAATAATGCCTGCATCAGATTGACTCCCTGAAACAGAAAGATTCAGTTTAAGGCAGAATAAGTAGTATTTTTCCGATTTGTCCATAAACGCAACATTCAAATCTGGGAGGGTGAGGAGAGTGGTATTCCAGTGGTTGCAATTTCACTGCTAGATGCCACTAAATCCTACATACTGGTCCTTTAACAAAGACCAATTAAACCCTAACAACAGAATGATGAGTGTTTTTTTTTATTTGTTTTTTTTTTTTTTACAGTTGATTAGTACGATGATGACAGAAACAAATAAGAAATTACTTTGTTGAATCCATTTATATGATCGCATCAATCCGACGCTTCTTCAGTCTTAATTCTCCTCCATCTCACGTCATAAATGGTCACATCATATCATTTAATGAGACACAGCAGCGTTTGCTTCTAATACATTTCAAGAATGAAACAGGAAACGGATGGAAAGGAGGAAGCTGGAAAGACGGTTACGATGCACAGGATTAATGAATTACAACTGACCCATCTGATGTGAGTAGCAGTGTGTGTGCGTGGTTATTCTGTAGCACTCAGGTGTTGTTTGCATGTAATTTCGAATCCCTGCCCTGATTTTATGCTGATAGTTTAATTGACAGTTTTTAAACTTGATCTTACCTTTCTCTATCCTCAGAAAGATGTTGGTTATGTGTGTCTCCTCAGCATTACTGAGTTCACAGGTGTATATTCCCTCCTGTTTCAAAGACAAGTCCTGTAGCGTGAGGCTGCCTGACTCAGACACACCCTTCACCTGCTGCCTCCACTCCTCTGAGACTGTGTGGGGGACGTCGGTCCCGGTCTGGTTCAGGATGATCTGATTGTGGTTGAACCTCCAAACGAGGCTGAAGCTCAGAAGGGAAGTGTTTGAGGAAGTGCAGGGGATTGTTGCGTCAGTGCTGGAACCACTGACAGAAGCTGAAATGATAAAACAAAAAATTAATAAATAGATCAAAACACCTGTGAATCAAAATAATTTCTAGAATTTATAGAAACACATATTGAGATTTCAATAAGGTTTTGTGTTTTGTCCTGCTTCTGTTTGTTAGTTTGCAGTATATCTGAAAACCTAGTGAACAAAGGTTCATGTTATTGAATGAGCAAGTGATTAGTTGTTGGTGTTTAAAAAGAAAAAAAGTCATTTAAGTTGCCAAATTTGTCTTTTCTGAAACATTTTTGCTGTTTTCTCATAAATGACATCTAGAGTTTTTTAAATGAAAAAATCTCTTTCATCTTTATATAATACTTTTTTGATAACTATGACCTTTGACTTTTATTGATGTTCCTACAATGAGATTTGTAGGCAATATAGGCCTGTTTCCATTTTTTTGTTTTTTTATACCTTTACTAATCAGTAACCTTTTTTATAATAATATTATCAATTTGTTTGCTGATTTGTATGATTATTAGTAACAGAAAGTCCTTTTTGTCAACTGTATGGCATGTACTGCCACAGACATCCTATGACAATTGTAAATGTTTAACAAGTGTAAGGGCTTGGTGACCTTAATTTGTGTGGATACTGTACTCGACCTAATGAAGGTCTAATAGCTGAAGCATTTTCACCGACAGTGTGCTGGATGGCTTAGCACTCCTCAATCCTGCTGTTTCTGCTTTTAAATGAAAACTGGTTTAACGATGTAAAAAGAGAAATGCAAAGAAAATATATTTCCATCACAGCTGCAGGTTTTCTTGCAGTAGTCTCTTGTTGTGTAGTTCAATTTTATTTATATAGCGCCAATTCGAGGTGGAGAGAGAGAAGGAGGTGGGGGAGAGGGAAGCACAATGCAAATACCACCTAGAATTTTTAAATAATAATAATGTAATGGTAATATTAATAAAGTAATAATAATAGCAAATGATAGTTATAGGAATAACAATAATAGTAACAAGGCCAATAACAATAATTGTAGCAGCAGTTGTCGAGCAGGAACACGGGGCAGCAGGCAGCCCACAACCACAGATCCAGACTCTGCAGCTCCGGAGGCAGAAATACCTGCTGAAAGCAACAGAAGGAGAGAGGAGAGAGACGAGAAAGCACAAAACCACGGGAGAGAGAAGTTAGTAAGTTAGTTAGTCAGTCGAGTTAGTAACGTGCAGTAATGGGATAAAAATGCATACAGACGGAGAGGGAGAGGAGGAGAGAGGAAAGAGGTGCATCATGGGAAGTCTCCCGGCAGTCTAGGCCTATAGCAGCATAACTAAGGGATGGTTCAGGACTCACCCAAGCCAGCCCTAACTGTAAGCTTTATCAAAGAGGAAAGTCTTAAGCCTACTCTTAAATGTGGAGATGTCTGCCTCCTGAACCCAAACTGGGACCTGATTCCACAGGAGAGGAGCTTGATAACTGAAGGCTCTGGCTCCCATTTTACTTTTGGAGACTCTAGGAACCACAAGTAACCCTGCATCCTGCGAGCGCAGTGTTCTAGTCGGGTAATAAAGTATTATGAGATCTTTAAGATACGATGGTGCCTGGCCATTAAGAGCTTTGTAGGTGAGGAGAAGAATTTTAAATTCTATTCTGGATTTTACAGGGAGCCAGTGCAGAGAAGCTAATATTGGAGAAATATGATCTCTTTTCCTAGTTCTTGTCAGTACACGTGCCGCAGCATTCTGGATCAACTGGAGACTCATGGGACTTATTCGGGCAGCCTGATAACACAGAATTGCAATAGTCGAGCCCAGAAGTAACAAATGCATGCACTAGTTTTTCTGCATCATTTTGAGACAGGATGTGCCTGATTTTTGCAATGTTATGTAGGTGAAAGAAGGCAGTCCTTGAAGTTTGTTTAATGTGGGAGTTAAAGGATAAATCCTGATCAAAGATAACTCAGAGGTTCCTTACAGTGGTGCTGGAGGCCAGGGCAATGCCATCTAGAGTAACTATATCTTTAGATAAGGAGGTGTTTTGGGGCCAAGTACAATAACTTTAGTTTTGTCTGAGTTTAACATCAGAAAATTGCAGGTCATCCAGGTTTTTATGTCCTTAAGGTATGCTTGAAGTTTAGTTAACTGGTTAGTTTCATCTGGCTTGATTGATAGATATAATTACGTATCATCTGCATAACAATGAAAGTTTATGGAGTGTTTCCTAATAATATTGCCTAAAGGAAGCATATATAAGGTGAATAGAAATGGTCCAAGCACAGAACCTTGTGGAACTCCGTGACTAACTTTGGCGTACACGGAGGACTCAACGTTAACATATACAAACTGAGATCGATCCGATAGATAAGATTTAAACCAGCTTAGTGCGGTTCCTTTAATGCCAATTAAATATTCCAGTCTGTAATAGGATGTGATGGTCAATGGTGTCGAACGCAGTACTAAGATCTAACAAGACAAGTACAGAGAAAGGGAAGGTTAGATATAGGTCTGTAGTTGGTTGAAACCCCTGGATCAAGAGTGGGCTTTTTAAGAAGAGGTTTAATTACAGCTACTTTAAAAGACTGTGGTACATAGCCTGTTAATAAAGACAAATTGATCATATCCAGTAAAGAAGTGCTAACTAAGGGTAAAACTTTTTTAAGCAGCCTAGTTGAGATGGGATCTAAGAGACAGGTTGATGGCTGAGATGAAGAAATCGTTGAAGTTAGTTTAAGAAGGTCAATAGGAGCAAAGCAGTCAAAATATATATCAGGTTTTACAGCTGTTTCTAAGGTTCCTGTGTTTGAAGACAAGTCACCACTGGTTGAGTGCAGGACGTGATGATTTTTTTCTCTAATAGTTACAATTTTATCATTAAAGAAACTCATGAAGTCGTTACTACTGAGGGTTATAGGGATACATGGCTCAACAGAGCTGTGACTCTCCGTCAGCCTGGCTACAATGCTGAAAAGAAACCTGGGGTTGTTCTTATTTTCCTCTATTAATGATGAGTAGTAAGCTGCTCTGGCATTACAGAGGGCTTTCCTAAATGTTTTAAGACGAACTTGCCAGGCAATTCTTCCAGATTGTTGGAACGCCATTTCCTTTCAAGTTTTCGCGATGTTTGGGGGTTATACCATGGAGCTAACCTTTTTCGATTTAATATCTTCTTTTTTAGAGGTGCGATATAATCGAGTGTCGGTCACAGTGAGCCTGCAGCGCTATCAACAAGATGGTCAATTTGGGAGTGGCTGAAATTAGCATAGGAGTCCTCTGTTAAATTGAGACATAGCATTGTATTAAATGCAGATGGAATCGCTTCCTTAACTTTAACTACAGCACTATCAGATAGACATCTAGAGTAGGAGTTTTTACCTAATGGCGTGTAGTCCAGTAATAGGAGTTCAAAAGTTATTAAATAATGGTCCGATAATGAAGGATTCTGTGGAAAGACTATTAAATGTTCAGATTTCAATGCCGTATACCAGAACAAGGTCGAGGATGTGGTTAAAACAGTGAGAATGTACACTCTGACAGAAGCCAATTGAATCTAATAATGAGATAAACGCAGTACTAAGGCTATCATTTCCAATGTCCACATGAATATTGAAATCACCTACAATGATAACTTTATTTGTTTTAAGGACTAGACTTGATAAAAACTCAGAGTTCAGATAAAAATTCAGAAGTTGCAGAAATCTTTCAAATAAGTGTCGATACCAACCTGGTTCATTGGTTTCAGTTGACGTATTAGAAGTAATACTCACGTAGTTGCCTCAAAGTGGCTCTCCTCCTGTTTCTGCGAGTGCTGACGGTGCAGCTGTAGACCAGATCAGTAACACTGTCTGAAAGGATCAGAGAACTGTTGATGCTGTAAAGCTGCTGTTCAGTCTGCTGGACTGTGGGTTTGTCCTGGAGGGTCAGAGTGGACGGAGGGCTGGTGGACCAGGTGAGCTCAGGCTCAGGGTAGATCCCCTCTGAGCTGCAGGTGATCCTGTTTTCCACCTGCTGAATGTCGACTCCAACGACTGGAGCTGCAGAAACAGAGGATGTTGACGCTGTGTTTGAATGAATTCACTAATAATTTTAGGTAAAAAATACATTTTTAATTCACCAGTTTGACAACACATTAGCTACATTTAGAAATGCACTGCACACCGAGAAAACACAAGTTAAAGGTTTTGTGCATTTACTGTGTTTCTCATACCGTCCACTTTTAGGTTGATGAATGACTCCTTGTTTCCTCTGATGGTGCTGGTGTAGCACTTGTATCTGCCCTGGTCCTGAACCTCCACCCCTGTCAGCTGGAGCGAGGCGTTTCCTCTGGAGATCTGG
Organism: Siniperca chuatsi; assembly: GCF_020085105.1. Lineage (NCBI taxonomy): Eukaryota > Metazoa > Chordata > Actinopteri > Centrarchiformes > Sinipercidae > Siniperca > Siniperca chuatsi. The sequence goes on from NC_058060.1 coordinate 23,994,533, forward strand.
TCCCTGAACACTGATGTCCTGCCTCTGAAGTGCTGGTCCTGGTATGCGAGCTGGTCTTGGTTGTAGTAGTAGGAGTGGACAAGAGTGTCTCCTGCTGTCACCTGAATCCAGTGGATGACTACATCAGTGGCGCCCTGGAAGCTGCACGGTAAGATGCAGCTCTCCATGAAAACACAGGAGACCTGAGTATCTGCAACATCAGGTACAAGCAACACATCTTTATGATGCATGACTTACTCTTAGTCCTGTTTTGTGTCTTTTGTTGAGGAAGTTTCCTCTTTAAATGTGCATGTGGCACCTTTTCACGTCAATGAGAAATTAAATCATTTTAATTTATAAACCCAGCATTAGCCCACTTTAAGATTAGGTAGCAAACTAGCAAACAACACTTCTAAAAGTAGGCTAAAATAGAAAAACATTACCTAGTAGCCCATTGAGGGAAACGTGCCCCCTGCGTCCCCCTCAATATTTAGACACAAAGACTAAAAAGAGACACGAACAACAAATGATTGCAGGCAGCTGGTCACCAGAAACAGATGCACTGTCTGGGAATTGAGAAGTTGTAGAATTAAATTTTCCTGTTGGCCCTTTGTTTTACAGCAGCACACTGTCAGACTGCAGCAGGCCTCTAGTTGCTCTCACAGACTGTGACGGGACGTCCTTTTGCGCAGCAGGACACTTTCTTAGATTACTGCACAAGACCTCACCTTTACTGAACTCAGGATATATTACTTTCCCTCCGGACAATGACATTTAAATTCAGTGCATGAAATCTGTGCTGCTGTAGCCGATAAATAAGGTGATCAAACAATAAAGCAGTTTCAGTTTCTGTTTCGTGTCGGGCCTTTACACGCCCCTCCTCTTTGTTTTCATCCCTTATTTATTGAATTCGCTCTCACCTTATTTGTCTGTGTATCTGAGATGGAAACGGCTCACTCACCTCCTCTGGCAGGAGTCACAGTCCTGAGAAAACTGCAGACCAGCAGCCACACGGACCAGTGGGCCATCCTGGTTTCTCCGCATCAAAACTGGGATACGAGGATGCAGTTACCTCTGCTGGCTGTAACAAAGATCCTCAATGGGCAGTGCTCTCAGAAAAGATGTAGACAGTTTGACCTCTAAACCAGCTGAAAAGATGCAATAAAATCCCTTCAACATGCAGGACTGTTCTACACTGTGAGGTGTAGAGAAGGGCGGCAAAACAAACAGATGCATTAAAAAAAGCACAGACTGTTTAAAGTCTGCCTGCAGACAGCAGCTGCAAAATGTGTCGTTATTTGTCTGCCAATGCACTGGTCCACACCCCACAGTCCAGTCCGGTAGGTGGCGGTAATGCACCTGCAAGCCGGTTGACAACCTCCAATCAGAAGAAGAAGAAGAAGAAGAAGAAGAAGAAGAAGAAGAAGAAGAAGAAGAAGCAGCAGCAGCAGCAGCAGCAGCAGCAGAGCCAGTAAAGTAGGAAGCGAGAAGAAACCGAAGATCTGGAGTAGGGATGTTGGACGTGAAACCGAGGAGGAAGGCGGAAATGGAGTCAGAGGAGGAATCAGAGCGCGAAATTAGAAACGAGGATTCGAGAGGATTTGAAAATAAAAAGAAAAGGAAGAAGAGTAACTCAAGTGTATCCGGTCAGAAAGAGGAAAAGTGTCTTGTCGATGGTCGACAATCCACATGAGGTCGGAAAGTTTGTAGGAGGAAAGCTCGGAGATGTCAGATCGGTCAGGATAACAGGAAGTGGGATGGTTATCACTGACTGTGTGTCAAAGCGTCAGAGAGACGGAGCCCTGAAGATTCATGCGTTTGGAGATTATAGCAGCGTGGACTGCTTCCTGCTCGGAGCAGAAATAAAGAAGAAGGGAGCAGTAAGCGGCGTGCCACTGTCGGTGGAGGCCGAGTCATTTCGGGAGGCTGAAGGTGTGTGTGAGGCAAGAAGGATGACAAGAGTCAGAAAAGGAGGGAGGAGGAGGACAGTAACTCAGTGTGATTGACGTTTGAGGGGGAATTACCAGAGAGAGTGTACCTAGATTATGTGTGCTACAGGGTGAGGGAGCTCCTCTCAGGTGTTTCTGCTGTCAGGAATATGGACATGTTGCTGCAGGATGAAGAGGAGGCAGAAGATGTGGGAAGGACAATTGTAATGTGGAGAAGTGTAAAGTGGCGAAAGAGCAAGCAAAGTGCCTGCACTTACGGGATCAGCAAAATGTCCAAAAAGAATTAAGGAAATGAAAATGAATAAGATCAGAGCGGAAAAGGGATTGTCATACGCGGAAGCTGTTAAGAGTATGGAGAGGAACGGTGAAAGGGTGGTAGTTCAAAAGGAAAAGGAGCAGAAAGGAAATGGAGATGATCAGAGCATCAGTATGGACAAGAAGCGATTTCTGGCATTTATTGCCACGGTTATAACCTGTGCGGCTGAAATAAAGGGGAAGTCAGAAAGGATTAAGATGGTGCTGGACGCTGCAGGAAGGTTGTTGGATGTTGTGGACACATCTGGAGAGGATCTGGATGTTACACTGAGGGAAGGAGCTGCACCAACTCAGACAACCAGGTCTGGGTTGTAGAATGGACTAATGTCATGGGAGCACTTTGGGTGGACACTGTAAATACTTTACACTGTCAAGCTGTTACAATCCAGCAGGTGGCGGTAATGCGCAATTAGGGACGCCAACCGCCATAAAACACAACAGAAGAAGAAGAAAGAGGGAGGGAGGGAGGAAGGATGCTGTCTGTGCAGACAGACTTTAAACAGTCTGTGCTTTTTTTTTAATGCATCTGTCAAACAGAGGTCAAACTGTTTACATCTTTTCTGAGAGCACTGCCCATTGAGGATGTTTGTTACAGCCAGCAGAGGTAACTGCATCCTCGTATCCCAGTTTTGATGCGGAGAAACCAGGATGGCCCACTGGTCCGTGTGGCTGCTGGTCTGCAGTTTTCTCAGGATTGTGACTCCTGCCAGAGGAGGTGAGTGAGCCGTTTACATCTCAGATACACAGACAAATAAGGTGAGAGCGAATTCAATAAATAAGGGATAAAAACAAAGAGGAGGGGCGTGTAAAGGCCCGACACGAAACAGAAACTGATTTTAAGTTTGATCACCTTATTTATCGGCTACAGCAGCACAGATTTCATGCACTGCTGACTTGAGTTCAGTAAAGGTGAGGTCTTGTGCAGTAATCTAAGAAAATGTCCTGCTGCGCAAAAGGACGTCCCGTCACAGTTTGGAATAAATATTGATCAGAGCGATTACAGATTGCAAACAGTCTGTGAGAGCAACTAGAGGCCTGCTGCAGTCTGACAGTGTGCTGCTGTAAAACAAAGGGCCAACAGGAAAATTTAATTCTACAACTTCTCAATTCCCAGACAGTGCATCTGTTTCTGCTGACCAGCTGCCTGCAATCATTTGTTGTTCGTGTCTCTTTTTAGTCTTTGTGTCTAAATATTGAGGGGGCACGTTTCCCTCAATGGGCTACTAGGTAATGTTTTTTGAGTTTAGCCTACTTTTAGAAGTGTTGTTTGCTAGTTTGCTACCTAATCTTAATGTGGGCTAATGCTGGGTTTATAAATTAAAATGATTGAATTTCTCATTGATGTGAAAAGGTGCCACATGCACATTTAAAGAGGAAACATCCCCAACAAAAGACACAAAACAGGACTAAGAGTAAGTCATGCATCATAAAGATGTGTTGCTTGTACCTGATGTGTTGCAGATGCTGAGGTCTCCTGTGTTTTCATGGAGAGCTGCATCTTACCGTGCAGCTTCCAGGGCGGCACTGATGTAGTCATCCACTGGACTCAGGTGACAGCAGGAGACACTCGTGTCCACTCCTACTACCACAACCAAGACCAGCTCGCACACCAGGACCAGCACTTCAGAGGCAGGACATCACTGTTCAGGGACCAGATCTCCAGAGGAAACGCCTCGCTCCAGCTGACAGGGGTGGAGGTTCAGGACCAGGGCAGATACAAGTGCTACACCAGCACCATCAGAGGAAACAAGGCGTCATTCATCAACCTAAAAGTGGACGGTATGAGAAACACAGTAAATGCACAAAACCTTTAACTTGTGTTTTCTCGGTGTGCAGTGCATTTCTAAATGTAGCTAATGTGTTGTCAAACTGGTGAATTAAAAATGTATTTTTTACCTAAAATTATTAGTGAATTCATTCAAACACAGCGTCAACATCCTCTGTCTCTGCAGCTCCAGTCGTTGGAGTCGACATTCAGCAGGTGGAAAACAGGATCACCTGCAGCTCAGAGGGGATCTACCCTGAGCCTGAGCTCACCTGGTCCACCAGCCCTCCGTCCACTCTGACCCTCCAGGACAAACCCACAGTCCAGCAGACTGAACAGCAGCTTTACAGCATCAACAGTTCTCTGATACCTTCAGACAGTGTTACTGATCTGGTCTACAGCTGCACCGTCAGCACTCGCAGAAACAGGAGGAGAGCCACTTTGAGGCAGCTACGTGAGTATTACTTCTAATATGTCAACTAAACCAATGAACCAGGTTGGTATCGACACTTATTTGAAAGATTTCTGCAACTTCTGAATTTTTATCTGAACTCTGAGTTTTTATCAAGTCTAGTCCTTAAAACAAATAAAGTTATTATTGTAGGTGATTTCAATATTCATGTGGACATTGAAAATTCAATTGGCTTCTGTCAGAGTGTACATTCTCACTGTTTTAACCACATCCTCGACCTTGTTCTGGTATACGGCATTGAAATCGAACATTTAATAGTCTTTTCACAGAATCCTAAATTATTGGACCATTATTTAATAACTTTTGAACTCCTATTACTGGACTACACGCCATTAGGTAAAAACTCCTACTCTAGATGTCTATCTGATAGTGCTGTAGTTAAAGTTAAGGAAGCGATTCCATCTGCATTTAATACAATGCTATGTCTCAATTTAACAGAGGACTCCTATGCTAATTTCAGCCACTCCCAAATTGACCATCTTGTTGATAGCGCTGGAGGCTCACTGTGACAGACACTCGATTATATCGCACCTCTAAAAAAGAAGATATTAAATCGAAAAAGGTTAGCTCCATGGTATAACCCCCAAACATCGCGAAAACTTGAAAGCAAATGGCGTTCCAACAATCTGGAAGAATTGCCTTCGTCTTAAAACATATAGGAAAGCCCTCTGTAATGCCAGAGCAGCTTACTACTCATCATTAATAGAGGAAAATAAGAACAACCCCAGGTTTCTTTTCAGCACTGTAGCCAGGCTGACAGTCACAGCTCTGTTGAGCCATGTATCCCTATAACCCTCAGTAGTAACGACTTCATGGGTTTCTTTAATGATAAAATTGTAACTATTACAGAAAAAAATCATCACGTCCTGCCTTCAACCGGTACCGATTTTATCTTCAAACACAGGAACCTTAGAAACAGCTGTAAAACCTGATATATATTTTGACTGCTTTGCTCCTGTCGACCTTCTTCAACTAACTTCAACAATTTCTTCATCTAAGCCATCAACCTATCTCTTAGATCCCATCTCAACTAGGCTGCTTAAAAAAGTTTTACCCTTAGTTAGCACTTCTTTACTGGATATGATCAATTTGTCTTCATTAACAGGCTATGTACCACAGTCTTTTAAAGTAGCTGTAATTAAACCGCTTCTTAAAAAGCCCACTCTTGATCCAGGGGTTTCAACCAACTACAGACCTATATCTAACCTTCCCTTTCTCTCACTTGTCTTGTTAGATCTTAGTACTGCACGTTACAAACTACCTTTTAATTGCATCAGACAATGGACTTGTCTCTGTACTTGTCACCATTGACCATTACATCCTATTACAGAGACTGGAACATGTAATTGGCATTAAAGGAACCGCACTAAGCTGGTTTAAATCTTATCTATCAGACCGATCTTAGTTTGTACATGGTAACGGTGAGTCCTCTGTGTACGCCAAAGTTAGTCACGGAGTTCCACAAGTTTCTGTGCTTGGACCATTTCTATTCACCTTATATATGCTTCCTTTAGGCAATATTATTAGGAAACACTCCATAAACTTTCATTTTTATGCAAATGATACCTAATTATATCTATTGATCAAGCCAGATGAAACTAACCAGTTAGCTAAACTTCAAGCATGCCTTAAGGACATAAAAACTTGAATTACCTGCAATCTTCTGATGTTAAACTCAGACAAAACTGAAGTTATTGTACTTGTCCCAAACACCTATGAAACACATTATCTAAAGATATTGTGACTCTAGAAATAAGTGCCCAAATAAATCCCTGAAGACTCTCCAGTTGATCCAGAATGCTGCGGCATGTGTACTGACAAGAACTAGGAAAAGAGATCATATTTTTCCAATATTAGCTTCTCTGCACTGGTTCCCTGTAAAATCCAGAATAGAATTTAAAATTCTTCTCCTCACCTACAAAGCTCTTAATGGCCAGGCACCACCGTATCTTAAAGATCTCATAATACTTTATTACCCGACTAGAGCACTGCGCTCCCAGGATGCAGGGTCACTTGTGGTTCCTAGAGTCTCCAAAAGTAGAATGGGAGCCAGAGCCTTCAGTTATCAAGCTCCTCTCCTGTGGAATCAGGTCCCAGTTTGGGTTCAGGAGGCAGACATCTCCACATTTAAGAGCAGGCTTAAGACTTTCCTGTTTGATAAAGCTTATAGTTAGGGCTGGCTCAGGTGAGCCCTGAACCATCCCTTAGTTATGCTGCTATAGGCCAAGACTGCCGGGAGACTTCCCATGATGCATCTGTTTCCTCTCTCCTCCTCTCCCTCTCCGTCTGTATGCATTTTTATCCCATTACTGCATGTTACTAACTCGACTAACTAACTAACTTACTAACTTCTCTCTCCCGTGGTTTTGTGCTTTCTCGTCTCTCTCCTCTCTCCTTCTGTTGCTTTCAGCAGGTCAGAAATACCTCCGGAGCTGCAGAGTCTGGATCTGTGGTTGTGGGCTGCCTGCTGCCCCGTGTTCCTGCTCGACAACTGCTGCTACAATTATTGTTATTGGCCTTGTTACTATTATTGTTATTCCTATAACTATCATTTGCTATTATTATTACTTTATTAATATTACCATTACATTATTATTATTTAAAAATTCTAGGTGGTATTTGCATTGTGCTTCCCTCTCCCCCACCCCCTTCTCTCTCTCCACCTCGAATTGGCGCTATATAAATAAAATTGAATTGAACTACACAACAAGAAACTACTGCAAGAAAACAGCTGTGATGGAACTATATTTTCTTTGCAATTCTCTTTTTACATCATTAAACCAGTTTTCATTTAAAAGCAGAAACAGCAGGACTGAGGAGTGCTAAGCCATCCAGCACACTGTCGGTGAAAATGCTTCAGCTATTAGACCTTCATTAGGTAGAGTACAGCATCCACACAAATTAAGGTCACCAAGCCCTTACACTTGTTAAACATTTACAATTGTCATAGGATGTCTGTGGCAGTACACGCCATACAGTTGACAAAAAGGACTTTATGTTGCTAATGATTATACAAATCAGCAAACAAACTGATAATATTATTATAAAAAAGGTTACTGATTAGTAAAGGTATAAAAAAACAAAAATATGGAAACAGGCCTATATTGCCTACAAATCTCATTGTAGAAAAATCAATAAAAGTCAAAGGTCATAGTTATCAAAAAAAGTATTATATAAAGATGAAAGAGATTTTTTCATTTGAAAAAACTCGATCATTTATGAGAAAACAGCAAAAATGTTTCAGAAAAGACAAATTTGGCAACTTAATTGACTTTTTTTTCCTTTTTAAACACCAACAACTAATCACTTGCTCATTCAAGAACATGAACCTTTGTTCACTAGGTTTTCAGATATACTGCAAACTAACAAACAGAAGCAGGACAAAACACAAAACCTTATTGAAATCTCAATATGTGTTTCTATAAATTCTAGAAATTATTTTGATTCACAGGTGTTTTGATCTATTTATTAATTTTTTGTTTTATTATTTCAGCTTCTGTCAGTGGTTCCAGCACTGACGCAACAATCCCCTGCACTTCCTCAAACACTTCCCTTCTGAGCTTTAGCCTCGTTTGGAGATTCAACCACAGTCAGATCATCCTGAACCAGACCGGGACCGACGTCCCCCACACAGTCTCAGAGGAGTGGAGGCAGCAGGTGAAGGGTGTGTCTGAGTCAGGCAGCCTCACGCTACAGGACTTGTCTTTGAATCAGGAGGGAATATACACCTGTGAACTCAGTAATGCTGAGGAGACAAACCTAGCCAGCACCCTTCTGAGGATAGAGAAAGGTAAGATCAAGTCTAAAATCTGTCAATTAAACTATCAGCATAAAATCAGGGCAGGGATTCGAAATTACATGCAAACAACACCTGAGTGCCACAGAATAACCACGCACACACACTGCTATTCACATCAGATGGGTCAGTTGTAATTCATTAATCCTGTGCATCGTAACCTTCTTTCCAGCTTCCTCCTTTCCATCCGTTTCCCGTTTCATTCTTGAAATGTATTAGAAGCAAACGCTGCTGTGTCTCATTTAATGATATGATGTGACCATTTATGACGTGAGATGGAGGAGAATTAAGACTGAAGAAGCGTCGGATTGATGCGATCATATAAATGGATTCAACAAAGTAATTTCTTATTTGTTTCTGTCATCATCGTACTAATCAACTGTAAAAAAATGAATAAATAAATAAAAAAAACACTCATCATTCTGTTGTTAGGGTATAACTGGTCTTTGTTAAAGGACCAGTATGTAGGATTTATTGGCATCTAGCAGTGAAATTGCAACCACTGGAATACCACTCTCCTCACCCTCCCAGATTTGAATGTTGCGTTTATGGACAAATCGGAAAAATACTACTTATTCTGCCTTAAACTGGATCTTTCTGTTTCAGGGAGTCTGACTGATGCAGGCATTATTGTAGCTGTGGTGGCTGGAGCCATTTTGGTTGCATTGCTAGCAGGCCTTGTACTGTACTGCAAATATAAAAAGGTAAGAAAACACATTCTGCCTTCACCTGCTAATTATTTGTTGTGTATGTTGTTTGTACTGATGATGATGATGATGATGTGTGTTGGACACAGACAGGAACAGGACCAGACAGTAGATACAGTATATCTTCCATAGTGAATACAAAACACAACATTGTCATTTAGCAACAGCTAATTTACATTTCCCCAAATCATTTTGCACTGCATGGCAAGCTGTAATTAATGTAATGAATCAATAATTACTCAAATAAACCTTTCTCTCAACATGTTGACCTTAATTAAAAGACACAAGCAGAGTGTAACATCATGTACAACTAACTGAAAAAGAGACGTTGTGGCTCAGTAGTTTGAAGGTAAAACAGAAAATGTAACCAAATCACATGAAGGCTTATTGTTTAGTGCACTGATTTATTTTGTTCTTTATACTGAAGACGCATAAATAGTTTTGAGTTTCACTTTGATGTTTTTCACCAGTGAATTCTGTTCAGTTTTGTTTGCAGGAAAAGAAGAAGAAATTAATGAAAACAGACAAAGTGAATGTGAAGAAGAAGAAAACGGTTGACTGGATACGGATTGATGCGATCATATAAATGGCCCGACAAACTACTTATTCTGCCTTAAACTGAATCTTCTGATGCAGGCATTATTGTTATTGCTGTGATGGTTGGAGTCATTTTGGTTGCATTGCTAGCAGGCCTAGTTCTGTACTGCAAATATAAAAGGTAAGAAAACACATTCTTCACCTGCTAATTATTTGTTGTGTATGTTGTTTGTACTGATGATGATGAGTGTTCAAATCAAATGAAGGCTTCTTGTTTAGTGCACTGATTTTATTTTGTTCTTTACACTGAAGACTAAATGAAAGTTTGTTGTGAGTTTCACTTTGATGTTTTTCACCAGTGAATTCTGTTCAGTTTTGTTTGCAAGAAAAGAAGAAATTAATGAAAACAGACAAAGTGAACGTGAAGAAGAAGCAAATGGTTGACTGGATACGGAAAACTCAAACTTTCACACCAAAAGAGCAGCTTGAAGCTTTCAAAAATGTAAACACTATACACATCATTACACACTCATATGAAGAGTATAAATCTATAGTAAATTCTGTCATGTACACTAACTGTTAACTCAATGCAAAAACAGAATCTATTGCACACAACAGTACTCTTGAAAACATGATCAGGGTGTGAAGTTTTTTATTTTCTTTAGTCACACCACAATCACTGTGCGGCATCATGTCGCTGAGCTGCATCGGGCCACATCACAGGCTAGATTGTCTCTTGCCAGGCACCGCTGGAAAACGCCCTCGAATGGCGAATCCATCCTTGGAAGGCCTCCACTGGGATGTCAACACAGGCCAGCTCCATTGCCCTTAGGAGGTTCTCTCTAGTGTATGGTTGTCTGTCATAAACCTTCCATTTCCACGATGAGAAACAAAAAAAAGTGAACAATCAGTGTGTTCAGATCAGTCCAGGTAGCACCATAAACCATATCCACAATGAGGGTTTCTTGTGCCGCTGTAAATATGGCAACCCTCCCACCTCTATGTGGCATTCTTCCAACTCTAAAGAAAGAAACGTGTTGTCAATTGACATGTGTTACAACACAGTAACAACTGATTTGAAACCAATAGACTACTTTCACAGGCTTGTAAAATTGTATTGTGACAAAGAAAGCAGTAGAGTAAAATACCTGTTGTGTTGTCTGAATGCCCTGATAATGGTGGCCACAGTGAACCTACTCAGGTTTGGACGGACTCGTAGTCCTGCTTCAGCCATTGTCATGCCAAGGACAATGACATGGTCAATGACTGTTGCTCGCATCTTGTCCGTAATGATGGTGCGAGGTTGTCTTGCTCTCCCTCCTGGACCTTCTCCTCTCCCTTGTTGGCCTGCTCCTCTTCCTCCTCTGATTTGAGCTCCTCTTCCTCATTGGCCTGCTCCTCTTCCTCGTTGGCCTGCTCCTCTTCTTCCATGGCCAGCTCTTCACAGACAACAATATGATTTCTTTAATAAGGTCCATTTGTTGAGCTGTTGTTGTCATGCCTCTCTGTGAGACCTCAAAACTACTTTGTGCCTGTCGTTGTGCTCGTTGACTGGAATAATGCTGTATGTTAAACTGATAACACAGTATGCTGCTTGTATCTTTATGACTTGACTTAATAACTTAAACTGATTGCCTTTATCTGTAAACTGTACTGTATTTTGACCTTGAAACCTGTCACATCTGAGTTTATGAACAGTTTCCAGAATTGTCTCATCTATTTTAGTACAATGTAAAGTTTCCAACATTTGCTGTAAATGTAAAGACATGAAAGTAACTCCCTGCTTGTATGTCTGTGTCAAGGTTAGTGATGGTTATACAAATAATTAAATTAAATAAATGGAAATAAAGATGATTGCATGCTTTTACTTTTTATACACCCAGTGCCTTAATATCTTCTATAACTTGCACCAGTAAATTCTATTTCAGCAAACGTTTTGAAGATTTCTGCAAATGAAAAAGGGAATAAAGTCTTGTTTCTCAAAGTTTAAAGAGTGTTGAACTCTTCTTTCTCTTATGAGACTTTTCTCCTGGTTTAGTGAGAAAACATCATTTAAAGCTGATTTGGATCCATAATTATCAAACTACCAACAATTACACTTATGCTCTAAAGAGCATATGTAAAAAGTTCTTAGCTGAGAAATAAGACGCATTTATCAAGTGACTAACAGAGAGATGTAGGAGTAACCTGTAAGAGCCACTCTGAAGCAATAGCATGATTATTCACATGTAGCCAATAAGAGACGAGGAGGTTTTGCAGCTGCGCTCTGTGCAGACAGACTTTAAACTGTCTATGCTTTTTTTAAAATGCATCTGTCAAACAGAGGTCAAACTGTTTACATCTTTTCTGAGAGCACTGACCATGGAGGATCTTTGTTACAGCCAGCAGAGGTAACTGCATCCTCGTATCCCAGTTTTGATGCGGAGAAACCAGGATGGCCCACTGGTCCGTGTGGCTGCTGGTCTGCAGTTTTCTCAGGATTGTGACTCCTGCCAGAGGAGGTGAGTGAGCCGTTTACATCTCAGATACACAGACAAATCAGGTGAGAGCGAATTCAATAAATAAGGGATAAAAACAAAGAGGAGAGGCGTGTAAAGGCCCGACACGAACCGTTTTGTGTCTAAATATTGAGGGGGGGAGACGTTTCCCTCAATATTTAGAACACGTGCAAGAAGAGGAAGCAACTCTGCTCGGTTAATGACAGAGGAGCCACAAAGGAAAAGGAGGAGGAAGTCCGATATTAAGTCTCAAAACCAGGCTGTGAGTTGTGATGGCAGCTATGGAGCTACTTGGTAATGTTCCTCAGGTTTACTTTCAGAAGTGTCGTTTGCTACCTAATCTTAATGTGGGCTGATGTTGGGTTTATAAATTAAAATGATTTTAATTTCTCATTGACGTGAAAAGGTGACACATGCACATTTAAAGAGGTAACTTTTCAAAAACAAAAAAAGACACAAAACAGGACAAAGAGTAAGTCATATGTTGACTCAGTAGGGATCACATTAAATGAGAAAAGTTGATCTAAAGGAGAATAAACATTTGAAAGCAATACACAATGCCTGAGAGCTGTACTGCATTATATTCCATAATATTTTGAATTGTCACCTGGTGCCTAAATTTTGTGTTTTCCTTTACATAAATAAACATATATTACATAACACCATAAATTGATGCAGAAAGGGCACAAATTGATGCATAAAAATTCACCAGAATGCATGAAATGTTTTGAAATTAGTGTTTTTAGTATTTTACTTTCAAAGTACAAAGTGCTTCACAACAAGAGAAATAAAATACCACAGTGAATGACAAAATATAAAGAAATAAAACACATAAAATACACAAAAGCAATAAAATAAACAGTAAAATAAACAGCCAGTTCAGGTAAAATCAGGATCTGCTTTCAGATAAAAATGTGTTTTGAGACGAGACTTAAACGAAGACACTGACTCAGATAACCTAATGTCTTCGGGCAGGTTGTTCCAGAGCCTCGGGGCCCTGATGGCAAAAGCTCTGTCCCCCTTAGTTTCCATCCTGGACTCAGGAACAGACAGGAGACCCCTGCCCGAAGATCTCAGACTACGTGAGGGTTCATAAGGGATTACAAGGTCTAAAATATAGTCTGGAGCCATGAAGAGCCTCACTTGTAATCAATCAAGTAATCAATAAGACAATCAACACATCTTAAAATCAATCCTAAAACAAACAGGGAGCCACTTTGTGGCCATGAAAGAGTTATTACTCCTTTATAATAGGAAGGTGAAGGATGCAAGAACATGTCGTTTCTCTGCACTTATTTCGGCCCATCAGCACAACCCCAGATTACTGTTTAAGACTGTGGATCAGTTAATTAACCATGCCTCTCCTTGTGCCCCTGTTGATTGTGAAAAGTTTTTATTGCACTTTGCTGGAAAGGTGGAGTTAATAAGATCTGGTATCACCCCCAAAATCCCAACTAGGTCAGCTCAACTCAAATAATACTGAAATCCTACTGGTAACCTGTCGCAACATATCAAGCCTGTTGCAAGAAATCTTTGTGTCCTGTTTGATAGCAATTTATGTTTTGAGCAACATATCATTAAGCTTGTCCAATCATGTTTTTATCACCTATATATCAGGCTTTTAACCCCTATTTTACTTTTAATTAATAATCCTTCCTTCCACATCATAAGCCTTCTCTATAGCAAAAGAAATGGCCATTATGCTTTCCCTATTAATCAGCGCTTTCCTTATTTCATGTTCTAAACATAAAGCAGGGTCCATGGTATTTCTGCCTCTTCTGAATCCACTCTGATATTTTGATACATAGCCTTTGTTTTCTATATAATATGTCAATCTTACATTTATCATTCTCTCCATTATTTTGCATACATTGGAGGTTAAAGCAACGGGCCTATAAGGCCTATAACTCTCTGGGTTGGTGCGATCTTTTCCTGGCTTGCGTATCGGAACTACAACAGTTTCTTTCCAGACTTGTGGCAATTTTCTCTTCTCCCAAACCTTATTATATAGTTCTAGTAAAATATCCTTAGATGATTCACTAAGATGATTTATCATAGTGTAACATTTCTGATCTTTTTCTGGTGATGACATCTTGGTTTTCCTGAGAGCACGGTTCAGTTCTGCCTGTGTGAATCATTGGTATCTTCATCTTGCTGTAATAGTTCCTTATTCTCAGCTATTGTAGTTTCCCTTCTTTGCCCCTCTTCACTAATATTATTAGAGCTGTGAATTTTAACAAAGGTTTGTGCCAACATCTCTGCTTTCTTCGTCTGTCAATTAAGACTGTTTTTCTCTCTTTTAATCCCATTCATTCTTTCTGTTTTGCAGGAATGCAACGGACTTGACTCAAGCCATAAAGATACAAGCAGCATACTGTGTTATCAGTTTAACAAAGAATTATTCCATCACGTCAAAATTCAAAACATACTTGTCCAATAAAGCCGATTCTGAATGATTCATGTAAGTTTATATACATGTAGTGGGTGGTTATGTGCAGTATATGCATGCATGCATATCTAACTGTAAGTACAGCGTGCAGGATTTATAGATGGATCATACGTACATGTTAAAGCACAGTGTATTTTAAACTGTAAATATATCATTTACAATTTGTAGGTAAGTGGATGTTCTAGTGTTGCAGAGTTATTGACTTTACATGACTGATAGTAAGTGGGAAGAAACTGTTCTTGTGTCGGGTTGTATTTGGGGTACAGTGCTCCGTAGCGCCTCCCAGAGGGAAGAGTTGTGTACAGCATCAAAACGTTTGCTTCTTCCTCACATTCACTTTGTTTTCAAATCATTTCTTCTTCTTCTTTCCTGCAAACAAAACTGAACAGAATTCGCTGGTGAAAAACATCAAAGTGAAACTCAAAACAAACTTTTATTTCGTCTTTAGTATAAAGAACAAAATAAAATCAGTGCACTAAACAAGAAGCCTTCATTTGATTTGGTTAGATTTTCTGTTTTATCTTCAAACTACTGAGCCACAATTTGTCTTTTTCAGTTAGCTGTACATGATGTTACACTCTGCTTGTGTCTTTTAATTAAGGTCAACATTTTAGCCGAGACAGCAATTCAGGAGGTTAATTTTAGTAATTCTTGATTCATTACATTAATTACAGCTTGCCATGCAGTGCAAAATGATTTGGAGAAATGTAGACTCATTGTAAAAGTACTCTGAGTGCTTCTGTATTCAGTAGCAGTGATATACTTACCATATGAAGGTTTCATAGTACCATCTCGTGTCTTGTTCCTGTCTGTGTCCAACACACATCATCATCATCAGTACAAACAACACACACAACAAATAATTAGCAGGTGAAGGCAGACTGTGTTTTCTTACCTTTTTATATTTCCAGTACAGAACAAGGCCTGCTAGTAATGCAACTGAAATGGCTCCAGCCACCACAGCTACAATACTGCCTGCATCAGTTTGACTCCCTGAAACAGAAAGATCCAGTTTATTGAACTTTCTACTAACCAAACTTCCACAAGCGACTGACTGATAACTACTGTAGCATCAAAACGTAAGGTTGCAGCGTATTAATAACGCAAATATTTTCATATTGCCAGGTGGGAAACACACTGTCGGTGTTTGTTTGAAGAACTTCTAAGAGTTGTAGACATTGTTCACTGTCCATCTCACAGAGCAGATAAATCCTCTTTTTATACAAATGTATCAATCCACAAGTTTCCTCACACCGATCACTCAGACTCCACTTTGTGGACCTCTATAGGCCACCTGGCCCTTATTCCCAATGTTTAGATAAATTAGAAAATAGATGTCATTGGATACAAAATTAGTTTGTCTCCAGATACTTCTGTAAAATCGGCAGCGCAACATTCGTATGTTGAATCCCAGTTAGTCTCTGTTCTTACAAATTTTGAGACTCTCTCTCTCAAGAAACATTTTTTAAGCTGGTTTTAGCTTCAAAACCAACTACCTGCCTCCTCGACCTCCTACCAGCTAAACGTTTCAAGATCTGTGGTCATTTTTGGCACTTACAATGTTGAACATTGTTAATTTATCACTTTATCACGACTGGCACCGTCCCAACTAGCTTTAAGACCGCTGTGGTTAAACCTCTGCATCTTGATCCAAGGTCTCTGAATAGTTATCGATTAATTAATAGTCTCTACCCTTCCATTCTTTTCAAAAGTATTAGAAAGAGTTGTGCCTCAGCAACTTTCCGCTGACATAGTTAACAGTAATCTTTTGAAACCTTTTCAGTCTGCTTTCAGGCCTGTCACTCCACTGAAACTGCACTGACTAAAGTGGTGAATGATCTTCTGCTTCCTCTGGATTCGGATTCCAACTCGGTGCTTCTATTACTGGATCTCAGTGCAGCTTTTAATACCATAGATAACTGTATACTCCTAGACAGACTGGAAAATTAATATGGCGTCTCTGGCCTGGCTCTCGCGTGGTTAAAGACTTACCTATCTGAAATGATGATGATGATAATAATAATAATAATAATAATAATAATAATAATAATAATAATAATATATACACATACATCAAAATGTTCTGCTGTGAAATATGGAGTACCTCAGGGCTCTGTTCTCTGCTTTTCTCGGTCTTTATATTTGACCTCTTGGCCAAATTATACGCAGTCATGGAATTAATTTCCACTGCTACGCTGATGATACTCAGCTGTATGTGCCTGTAAAGGCAGATGATCATTCCCAAATTATTAAATTACAGGCCTGCTCGTCTGCTGTGAAAAACTGGACGTCACATAATTTCCTGCTTTTTAGAGCAGGAAATTAGAATTTTAATTAGTGGTAATTGATAGTGGTAAGTGATAATTTTAATTCTAATTAATTAATTTTAATTAGAATTTAAATGTATTTACATTTGAAGCATTCATCTGTTATTTCTGCACATTTGCTCCAAGTTTTTATTTTGCTCTTGTTGACAAAATAACCAAAGAGACAGCGGAGTGACGTTACACCTGAAACAGACGTGATTCTGAGACGTCTACTCTCAGCGCAAACTCTAAGACCCAATTTCCACCAAAACACCAACAATCGCTGTGTGAATGAACCTTCCCCCTGTTTGCACCTCTCCTCCACCTGTGCACCTCTCCTCCACCTGTGCACCTCTCCTCCACCTGTGCACCATGCGCTCTGCGCTGGGCACCAAAAGACCTCACAGACTTTCAAGGTCAGGAAAATACCAAACTGTCAGAGCCCTGCTTGCGCTGGTTGTTGCGCCGACACAAAAATAGGGCTCTTAAACTGATAAACTGCCTCTTTGACCACTGGTCGAAACCCTGCCCTAATATTAAACCTGTGATTTTATGCTGATAGTTTAATTGACAGTTTTTAGACTTGATCCTACCTTTCTCTATCCTCACAAGGGTGCTGGTTATGTTTGTCTCCTCAGCATTACTGAGTTCACAGGTGTATATTCCCTCCTGATTCAAAGACAAGTCCTGTAGCGTGAGGCTGCCTGACTCAGACACACCCTTCACCTGCTGCCTCCACTCCTCTGAGACTGTGTAGGGGACGTCGGTCCTGGTCTGGTTCAGGATGATCTGACTGTGGTTGAACCTCCAAACGAGGCTAAAGCTCAGAAGGGAAGTGTTTGAGGAAGTGCAGGGGATTGTTGCGTCAGTGCTGGAACCACTGATAGAAGCTGAAATGATAAAACAAAAAATTAATAAATAGATCAAAATAATTTCCACTGATATAGAAACACATATTGAGATTTCAATAAGGTTTTGTGTTTTGTCCTGCTTCTTTCTGTTTGTTAGTTTGCAGTATATCTGAAAACCTAGTGAACAAAGGTTCATGTTATTGAATGAGCAAGTGATTAGTTGTTGGTGTTTAAAAAGAAAAAAAAAAGTCAATTAAGTTGCCAAATTTGTCTTTTCTGAAACATTTTTGCTGTTTTCTCATAAGTTTTTTCAAATGAAAAAATCTCTTTCATCTTTATATACTACTTTTTTGATAACTATGACCTTTGACTTTTATTGATGTTCCTACAATGAGATTTGTAGGCAATATAGGCCTGTTTCCATTTTTTTGTTTTTTTATACCTTTACTAATCAGTAACCTTTTTTATAATAATATTATCAATTTGTTTGCTGATTTGTATGATTATTAGTAACAGAAAGTCCTTTTTGTCAACTGTATGGCGTGTACTGCCACAGACATCCTATGACAATTGTAAATGCATAACAAGTGTAAGGGCTTGGTGACCTTAATTTGTGTGGATACTGTACTCGACCTAATGAAGGTCTAATAGCTGAAGCATTTTTAATGTGACCGACAGTGTGCTGGATGGCTTAGCACTCCTCAGTCCTGCTGTTTCTGCTTTTAAATGAAAACTGGTTTATAGTTCCATCACAGCTGCAGGTTTTCTTGCAGTAGTTTCTTGTTGTGTAGTTGCAGGAATCTTTCAAATGAGTGTCGATATCAACCTGGTTCATTGGTTTCAGTTGACATATTAGAAGTAATACTCACGTAGTTGCCTCAAAGTGGCTCTCCTCCTGTTTCTGCGAGTGCTGACGGTGCAGCTGTAGACCAGATCAGTAACACTGTCTGAAAGTGTCAGAGAACTGTTGATGCTGTAAAGCTGCTGTTCAGTCTGCTGGACTGTGGGTTGGTGCTGGAGGGTCAGAGTGGACAGAGGGCTGGTGGACCAGGTGAGCTCAGGCTCAGGGTAGATCCCCTCTGAGCTGCAGGTGATCCTGTTTTCCACCTGCTGGATGTCGACTCCAACGACTGGAGCTGCAGAAACAGAGGATGTTGATGCCGTGTTTGAATGAATTCACTAATAATTTTAGGTAAAAAATACATTTTTAATTCACCAGTTTGACAACACATTAGCTACATTTAGAAATGCACTGCACACCGAGAAAACACAAGTTAAAGGTTTTGTGAATTTACTGTGTTTCTCATACCGTCCACTTTTAGGTTGATAAAGGACTCCTTGTTCTCTCTCATGGTGCTGGTGTAGCACTTGTATCTGCCCTGGTCCTGAACCTCCACCCCTGTCAGCTGGAGCGAGACGTTTCCTCTGGAAATCTGGTCCCTGAACAGTGATGTCCTGCCTCTGAAGTGCTGGTCCTGGTCTGCGAGCTGGTCTTGGTTGTGGTAGTAGGAGTGGACAAAAGTGTCTCCTGCTGTCACCTGAATCCAGTGGATGACTACATCAGTGGCGCTCTGGAAGCTGCACGGTAAGATGCAGGTCTCCATGAAAACACAGGAGACCTCAGCATCTGCAACACATCAGGTACAAGCAACACATCTTTATGATGCATGACTTACTCTTAGTCCTGTTTTGTGTCTTTTGTTGGGGAAGTTTCCTCTTTAAATGTGCATGTGGCACCTTTTCACATCAATGAGAAATTCAATCATTTTAATTTATAAACCCAGCATTAGCCCACTTTAAGATTAGGTAGCAAACTAGCCAACGACACTTCTAAAAGTAGGCTAAAATCGAAAAACATTACTGCTGTGAGGAATATGGACATGTTGCTGCAGGATGAAGAGGAGGCAGGAGATGTGGGAAGGATGGCTGTAACGTGGAGAAAGAGGAAGCAAAGTGTCTGCACTGCGAGGGAAACCACCATACAGGATCGGCACAGAGCCCAAAAAGAATTAAGGAAGTAAAAGCGAATAAGATCAGAGCAGAAAAGGGATCGTCATACGCTGAAGCTGGAGAGAGAATGGAGAGAAACAGTGGCAGCACAAAAGGAAATGGAGATGATCAGAGCATCAGTATGGACAAGAAGCGATTTCTGGCATTTATTGCCACGGTTATAACCTGTGCGGCTGAAATAAAGGGGAAGTCAGAAAGGATTAAGATGGTGCTGGACGCTGCAGGAAGGTTGTTGGATGTTGTGGACACATCTGGAGAGGATCTGGATGTTACACTGAGGGAAGGAGCTGCACCAACTCAGACAACCAGGTCTGGGTTGTAGAATGGACTAATGTCATGGGAGCACTTTGGGTGGACACTGTAAATACTTTACACTGTGAAGCCGTTACAATCCAGCAGGTGGCGGTAATGCACAATTAGGGACGCCAACCGCCATAAAACTCAGAAGAAGAGCTTTGGGTGGCCCTGTGCCTTTTGGAATAGAAGAAAGAGAGAAATATAGATAGGAACCAAGTTGGCAGATATATACTGAGGGAAATTACTCAGAGAGTAAGTAGAAAATAATAGAGTAGGAGTTGCATTCATAATAGCAGATTTAAATGTAGTGTCAAATAAAAGAGTTAGCAACAACCTTTCAGTATTCACAGGGGAAGTGTTGGCTTTCTTTTAGCCCTTCAGTGGACAGAAAGCGTCAAACCAGGCAAAGTGTTAATAGGTTCAGATTTTAGTAGTGTGTTTCAAGAGTTTACAGGCAGAAGCAAGACAGGACATGATGCTGGAAATAGCTCAAACTATCTTCAGAATTACGAAAGCAGCAATAATAGTGAAATTCATCTGGATTCCTGCACATACAGGGGTAGAGGGAAATGAACTGGCAGACAAGTATGCAAAAGATGCAACTAAGAATGTAAATATGACTGTAAATTATAGTAAGGCTGAAGTTAAACACAAAGTAGAAATGAAAAGGAAATGGCAGGAAATTTGGAACAGGGAAACTAAAAGGTAGACGTTACTATAGTATCCAGAAGAAAGTAGGAGAAATGAGGGGAACCAGTAGAACAAAAGAAGAAGACATAATGTCTTCTTCTTTTGATCTACTGGGCTGGACTGGACCTCGAGGATGAGGTTTGGGCATACTGGTCTTAATAACACAGTAAGATAACTGGTAAACATGGGACGGGTCTGTGTGAGTACTGTAACACACAGCAAACAGCAGAACATGTAATTATCAGCTGTCCAAGGTAGGAGCAGGAAAGACAGATGCTGAAAAACAGACTGGGAAGACAGCGCATCACGATTGGAATAAAGGAGTTACTGAACTCAGGGCATGTGGGGCAAGATTTAGGTTTGGAAAAGACAGGCCTTTGAAGAAGACTACAGGGTCGGCATAAGACCAGTCTGATCCACACTCCACTTCAGAAGGTGGCGGTAAAGCACCAAAAGCTGTTTGCCAACCGCCATAAAACATCAGAAGAAGCAGCAGCATCAGCAGAAGAAGCTAAAGAAGAACTTCGTGCAACTTTAACTGGAAAAAAGTTTGCATCACTGCCCCTGCGTCCGTACGCCCCCCCCCATATTTAGACACAAAGCCTAAAAAGAGACACGAACAACAACTGATTGCAGGCAGCTGGTCAGCAGAAACAGATGCACTGAGCAGGAAGTTGTAGAATTAAATTTTCCTGTTGGCCCTTTGTTTTACAGCAGCACACTGTCAGACTGCAGCAGGCCTCTAGTTGCTCTCACAGACTGTTTGCAATCTGTAATCGCTCTGATCAATATTTATTCCAAACTGTGACGGGACGTCCTTTTGTGAGGCAGGACATTTTCTTTAACGGAGGGCGACGCCCTGATATCTAAGCCAGGTAGCCCAGATTACTGCACAAGACCTCACCTTTACTGAACTCAGGATATATTACTTTCCCTCCGGACAATGACATTTAAGATCAGTCAGCAGTGCATGCTGTGCTGCTGTCGCCGATAAATAAGGTGATCAAACAACGGATCGATAATTCAGTTTCTGTTTCTGTGTCGGGCCTTTACACGCCTCTCCTCTTTGTTTTTATCCCTTATTTATTGAATTCGCTCTCACCTTATTTGTCTGTGTATCTGAGATGTAAACGGCTCACTCACCTCCTCTGGCAGGAGTCACAGTCCTGAGAAAACTGCAGACCAGCATCCACACGGACCAGTGGGCCATCCTGGTTTCTCCACATCAAAACTGGGATACGAGGATCCAGTTCCCCCTGCTGGCTGTAACAAAGATCCTCCATGGTCGCTGCAGACTTCCTGGGACAGCTGTGCTTTCTTGGGGTTGTTTTGTTACAACCAAAGTCTGTCCAATGATTTATCGTAAGGACGATGAGACACAACAGCACCTCTTGATAGACTGCTACAGAGCTCCAGAGGTCTGGACCAGCTTGAAAGGACTGTCATGCACGGACTCCTTCAAGAGAAAATGCCTCCGAAACAAAAAGAACTGTTCCAGCTCATCACCTGCATTGTGTGCGTGAAACTTTGGAGAGCCAGACGTGCCATGGTTTTAAATCAGACATGGTGGTGAAACATGTGCTGGCTGGTCTGAGAACTACTGATAAAAGACTAATACTTCCCTGGAACATACTGGACTTTTTAAAGATCTTATTTCTCTGTGCACTTTATTGCTTGGCTCCTCGTGTTGGCAAACACTTTTATCACTTTGTGTTATTTTTAATATTCATGTATAATATGTATTGAAGTATCTATGTTGTGCTTTTGTATTGAACTTGTTGAAACTTAATAAGAAAAGTAGGTGCTCTCAGAAGAAATGTAGACAGTTTGACCTCTAAACCAGCTGAAAATCCCTTCAACATGCAGAACTGTTCTACACTGTGATGTGTAGAGAAAGCAGAGAGCAGCTCCTCGTCTCTGATTGGCTAATAGCCAAAAAGATGCAGGTTAAGGCAGAATAAGTAGTATTTTTTCCGATTTGTCCATCAGTGGAGCATCCTCGTTTTCCAGAGGAAACTCCAGACCAGCAGGGCGCAGTGGGCTAGCTCTTTGAAGGGAGCCGGATCTTATGGCTCCCTCCCTTTCCTGCTCTTCATTTAGTCCCACTTCTGTTACTTTCTTATCTGTTGCAATAAATAAATATGCTAATAAGATTCTTCATCTGCAATGCACTGAAATATTCTGTCATACTGACGGTTAAAAAGTGGGATGTGTCGAGAATAACTGTCCTAGTTGTATAACAAAAACAACACTTCTAATGAAATAGTATGGTCAATAAATAATTACACAATGAAACAAAACATTTCTGCTCTAATCGGCTCTCAGACGGAAGCCGGCTCGTCTCAAAAGTCTACAAACAATACGTTGTGATGGAGCTAATGGGCTACTAGGTAATGTTTTTTGAGTTTAGCCTACTTTTATATAAAGTAATAAATTGGCTCCATCTTTACCAGCTGCAACACATTAATGCATCACTAATTATAATCCAAGGCTGCAAACAGGTAGCAGGCAGGCAAGACAGCACCAACATAGCAGCCAGGACAAACTGACAAAGCCAGGACACAGACTTAAATACACTCAGGTGAGGGGGACAACGAGACACAGGTGAAAACAATCAAAGACAGGAAGCAAAACTAAAAGACACATGAGGGAAGGATACTATTTCAAAATAAAACAGGAAATGACTGAACACAAACCCTCAAACCATGACACTTTTACGTAAGTAAGATTTGAGTGCGGGACTTTTACTTGTAACAGAGTATTTTTACACTGGCATTGTTATGTTTACTTAAGTGAAAGATCTTCTTCCACCACTGGAAAATACTGTGCTGAACTGTGATGTTTTTCTGTCTAGCTGCTGGATTAATGTGATTTATGATCGTCACAGCATATTCCAGTAAACTCTTCCTCTGTGGTGCTCGGTAATCCTCCAGCCAGAGTGATTTAAATCTCTGCAGGTGGAGTTTAATGGGGAGATAAGTGAGCTGAATATTGTACTAATAAACACCTTCATTCTCTCCGCGTCTCTCCACATCTCTTTTAATTTCCCTGCTGGGAGGTTTGCTCCTGTTATCATCAAGTGCTCTACTTATGTTCAATGTCATTTGACTTAGTGGAAGTTTTTTGCCATTTTCCAGTGTTTCTTTTATCATTTTGTTTCCTAAAAATAAAATCAGTAAAACCTTCATAATGTGAGTTGAAGATTGTTAATCTGTTCAAATTTGTCTCACCAGTACCATTTACCATTCACTAATCTGCAGCAGGAGCAAACTGCCTCCCAGGGAACCATTTCAGCTCATGAAGTCAGTCAGTGCCCTCGCTGTGATACAGAAGAGAGCAGGAACTAACCAACATCCTGCGGCTGGATTTATTTCTGACAGGTGATGAAACTGTTATGTTGGGCTCAAGCACTGAGCCTCACAGAAACTGAACAATCGCATGTGATCAAACCGATGTAATTTCAACCACATGCGTGACACGTACTTTGGGGCAAAATATTGCTCATTTCTAAAGCATTGGAAGTCTGTAGAATTAAAGGTTTAGTTACAAAGTGATTTTGGAAACACTCCGCTACCTGAAATTCACCAGGAAAATATTCACGATTCTGTCCTCATAAATGAACTATTTCATGAGCAGGTGTTTTAAAACGACGCCTCAAATTAAACCAACATTATGTAAAAAAAAAAATCTACATTCGAAAACAAACAAATGTCCAGGGAATTCTCACTTATTCCAAGACGAGACTTAAAGCGCTGCTGTTGCTGCTACAGAGTGTCTGGACTCGGGTCAGTTCATCTTTAAAAATGTTATTTTAGGTTTTGGTCCTGGTGAGAGCTCTGTTGGAAACAACATAATCTGATTTTATTTGTGGCCTCCAAATGAAAATGTATACAAAGTGGCTGCAGCGAAATAAAACACATTGCTAGAAGATTGTGTGGTTAAAATAATGGTGGATAATTTATATATATATATATTTAGCTTGTCTTTTCATTGTTTCATATTGGCAAGAAATTGCAATAGAGATAATGAAAATATTATATTAATAATATTTGAGATCCCCTATTTAGCATTTTAAAGCACCATATAAACATTTAATAAATGGTTTATAACACACTGTAATGTAATCATAAGCAGGACATTTAAGTGTTTTAATGTGTGTGTATTAGTGTACAGTATTTTTCAACAATATAGCTGTTAACAAATACATTATTAAACACTTAGTGTGCTGTATAACATTTATTAAATGTTTGTAGACTGCTTATGAATGCTAAAAAAGAGGACTTAAGGTAAAGTGTTACCATTATACCAAAATCCCGGATAAGCTCATGGATGACTGAACTGCAACTGTCAACAAAATCAATTGTATGGAGAAACTGACTTTTACCTTAAGACTACAATATGAACAATATGTAAAATACTGGAAGATTTGGCTATATATGTGTGTGTATAAGTCATGTCCATGTTTGTTTGTTTTTAATCAACTTTTGGAGTTGTCTTCTGATGCCCATTTAAGACATTTAACCAAGATCAGGCCGTTCCTTTCCTCTGCAGATCTAGAAAAAGCGTTTCTCTCCTCCAGACTTCACTATCACAACGCACTTTATTCTGGCATCAGCAGGCAAAACAGCCAAAGACGACAACTTACACAAAACGCTACTGCCGGGCTTTTAACACGTCCTAAGAGAAGTGACCACATCACACCAATTCTTGCTGCCTTTCACTGGTTTCCTGCCAGGGTTAAAATTGACTTCAAGGTTTCCTAGCTTGTTTTTAAAGCCTCCTGCTTATTATCTGCTAACTCCCTATGATCCTGATGATCCACGACGACTGATCCTGCAGCAGGGCCCTACTAACGCCTCCTAGATCTTGACTTGTCATTAACAGCTGTGGAAAACTCAGTATCTTCTTAAAACTCACTTTTATCTCATAGCTTTTCTTAACTGAAGGTATTTGTTACATTTATTTAAATTATTTTGTCTTGTTTTATATCTTATGGTTTGGATTTCATTTACTTTTATTAGTTTCTATTGTAAAGCACTTTGTACTTTTGTTTTAAAAGGTGCTATGTAAATAAAGTTATTATTATTATAACCCACTTATTTTGTTTAAAAATGTCAATAAAAATAAAGTTGCGAATAGAAACATCATGGTTTGTTTAAATGTAACACCATGTAAATGAGTATAGATGAAAGTTGTGCTCCACTCTCCTGGACTTATACGAACTCTGAAGGAAAAAATAACCTGTGATACGTCAGGAAGAGAAATGCTATGATGATTTTTTTTAAATTTTAGACTTTTGTTCAGTGAACAGTCAAGTCAGCTAGTCATTTTTATTCATATAACCCAAAATCACAAATCACAATTTGCCTCAAGGGGCTCTCAGTCATCTGAAGCCATCACTTGGCCTCTATTAATGGTCTTTACGTGCTGTTTGTTAACAAATAAAATACAAAATGTATGTTTTTTTAAAGTTGACGACCCTGTTGTGGCAGAAGTTCCTGCTGATCAGCTGGGCGTAGAAGCAGCTCAGGCTCTGTCCATGAACCAGACAAACAGGATCCCAAACAGCGGTGGTGGAAGAAGTCCTGCACTCTGATTTTCTACTGCAGTAACAGTAGCAAAACCACAGTGTAGAAATAATAATGATAATAATAAAAGTACAAAAGCATTAGCGTCAAAATCTACTTAAAATATCAAAAGTAAATGTGTTATTTTATTAAACTACACTTATTGACGCATTAATATGTTCATCACTTTAATGTTGCAGCCAGGAAAGGCGGGGCTTATTTAGCTTGTGAATCTCTCCCAATAAAGTCTGATCTGATCTTAACCTAGAATAATACATCCTCTTCTCTCAGCAGCACCTGCAGCGCTCAGGAATGACTGGTTGCTCTGGAACGCACACACACCTGTATCACCTGCATCACCTGCATCACCTGCATCACCTGTATCACCTGCATCTATGACCTGCAGGTTATTGGAGGGGAACTGTTGCTAACATCTGAAAAGTGTGACGCTTTTTCAAAGAATTTTAAGAAGACACAGAATAATAGTCTTTTAGAAACTAGATAATCTATTTTATATCAGGATAATGACTGTGGTGTTTCAATCACATGAACATAAGTTATAGAGTTCACTGTTCAATATTTATAAAGAAAGGTGCATGACGGTATAAAATTAAGTATATGTCTCAAGATAGCCACTGAACTGCTTGTGTGTGTGTGTGTGTGTGTGTGGTGGAAGAGAAATATTTAACCTTTTTCCTGCAGTCACAACTTGAAATGACAATTTAAAAATAGAGGAAGCAGCGATACATCGCCAAAATAAAAGCAGTCAGCGATGTCAAACGCAAACTCAGACAATCTTCCAGGCAGGGACTTGTGTTGCTTTCATGCTTGCATGGATTATCTTCTGTAAAATTAATTACCTCCTGAACATTAGTGTATCTTTAATGTTAACGTCCAGTGGTGGAAGAAGTAGTCAGATACCACACCTCAATACCACAGTGTAGAAACACTGATACATATAATATATAATATAATATATTTCAGAATAATATATATTATATTATTGGCTTCTAATTATTGTTCATCACTAATGTTGCAGCTGGTAAAGATGGAGTTTATTTGCTGCTGAATTTTCCTTCCGAGGATCAATAAAGGTTGATCTTAGCCTATAAAAATATATCATCATTTATCTGTTTGTTATATTTTTTTAAAATAAAAAATCTGAATCTGCATGGAGAAATAAAACTCACCTGGAAGAAAACATGGATGCTTTTAGTCCTTTTTAGAACATGGGGTAGTGGTGCACTTCAGCCTCTTGTGGAAATTAGTATTACAACAACAACAAACACAGAAAAATTAGCCTTTTTCACAGATAAAAAGAAACTTAGAAAAATGATCCTGACAAAAACTTTTTTGTTCTTAAGTCAGAAACACAGGAGAGAAAAGTGTTTAGATCAGACGAACAGTTGTTTTCTCACTTGCCTCGCAGGATTTCCGAACTTCATCCTTCAGTTTATCAGAAAAATTCGAATTCAAAATGTACATGTACAATATTTCCCTCTAAGATCTGGTGGCGTAGAAGTATAAAGCTGCATAAAATGGAAATATGAGGTAAAGTACAAGTATCTCGAATATGTAGCCTACTTAAGTACAATACTTGAGTAAATGTAGAAATACCATATTGTGGAAATATTTCAATACATTGGAGTTGTACTTAAGTACAAGTAGTATTATCAGTAAAACATACTTAAGTAGTAACTAAAGCTGTCAGATAAAAAGTGCAATAAAGAGTACTATATTCCTTCTGGGATGTAGTGGAGTAGAAGTATAAAGTAGAAGTACATTTCACTACTATAAAACACAATATATCACCACAGTATATCACGTATCGCCAGTAGTAAAACAGTGTTTGCATTATTTTGCCGTGAACATGTTATCAGTCTCTGCAGCTGAAGAGTTTCAGCTCTGAGCAGCTGAAAATGTAAATGAGAACCTGAGGTGATGTAACCACAAAATAAGATTAGAAAGACACACCTTTCAGCAGCTGGTCCAATAATCATGAAGCTGAGGATCCGTCTATTAACACACCGCAGGTTTGTTATGATTATTTGTTTATTATCTGCGTGCAGCTGGGTTCGTTAGTCTCACTGCTCTTTTAATGTTGCACGATTCCCTTCGACACCTTTGTTCCCGCTGTGTGTGTGGGAGTACTGTACACGAGCATGTACATAATGTGTGTCAGTGTTTGCGCAGTGTGTTCATGTAAACAGATGCCTTCAGGGCTCTGATGGGTCTGTGTGTGAGTTTGTGTGTGTGTGTGTGTGTGTGTGTGTGTGTGTGGGGTGTTTGAATGTGAGATAGCAGAGAGGTTTAACTGCCTCTCTGCAGTGATGATGGCAGCTGTATATCCAGGAGGAGGCTGCAGATGTGGCTCAAAGGGGGCAGGTCTGTCCACCTGTCCGTCCACCTGTCCGTCCACCTGTCCGTCCACCTGTCCTGTCCACCTGTCTGTCCACCTGTCCGTCCACCTGTCTGTCCACCTGTCTGTCCACCTGTCTGTCCGCAGGGCAGTAACCACCATTTTACACATACTGAGTTCTGCATGTAGCTTTTATGGATAAGAAGAGTTTTTATCTGGTTTGTTTAGAATAACACCGACAATTATATTTGAATATTACCAGACACATTTTTATGAGACGGAAAAAGACATTTTTAAATGCTGATGTCACTCAAAGATCAGATACTGTTATGGGCTGAGTGTGATTCCAAATGTTCAAAACTTATATAGAAGTGTGCATTGTTTGTTGTTTCTTTGCAGTGGTGGAAGAAGTACTCAGATCTTCTAATTAACTAAAAGTAGCAGTACTATAGTGTATTCCAAATTCTACTTAAGTATCAGCACCAAGTTTTACTTAAAGTACCAAAGTACTCATTACTGTCTGCTGTATGGTGCAGATCAGAAAAATGTATATTATAATGCCCATGCAGATAAACAATAATAATAAAAAGAAGTGGCATGTCATGTTACTATTGTACATTTTACCAAATGCTGTTGCACCTTAATATTATTGCATGTTATATACAGATGTTTACAGATGTTGTGTGTGTAGAAATACTATTCCAGTTGTTAGTCCTGTGGTGTGGAGAGTTGTGGAGTTCAGTTCAATGATGCCTCTGGGGTAAAAGCTGCTTTTGAGCCTGGAAGTGCGGGTCTTTACGGCCCTGTAGCAGCAGAAGATGATCGGGGGGAGCTGCATCCTCCACAACGCTGCTGGCTCTGCGGAGGGCTGTGTCGATGACTCTCTGGAGAGCTCTTCCGTCCGCCGCTGAACAGTTAATACAGTATGTTAGTACACTCTCTGCAGAGCAGTGGTAGACGCACACGAGAAGCTTCAGGTTGGTTTTCCTTAGAGCAGTGGACTTGATTGTCCATGTGAGGTCCTCTGTGATGTGGGTTCTTAGAAACTTGAAGCTGGAAATTGCAATGCAATGTAGCAATTAATAATGTTATTAGTTGTGTTTGAAAAGTCAAAATATCTGCTGTGAAAAAAGGTATATTCAACTTTAATGTACATTCACTTTAATTTCCCCATGCAATAATGACCACATGCCCCCAGTGTGGAAACCACTGATATATGTATTCTTTCAACTATACAACAGAAAAAAGCTGTTTTCCTGTTCTGTTTCCTTCTGTTGTCGACCACAGGATATGAGACATCTGAAATTGTTGGTTGATACAGTCACTGATTGTTACCCTGGGAGATTACTGCAGCACATCTGATCTCCAGAAATTGTGAGTTACATGGTAAGAGGATGTTAAAACTTCCACATCACCAAGGATATAACCGAAGTGAGGTCAAACACAGGATACTGGAGTAATTTAAACCATGTACTGCCTTTCTGCTTCTCTGTCTTCTCTCTTCTTTCTCTCCGACCGACCTCCCACATATAAACACAAAACTCCTGACACATTGATTATGTGGTTCAGCTGATTCCAGCCCTGCAGAGAAAGAAAGGTTTGTGTGTTTGACTGTGTGTATGTGAATGCCTGTATGTGTGTGCATAAACCCCAGACTGGTAAGATTCCTACATCAAAATGCAACCAAAAATCATTGTAATATTCCTACAGGGACTTAAAGTTAGTCACAGTCACAAGTTCACAGTGTTTCCCATCATCTCCTATGACGCCACCGTGGCATTTCTTTACATTTCTACGGGTTTGCTGTTATACACGCACGTTATTTCTCTAAACAGATGATATATTAACTATGTTTCTGTTCTGTTAAAGAAGCTACAGAGGTTTCCAGGCGTGGTTTAGCAGAGGAAGCCGCTGGTTGTGATCATCTGCGTCAAGTTAGAGAAAGAAAGCAAGTGCACCCGGAAGTAAGGCCATTTGCCCTTCAAAATAAACATGTTAATTTCAAGTTCAAGTTCAGTGAAATGCTTGTGTCATCCTTTGTTTACATAAATAAATACAGACCATCCATACAATAACATTTAAAGCCCACATAACCGTATACTCACTGTACTCACATGTAACATTGCACACGTACCGCTGTATTTACAAAAAGTGATCAGTGCATGTGGGAGCTGCCTGTGGAGACTGTGATTAAATTCAATCAAAATGTAATTATCTTAATGTCCGATCTTTATGATCATTGTGTATTTTCATTTCTAGTTTATTTGTATTATTATAGTTAACGTGCATTAAAACAAACACACAGTGTCACAAACAGAATAGTAGTTTTTAAAAACAGTGAAGTACACTGAAAATGCAAGTCACATTCAGTGTGGGGCCCCGTGTCATTGTTAAGGTATATGCAGTGCAGTAATTTGCGTAATGCTTGCTGTAAGTTGTTAAAATATTAGGGGGAAAGTAATTTGGCTTCATGTTTAATGCAGATTAAAGACAGCGGGCCGTTCTTTGTATATATCTGATGTATAGTGTATACACATTATTCATATCATACCTCCAGCTGTTTATTCTGTATATAATTTCTCACTATTGTTATTACTTGTACGTATACCTGCACTTTATATCTTGCCTACTGTAACTGCTGCACATGTTCATACTGTATTTATCTTAGCACATTCATATCTACCCCTTACTGTTTATTCTGTTTACACATGTGTACATCACTCTGCACGTTACTGCTTTTTGCACTTCGATGCTAAACTTCATTTCGTTGTCTCAGTACTTGTGCAATGGCAATAAAGTTGAATCTAATGTAAAAAAAAAAAAAAAAGTTCACTGTCAAGTCAATTTTATTTATATAGCCCAAAGTCAGATTTGTCTCAGAGGGCTTTACAAGCAATACAACATACACATCCGCTGTCCTAAGGAATACTTAACAATCAATAAATCAATCAATAGGAGAGAAACCTCAGGAAAAACAACAGATGAGATACCAAATATTCCCTGTTATTTTTTACCGAATATTATATGTACATAGCGTATAATAGTTAAAAATCAAATGTAAAAAAAAACAAACAATAAAATTAGGCTTCCCTTGTCAATGTGGAGGAGATAAACCTAACCCTCTGGAGCCACTAAAAAGTGATTTTATTTTGAAAGTCACAGGAAGTCCTGTTGTTAGTCATTGTTGCTTCCTTCACCGATCTGGAAGACTTGGTCAGAGGTTCCCCGCGCCTTCGCAGACTCAAGCCAGCAGCCGCTGTCGCTTCAGGTCACATCAGGAGGTAAGGCACACACTCACTGCATTTTACTGTTTAACAGCGCGGTTACTCCCTCATCACTCACTGTGTGTGTGTGTGTGTGTGTGTGTGTGTGTTTGGGGATTTAACCCGCTCAGTGTCTGGTAAAGTTGCTCGCGTTGTTGCGGCGCAGGTGCGTAACAGCGTAATTAGTGGTAATTTGCCATTGCGCGTAAAGTTTGCGCGTAATTGTGAGGCAGTGACGCGAAACAGCGGCGGTGACGCGGTGTTGTTGTGGGAGTCTTTTGGCATGCGAAGGCATCCGTCCTCTGCAGTGGTCGGGCAGAGCATCCTGGTGTGTTGTGCGCTGGATTGCAGTGGCCAGATCAGCCATGTGTTACGGTGCGGGGAGCCAAACCCTGGCCCGGAGGCAGGCTCAGGAGGGTTTCCTGAGGACGATGAGAACTGGTGAGACCAGTACGGAGGAGTGTGCCAGCAGCATGGTGTGTCACTCTGCTGGCCTGTCACAGCTCGCTTCTTCCTTTTTCACTCCTCGATAGATTGCAGTTAAACAAAAACCACTTCCTCCAAATCAGCCAGTCCATCACACAGCTTACCCCCCCTCCCCTCCTACACACACCGCACCACCAGCACCAACAACAACACCTCATCAAACCCAGTGTGAGCACCTACAGTAGTGTTTTGCAGGTTGATGTTGTACCTTTTTGTATTTAAAAACCGTCACTCTGCCTGTATCAGCGCGTGCAGGCTTGTTTGCTTGCTCAGTTTGCTTTCCCTCACACTTGAGTAAATGTTTCCTTCTTTACTTAATGTCTGTTTCTACATGGTCACTCTACAGTGAGAAGTAAGTTGAGATTTCACCACTAACCGAGAGTGTCGTCTTAGTGCAGCAAGTGTTGCAGTGTGAGAAGAGAAACCCTGAACTCGTTGCACAACACAATATACTGAGAAGTGCTTATAATATTTAGTCTACCCTCATTGATGAAAAGATGTGTGCATTTGTTTTAGCTAGCTGTACCTACAAACTGGTAAATCAGTGTATATTGCATAAATGTTACAGTTTGAACACAAAAATAGAAAACAGCGCACTAGTTACCAAATGAGCAATTTCAGACTCACATTTGGTTCCTTGCGACTCTTTCTCTTTCTCACCTTCACTGAAAGGTTATTTAGCGATCATTTTGGAGATGCTAAGCTACAAAATGCCATCTAGGGTTTCTCCCTGAAAATGTTATTATTACATTTTTAGCTGATGTGATAAATCACCCACATCCTGACACTTCTTATCTGATCAATTTAGTCATTGACAGCCTAAACTGTGGTCACACTTATTAAATGTGTAAAATAGCATTTCAGCGCTTAATATTCTATTTCATAAACATGTCTTTATTGTTAATGATGTTAGAGGAGGTGGTCTTTGTTTCCTGAGAATCCCGAAAAGAAGAGTAACTACGTTAGTATGGTTTGACTTGCTTGTGAGTAGTGATGCATCTGGTTTTAGGCAACAGACAGAAACAGTCACTAGGGTTGTTTGCTTCTTAAACTCCAGTTAATGGTATCAAATGAACGTGACTGCCCACAGAGGCAACTGCAAACAAGTGTTGGTTTTACCAGGTAGGCCTCTTAGGCGTTAAGCAGCTAACGAGACAGTAAAAGTGTTTGTTTGGCTTGTACAAAAAGCCAAACCAACACTCGAGGACTTGCACGCTTTCCTCTCACCTGTAGCTCAGAAGCACAGAGGTCAGGAAGGGAGCTTTTCCCACTTTCGACCTCCCGCCTCCCGACATAAAGGAATGTCGTTAGAGTTGAGAAGTGAAGAGGAGCAGCTCTGGAAGTATTTTTCCCCACTGTAAATTTCCATTGAGACATTTTATTTTATCGTTGTCCTTAATCCTGCAATAACTATTTTTTGGCCTCTATGGGGCAACGGAAACAAGTTAGTGAACACAACATTGACTCATCATCATCATCATCATCTTTTCAGTTGATATGTTGAACTTGTTAGCAAACAGTTGCTTATTTCCACATCCAGCAGTTACGGAGCAACGTGATCCTTCATCAGGAGGCGAGTTTGTGTCACCTGATGAATGTAAATACAGTCTTCTCTCCGTTAGCTCTGTGTTCGGTCTCCAGCAGCTCCTGAGGGGAACATCTGGCTCTTCAGCTGCTAAACGCTCCACCATGTTCAGCAGCTGCTCTCTGGCTGTGTCTGCCTGCTGTTTGCTGCTGAGCAGGTAGCGTTCAGCGGCTTTTTGCAGCTTCTTCTCTGGAAACGACGCTCTGAGAGCTGAGAGGGAACCAGAACAGCGAAGTTGTGGCCGGACAGATAAACAACGAGCTGAAAAACCGAGGAGAGCTGCAGGTTCAGCACTACGAGACACAAGTCACATTGTCGCATTGTCATTTGATGCATTATTATGAAAATATAATTTTAAAGCCGTTTTAATGTTCCTCAGTGTAGAAACTCTGGAGTCTTGTAGGTAATTTAACAACACCATAGCCATCAGTTTGAAATATTTCAACTTTGTTTCTGCGAAATCATGTTTTTTTCCTGTTGGTTTGGTTGAAGAACGCTTTTCTTTACTGAATCTTTCAAAATTGGCACGTAATCTGAAATTGAACTGGTTTAAGATGCTGAATATTTTAGATTTTTACAAAGTGTAATCTTCAGCTTCTGCCTGTGGCTAGCAGTGCTTGCAACAGAATTTTAAGCTCTGTGATGTTTCTTCCTGAAATGCACGTTGGGAGTCGTAGTTGACTTCTCGCCTTCAGTTTTTATATCCACAAAAAAAACTTTTCATTGATATTTTTGTTTTTATCAATGAACCAGATTTTCTTACACAGTGGTTCATCTTTTCTACTGATGATTCAGACCAGGAGAGTTTCATGACCATCCATCTG
This sequence comes from Siniperca chuatsi, assembly GCF_020085105.1. NCBI lineage: Eukaryota > Metazoa > Chordata > Actinopteri > Centrarchiformes > Sinipercidae > Siniperca > Siniperca chuatsi. The sequence goes on from NC_058060.1 coordinate 24,029,238, forward strand.
TCAGTCAGCTAACGTTGTCTATGAGAACATGAGCCTGACTTTTACTTCAGGACGCCCAAAATAACTCCTACTTTAGGCAACTCTGTTAGAGCTCCATCTTGTCATGTGGGTCTGCAGAAAGTGCCTTTTAGTTGTGTCGAAACGCCGCCGTCGTCCAAGATGTGTCATGCAAGACTTGCAGGGTAACGTGGCTCGTTTGGGGTCATGAAGCGGCATGAAGCGGCTGTTGTAACACCACTGTTACTGTATGTGACGGACAGGAAGTCTAGACGGGAAGTCTGAGGAAAGAGAGGATGAAGGAAGAAAAAGGAACATTTTCATTTCCACTCTTTTCCTCTTGAATGAATTAAGGAGGGCAAAGTTGACTTACTTGCTTAGAGAGTGACTAATGGGCTTTGTTCTGGTATTGTTGTGCACAGGTGCATACTGTGTGTGTGTGTGTGTGTGTGTTTGATTATATATTCATGTAATGGCTCTTCAAGCAAAGGCAGTCCACAGCATGGGAGTGCTTAATTGACTTTATGGGTGTGCGTGCTTTTGTACCCAACACACACACACACACACACACACACACACACACACACACACACACACACACACACACACACACACACATACACACACTGATAGGGCAAGCAGAGCTCAAGGGACAGTGGGTGCGGTGGGTGAGGTCCAGCCTTTAATCAGTGTTGTTAGCAGTGAAATGCCATGACACACAGACCGACAATAAGACCCGACAACAGCAACAGACACTGCGACTCAAATAACAGCTCATAAAATGTCTGCACGATTTAACCTCGTGAAAGGAGAAGCCTCTGACAACGTCTTGTCTTTGCCAAAATGCGTGAATGGTGCCTATTGTCTACATGGCCAAACGTGTGGACACCTGAACATGACACCACATGTGATTGTGACATCATGGGCATTCACGTTCTGCTACAACAGCCTCCACTAAAATACAGGAAGTGGTACATCAGGTGGGGTTACATATCCTTTCTCTGCTTATGGAGAAAGGTTGATTCTCACTTACTAAAGTACGTGGCCAAATGTATGTGGACAGTATGTGGGAAGACTTTCCTCCAGATGTTGGACCTGCTGCAGGGATTTGCTTCCATTCAGACAGCAGAGCATCAGTGAGGTCCAGCACTGATGCTGGGGATCAGGTCTGGCTCTCAGTCAGTGTCCCAGTTCATCCCAAAGCTGTTGGATGGGGTTGAGGTCAGGACTCTGTGCAGACCGGTCTAGTTCTTCCACTGGAAGCTGGACTTTGTGCACGGGGACATTATCATGTTAAAACAGGAGAGAGACAAAAACTATTATATAAAAAAAATCATTTTAGCATTAAGATTTCTCTTCTTTGGAACTAGGAAGACCAAACCAGGAAAAACAGAACCAGACCAAAATGTGGACTGATGTGTCCATATACACATAAGTCCCGGAGTTGCCATGTTTGCGTCGGTATAGCTGTAGCCTGAAGATGATTTCACCTGTATTTCTTGTCAGTCCTTGAATTTTAATTTGAATTTAACACCTTTTATGGTAATTGAAAAATCTTTGGAAGCACCCGCAACACCAACAAAAACAAAACAATAACTCAACAGTTGATGGGTAGAAAGTGGATTGTTTTGGACAGTGAAGGGAAACTACAAGAGACACAAATCTTAATACTTGTTCACTCACCAAAATGCAAAGTTCATATTTCCATAACTTCCCCAAAATGCACTAAAATGCTGCTGAAATGTAATAACAGAGGAGGAAAAGAAGCTTACTTCTCAGTGGTACACAAACACAAAGTGACTGTGGATCAGGGGCTAAAGAGATTATTGTGTAACCAAAAGGTTACAGGTTTGATCTTCACTGCAGCCGCGTGTCGAGTTGAATTAGCTCTCAGTAACGCGCTGAAGCCCTTCCCGCTGGATAAAAGCATCTCTCACACTTGTCTTCATCATATCAGGATCTGAAGTGGCTGCGGTTACATGAGCTTTTCAGAAGAAATAAATTCCCATGAAAGTATTTACAGCATGCGATCATTTATTAAATGGCAGGATAACGTGTCTGTTTACATTTCTTCACACGTCAGTAAACAGAAGGAAGTTCAGACAATTTATTGAACCCAGCACTCCGCCATGAGCAAACGTTTTAACAATGAGAGACCTGCCTCAAGCTCTTGACACAGTCATTATTCTACTGCTGTGCTTTTTTTAACCAAAGCAACAGGTTTATTGTTGCTGCATCACTGATGGATTTTAAAACTTATTCTGCCTATTTTAAACTTACAAGTCCGACATGCATGAGCACCGAACAACAGGACGTGCTGGTTCAGATTATTACTGTGGTTGTTGTGGGAAAAAATGTTTTTATAGGCTGATCTGATATGAGAAGATATCGATCTCCTCAGCAACTTGAAATTGGCAAGTTGAATATTTCCTAGTTTATTAAGCTGTTTCTGTGCATAAGAGATGATTGAGATTTTAAATTCATTACAGTGATCTTAGAAGTAGTGATGCATATTGCCCGATATCCGCCTTGTTGTCTCTGCAAATAAGATGACGTTCACTGATGGCAGTGAACCGTTAATGCTAACCGCTAATGGTGTAGCATCGTGGTGTTCGTTAAGGCAAGGGTTAGCTAAATCGATCACACATTGTGTTAATTTCGCCACGGTGAGACAAAACGTTTATCTTTTAAAGCGTTTTTCAGATGAAACGGACGGGTAGAGTGAGCTGCAGGCTGCAGACACTAGTGTGTTTACTCCTGCGACCACCAGCAGCCCTCGTCCCATGTCTCCTCCTGCTGAAGCACACAAACGCTGTATTTTGCACATTTATATTTCTGCAGATAAATAAATAGTTGTAGAACCAAGTGTGTGTGTGTGCGTGTGTTATGCTTGTGTTACCATATTCTCGCATGACTGAGAGCTCAACTGAACTGACTGAGAACGGATCGTTCCAGGAAGTGATTCGGTTCAGTTCGTTCACCCAGAAGATTCATTCTTTTGAATGAAGCGTTCGCGAACGACACAACACTATTTTAGTTCCTTGAAAAGTAGTTCCTGGAAATAAAAGTTCTGGGTACTTTGGGTGGAAACTCAGCTCAACTTCATCCACCAGCCATCAGATTAACATCAAGGGGTGCATGTCTGAAAGGGTCTTTTCTCACCTCCGCACCAATCACAGCGTGAAGGGGGTGTGAATGGTGGACCGTCGGTTTCAGAAAGGTGCAGAAATGTTCGGGGGTTCCCGATGCTATTTGACCATCTGCTCTGACACAGCCGAACAGTTTTAACACAAGTAAAGACTAAGACATCACATTAGTGTAAATGCCACTGTGAAGGCCAGATCATGGTTATAGTTTTTGCAATTAATATGCATTTGTTTTGATGAAATGCCAAAATCATATAAAAATCCAATGTTGCCATAAAGCAGTTATGGTCAATGCTTTGTAACACTGCCCACAATGTAACTGATAGTTACCACATAAACACATTCATATGGTCTTGTGGTATATCTCGTCAGACCGCCCAACCGCATTTTAGAAACGTTCCCAATTTATAATGAGGCATTTTTGTCCTGACTGGGAAACGAAACTGTTAGTGGAACAAAATGCTTAATGTGAATTGAGCTGGTGTGTTTGTGGTATTTCAGCAACCCTGGGAGCTTCCTCCTGTTGCTTATAATGGCTTATTTGGGATGTTGTCAGCTGAATGCCTAAAATGTCTCAGTAAATTGAGCACGTACACGGTCTGTTGTGCCACTGGTCTGGCTGGTGAAAAGCATCTGAATTGAGTCGTGTTGTCGCGAGTCAGGAGATTACAATCATCTGATGAAAAACAAGATGTTCTCCAGTGCAACACAACAAGAGGAGTCTTAAAAATGTGATCAGTCACTGAAAGGGCCGGATGGAAATCCTGACCCCCACACACACACACACACACACACACACACACATTTACAGTGCAAAAAAGAAGAAGTGTGTTGCAAACTGGCAGTCAGTCTGCATTCATCAAACTGTCCAGTGTTGCTAAAAATGACAAGACACCGGTCAGGAAGCTGGTTTAGAAACTGCAGCCGAACTTCAGTATTTAGTTCACACTGGAAATGTAAAGCTTGTACTAAATACTACAGCACACAGTACACAATATAGGAAACCACCGAAGGAAACTTTACATGCAGGATCTTTTTTTTTTCTCAAAGCAGAGCTGTTCTGCTTACTCTTACTTTGACCTCAGTATGTTCAGCTGTAATAAGAACAAGGAACAAGCTATTTAAGAGTCTACAGTCATGCTAGCAGCTCTGTACTGAGGCACAGCGGTGCTTTGAGCTAAAGGCTAATGTCAGTATGGGAACATGCTCACAATGACAATGCTAAGATGCTGATGTTGAGCAGGTGTAATGTTTACCATGGTCACCATCATAGTTTAGCTTGTTGGCATGCTAACATTTGCTATTAGCACTAAACAAAGTACAGCTGAGGCTGATGGGAATGTCATTTGTTTTGCAGGTGTTTGGTCACAGGCCAAAGTATTTTGACCCGATGATGGCGCTAGATGAAAAATCGGAGGCTCAAAGTTTTTTCGATTCATCCCGATGAACATGAATGTCTGAACCAAATTTCATCGCAATCCATCCAATAGTTGTTGAGATGTTTTCCTTTAAAACCAATGAAGTCATGGTGGCTCTAGAGGAAAAGTCAAGGTATCATCATAATCAGTAGGATTCATGTTCTGGGCACCATGGATATCTGTACCTAATCCATCCAGTAGATGTTGGCATATTTCACAGGATGAGTGAAAGCTTTAACCTGCTGGTGGCGCTTGAGGAAACGTCAGTGGATCACCAAAGTCATCAGGCTTCATCCTCTGGGGGCCGTGAAATGTCTGTACAAAATTTCATAGCAAATAGTCAAATAGTTGTTGAAATATTTCAGTGTGGACCAAAGTGGAGGACTGACTGCCATCCCTGGAGCCAGCATGGCTAAAAAATAAACAAAAACAGCAACTCTTCATTTCATGAGTCTGTAATGTTCTGATCATTTTCAAGAAGATTCCCAGTAAGAACTCTGTAATGAGCAAGAATGTCCTTGAAAGAAAAGCCAAACCCACGTCACTATTTATTTATTATTCTCTATGTGCGTTGAATTGTTTGCTTGCCTGTAGACAATCGTCACATTTTGCATGTTTAGCTGACCTGCTGACTAAAGGTAACGCTAGCATTGACTTTTAATTAATTAATTGAAAATGTACCAACTGAACACTCTGTTTTCACTATATAATTAGTACCAAATTACAGTTAAGTTCTTTGAGGAAATGTCTTGGAAATTATTAGGAATTTACCTGTTAAAATATAGCGTTACCAAAAATGAGTATTGGATTGGCAGAAACTCGACATTAGACTGAGTAATCCTAAAATATTGTAGTTTTCCTGATGATGAAAACAATAGTTGGAAGTAGTTGATGTTTATGTAGGAGGCTGAAAGAGCGTTGTGTTTTTCCTCCACCACATTTTAGAGATAAATATTGTACTTTTTACTCCACTACATTTATCTGACAGCTGGAGGTCCTGGTTAGTTTTCAAATTCTGATTTTACATTTAACATGAGATAGGGGGTTTGTATTTTTTTGTTTTTGATAGGAAGGGTAGTCTAAAGTTTTTTTTTTTTGGAAAGCAGGGGAGGGTCTCCCCACTCCATTTTTGTACAGTCCCTTAGATAATAAAGAGTGACCCACCTTCAGGTCTTTATCATGTCAGTATTATGCCTTAGTGGTGCATGTCCCCAACACATTTCCAATTCAATGAGTACACACCGACACATACTGAACCAGGAGCTTTTGGGGTAGTTGCCCACTTGCCTGCTTGGTGATCCCGTTGCTGAGGACCTGCGTGGTAATTGAGTGTTTCTTCCACCACTAGGATTATTAATTATCTGTGCAAAATCATAGTAAATATGATTACACTGCAATATATTATTACACAGTAAATGGTTCATGCAGTTGACAGAGCTGACCACTAGGTGTCAGTGTCACACAATGTCTTTACTGTTGTTTTCAAGCGTAATTGCTCATCTGCCACTAACCCCGAGACCTTTCTGCTGTCGCTCAGGTCAAGACTAATGTTTTTTAAGGGATTTGAGGGGCTCCATAAGTCGTTGTGTAATCATGACTCAGTTTCTTCTCCACGTGTGTGTTTTTCTCTGAGTCACGTTGACACTGGCTTCCTGCCATCCTGCAGCAGTGGCACAATACCGCTCATCTATCGGGATGAAAACCTGTTTGTTCTGGAGGTAAATCACCTCCACCCTGAAGATGCCCTGATTTCCAAAGATGAAATATGCAGCGCTTTGGAGTAAAAGTGACCCCTGTTAACTGAAAAACAATCCAAAAGAAAAGTATGTTTATGTTCTGTTTTTTTAAGACCATTTTGAGTTGTGATGCCTTGGTTTGATCCTCTAAACTTTAAATATAATGTAGCTCAAGTTGAATTTCCCCCCTAATTATTGACAAAGCAGCTGCTCTCTGCTACACACCTGGGCAGATTATCCGGGATCAATCATTAAGATGCTGGTTAAGAATAATGGTGGAGCTGACTGCCACATAATGAGCGGCCTTACAAAGACGAGCTGATGCACAGTATTGATCGGGAGCAGGAAATGGCAGAGTGCTGTAGGGTAGTTATAATGCTTTCACTGTCTGCAGCAGCTTAACTCGCTTTGCAAAATGTACTTCGAGAACATGCACCTTTTATTATACCAAGTGCTGCTTGTCTCATGTAAGTTCACGTATTCATTTACAGTCATTTTTGGTGTGTGCGATTTGTTTTTGGGGTCGTTTTTTTGTCATACTCTGCTTTTAAAAGAAGGTCAATACAAAATATTATTTTTTTTTAGGGCCTTGCAGTTTGTCCAGTCAAAACTACTCTGTTGACTACTATAACTTCCATATTTTAAAAAAACTGGAATGTTTTCCCAGATGGGGAAGTTATTTCACATGGCCGTGTGAAGTTTGCCACCTCTGGGAGAAAGTTTTGCAAGATATCAGAACTGGGTGCAGCCTAAAAACGAGCCTCTCATTCATATAAGTCACATTTGTTTAGTGCTAAATGTGCATGTCCCCCTCAGCATGAATTGAAATAACTTTGGTGACCCCTTAACTTCATCTAGCGCCATCATCAGGTCAAAATTTTAATTTGTCCAATACTTTTGGTTTAGGACCAAATACCTGCAAAACATTTCCCATCAGCCTCAGCTGTACTTTGTGTTCAGTGCTAATTAGCAAATGCTAGAATGCTAAGACGCTAAAATAAGATAGTGAACATGGTAAACATTATACCTGCTAAATATCAGCGTGTTAGCATTGTCATTGTGAGCATGTTAGCATGCTGATGTTAGCAATTAGCTGGAGAATTATGGAGCCCAGGAGGATTCAAGGTAGCAAAATCTTAATAGATCCTTCCCTCAAAATGGTAATTTGTGCCTTCAAGTTACAAATTATTCAGTCTAATAATACATTTGTGTGCTCACTATACTTAAACTGTGCATTTGATTAATTCATTAAGATGAATTCATTTGTTTCCTTGAGTTTGTAGTGTAAAGTTATCAGCTTCTCTTGATGTGCCCTCTGTCCCTCGACACTCCTATGGACCGCTAGGACCTAAAATAGTTTTATTGTGATCTTGGACTGATATACATAATGTTAAACACAACACTGTGTTCTCTTTCACAGTCATTAAACATTTTACTGGAGAACAGATTGTTTCACCCTAAGGCTTTAATGATACGTCATCCACCTCATTAAAAATCAATTTCAAAGTTTTGGAGCACTTCATGGTTTTGGGTGGATGCACAGAAGAGACGGAAGGAAAATTAAGTAGTTTGAGGGCACAGTTCAGTAATTTGAGGGTGTTAACTATTAATCAGAGAGACTGAAATACTAAAGTGAAGGAAAGAAACAAGTATACCAAGTGCATAGATTAGATATTTTAAGAAATTATTTGTAGTTTGAGTTTGAACTACTTTCCCCCGTGACACCTATTGTACCAGACTCCATAGAGAAATGTTGCAGTTTAGGCAGAGATCCTGATTCAGACAGCTTTAAGCACAATCAGTGTTACTCATTTTATCCCCTTGAGCTATATTGTGAAATGTGGGTGGGAGTCTGAATGCTGCGGTCCTTCTCTGGAATGTCAACAATGAGTCATGTCGGCTGCTCGTCTCGGGGCGGGGAGCCGCTCGCCTATATGAAATTCACACTGGTTCAGCCAGTTTCCAAAAACAACATTTACTCAAAGAAATATTCAGCCTGTGCAGGTGTGTGTCATGAACTTGTTACTGATTCCACTGTGTTAAACCCACTTTTGTGTTTCTTCTCATACTTGGACATCCTCGGAGGAGTCTGTAGCCTTTATAACCTCATGCATGTTGTCAGGAGAATTAATTCATCCGTGACCTCTACTGGAAATCACATGAACTGCAACAAATAAGCTCCATGCCTCTTGAATTTGGTGAATTTGGTCTTTAAATGCAACTACTTGTTTGAGTAATTTTTCAAGTAAAAATACCAAACACTTTCTGGTTTCAGCTTGTTGAATGTGAGGATTTGCTGCCCTCCTTTGTCTTATATGATAGTAAACTACATATCTTTTGGTTTTGCAGAGTTGAACGGACAAAACAAGCAATTTGAAGACGTCTCCTTAAGCTTTAGAAAATTGTAATGGGCATTTTTCACTATTTTCTGACTAAATGATTAATGAATTAATGAATTAATCTAGAAAATAATCAGCAGATTATTTGCTCGTTAGTTGCATCCCTAGTTTTAAAGGAATAGTTTGCTATTTTTGGAAATATGCCTATTTGCTTTTTTACATAGACTTAGATGAGAAGATCGATTACTTCTTAGATCCCGGCCCGAGCCCTTTGCTGCATGTCATCCCCTCTCTCTTTTCTGTCTCTCTTCACCATCGCTGTCAAATAAAGCGGAAACAGCAAACAAATCATCTTCAAAAAAAAAAAAAGAAAGCAAATAAGCATATTTCCCTAAATGTTGATGTATTCTTTTAGTAGGTTTAGAATCGTGTTATCATATATAAAGTTTCAGTGATTGGTAGATCTGCCAAAATCAACTTTCTAAATTTTGCAATTTTGCAGTGTTGTGTTTATCTTGTACTCTGGCTGTGAGGCGCCATGATGAAGACTGAATCGGGTCTGCAACTAACAGTTATTTTCATTATTGATTCATTTGCCGCTTATTTCCTCAATTAATCGTTTGGTCCCTAAAATTTCAGAAAACAGTGAACAATGCCCGTGCATTTGCTCACAGTCACGTCTTCAGATTTCTTGTGTTGTTTGACCAACAGTCGAAAACCCAAATATATTCAGGTTTAGTATCACATAAGCCAAAGAAAAGCTACAAATCCTCATGTTTTTAGAAGCTAGAGCGAGAAAATGTTTGGTACTTTTGTTTGAAAAATTAAACGATTAATCGATTATCTAAATAGTCGCAGATTAATTTTCTGTTGATCAACGAATCGATTAGTTGAGATTGAATTGGAAAGTTTCTTGAAATGGCACACAGCCCCTTTAACACAGACAGGTGCCCCAAACAGGAAGTCCCTCCCCCCCTTCTCATTGGCTGTCTCTGGGCTCCTGAATGCCCATTCAGGCCAATCGCATGTCCTCCCTCCCAGTCACGTCCTGCCCGGCTGAATCTTCTCGTCGTCTGTCTGCATCTGCTGCACTCTGCTCTCAACCTCCCAGACTGTCTGTCACAGCTCTGTGAATGTGTGTGAGTGTGTGTGTGTGTGCGTGAGTGTGTGTGTGAGTGTTGTAGAGAGACGGGGAGAGTGTGTGTGAGGAGATTTAAGGAGAGACTAGAGAAAAGACACTGCAGAGGAGGAGAGCAGTGGCTTCTTGGTTTGTTTTTTGAGGAAGTTTGTTTCCTGACGGAGAGACAGTTTAGGGAAGTGAAGACTTAATGATGATGATGATGATGATGATGGGCTTCCCTCAGCCCCTGCGGGCTCAGGTCAGTGGATGCCGTCACTGTACAGCTGAAGTGTGTGTGTGTGTGTGTGTGTGTGTGTATTTGAGTGTGTGTGTTCCAAGAAAAGGAAATTCATGCTCCTCCGGCTATTGTATTATACAGTGTTCTCAGCCTATTGGTTGTTTCCAGTTTCCAGGCTAGCTGTGTGTGTGTGTGTGTGTGTGTGTGTGTGTGTGTGTGTGTGTGTGTGTGTGCTGCCAAATGTTACTGCAAGGAACTGTTATTTCAATTATCAATCAAGTTATTAAGTTTTTCGATTAGTCTTCTAGACTGTAAAATATCAAAAATAACAATAAATGTCATCACAAGTTCTCACAGCCCAAAGTAAAATATACAAATTCCTTATTTTTAGAGTTCGACCAATAGTTCATTTTTGAGGCCGATACAGATATTGATAATAGAGATTTAAAATAAACAATGATACATTGGCAAACATAAAACATACCAAACATTTCTGATAAGGATCAGGGCTGTCTCTTATTAAAAATTCAAACTACCGTTCAATCTGTAAAGATGTTTTAAATTAGAACTTAAACAGCGTATAAATGCAACAAGCTGTGTCTTGTACTCCAAAATGCACTGTTGCGTTACCCCCCTTTTTTTGGCAGATTTAGTGTCAAAGTGAACGGGTCAAGTGCTGAAATGCTCCACATGTAGACCGTCTTTTCTGCCCACAGACTTATGAATGACTTTTTGCTTGTTTTCTGCGATGTGCGTTGTATTCTTGACATTGTTTTTTGGTTTTGTGTTTAGGTGCATTACTTATGATTGGCCTTTTATTTTTTTACCTGATCAATTGTATACACATTTAGTGGCCAGGTGTGTTTGTCTCTCAGACATACGCAAAACAGATTTATTAATTAGGATCTCTGATTCATCACTCAGTATTGTCCTGGTATTTTCCGTTCAGTGAAATGTGATCGGATGCCCAGTGGAGTCTGGATAGTATCATTCATATCTTCTCTGCTGTGACGAGTCTGACTCGTGTCTCTTTTGTTATTTGTCCCTGTGCATCGGTGACCAAACTAGTTTCCCCTCTGTGGATTATAGAGTAATAGTTATCTGATCTAATTGAAGTTGTCGGTTTGCAGAAGCAAGAGGAAGATTTCAGTGAGAGAGAGAGAGAGAGAGAGAGAAAGTTACAGAAGGTAACAAAAAGAGGAAGAAATTGGATTTTGTGTGTGAATCAGCCTGATTGCATGGGTTTTTTGAGTGTGTGTGTGTGTGAGGACTCAACAGCCTGCCACCTGGCTGGCGAGTGATGCAGTGGGGGGGTGGTGGTCCACACTGTACCCAATTAATGTGAGTGCTCGCTGGGCTGGGCTTAATGCACACACACAAGCCAACCGCTGCCTGCATTAATCATCTTAAAATATTTTTTGCTATTTCCAAAGTCAATAACGAAACTTCCTCTTATGATTTCAGTCACGTATATTTAACGCAGGTCATGTCCTCAGAAAATATCCTTAAATACAAAGGATTTATCTTGAAAGCTCCATTAATCTATATATTTATATTAACATTGAATCAGATGCCTCTGTGTAATTTCAATGGGGTCAGCTGTAGTTCTGAACCAACAGAGGCTTCTCACCAACTCTGCAGCTGAGATATTTAGCGAGTTGTCGGGCATTGTTTTGCTTGTGAGGCACATTTCCTGTCTGGTTCTGTCTCTGTGTTTCCAGCAGCTGCAGACCGCTGTTTTCATCAAGTAATCTCGGACAAACCTGCTGCACACGAGCTGCTCACCAGCAAACAGCAGACACACGCAGTTAGCGGCTAGCTGGTGAAGAAAGGGGAGCACTTAGCAGCTAAAGAGCCAGATATGTTTCTCAGGAGTTGGTGGAGACCAAACCAGAGCTAACAGAGTGAATATTAGCATTCATCAGGTGGACACAGTCCAGCGGCATGTTTCTCTGTGTCTGCTGGATGTGATCAGACAACTGTTTGCTAACGTGTCTTCTGTCCCCGCCAAGTGGATGAACATGTATTAATTCAGCTTTAAAGGTACCGTGTGGGGTTTTTAACCACTAGCAGTGCTATGGAGAAACGTTTTAATGAGTCTGTTTTGTTTGTTTCGTGCACACATAAGGAAATGCACCAGCACGCTGGTGAAGCTATGCACATTCCTGCTAACGGTTTCACATTATTCCGCTGAGCGACAATTGGTGGCTGCGTAGAAGTAATGCGCCAGCAAAAGGCAGAGAAGAAGATGACTGAATTTTCAAACAATTGGCTTTGCAAGTTTTTTATGTGGAAGGAAGTAGATTTAACACATCGCTGTTTGGTGAGTAACTGAATGTAAACAGAAACTTTGTTTACATAAAAACACCACAGGGTACCTTTAAGTGCAAAGATTACCATTAAGTCAGTTTTTGATGGATAAATATCCTCAGCAAAGGAAAAACTCTAAAGGCAACGAATGCAAACAAGACAACCAAGTTGTTTTCTGTTGAGGAAAATTATAAATACAGTTGAGCAATACTTCAGTATTGTTGTTTATCATCTCTCCCTATAATGAATGAATATCATGGTTAAAATTGTCATGTAACAACATTCTGGTTTACACGATATCTCATTCACTGTTTCTACTGAATAAGTTAAATTCCAATTCCACAATATGTCTCAGTGTCCAATCCTAAATATTTAGTAAAAACATTTTTTTTTAAATAGAGGATTTCTGGCACAACACTGTGTTAAACTTTTTACCTGACATTGAAAATATTAGCTAAAGAGACTCTTTGTGACACTGATCGTGTAATCGCAATGTCCGTGGGGAGTCTGACTGGACATTACTTCCTCAACTATACTATACAGTATCTAAAAATAAATTGTGAGCTAGTGTCACACCTCCATATAAAACAGGTTAACCATATCAGTACATATTTGTATACTGTATGTGAGTATTGATGTTTTGTCTTTGGGCTCCTGGATAGTGACAGCAGCTGCAGAGAGAGACGGGAAAGGCGGTGTAGTGAAAACAGCTCACAAGTTTCAGCTCTTTTTTAATTCTTTTAGTTTCCAAATCTCGTTGGAATTTGGAGAATAGGGTCAGGTTTGTATTTCTGTGTGATTTTTTATTTTTTTTTCCCCTTGCAGACAAAAGACACAGGAGTGTATGAGCACGTTAGAGTAAGTGTAACCAAGCCGTGCAACTGTCTGCAAAGATTTGAAAGAAGAAGTGAAACACAATATTTTACACATCTAGCTGCTTTGTTTTAGTCTGTATAATTTCAGTTTTCTGCTCAGTGCTGAACTTCTTTACTTTGGTTGGTCGTTTCTTTTTTCCCCTCCTTTTATTCCAGCTGGTTTTCTGTTATTTTCTAATTCCCTGCTTCACCGGTTCCACCAGGAGCTGCAGACACACCTCAGACGCACTTTCACACACATTTCTCTGTCACACTGTTTCAATACAACAGTGGCACAAACAGACAGAGACACACAGTTTCTTAATGCTGAGGATGGTTTGCATACTACAGGCTATATGCACTGTGCGTCATGGTAGTACGGTAAAGGTTGCTGCATTTGCATCATATTTGTTTGAGTTTGCAATGATAAACATTACCTGAATGTGCGGTTTTTGCACAACAGTACACTGAAGGGGAAGGCCAATATGATTTCCTGTGTGTGTGTGTGTGTGTGTGTGTGTGTGTGTGTATACAACATGTCACAAGATGAATCTTACATGAAATAAGAAAAAACTCAATTCTGAAACACAAAATTCTGTTAATTTTTCTGACTTTTCTCTAATCTTTTAATTCTGTCTTGCAGAATACTGTACTTCTACCTCTTCCAGCCTCTAAAAAGGTTTCAAATGAAATGATCTGAGAAATGAAATCCCTCTGAGATTGAACTGCTCACCATTTGTAGACATGCAATTTATTATGAGCGGTCACAAGGAGACATTACTTCATATTAAGGGGTCACAGGCAAAAATGACTATAGCAACAGAAAACATAGTCCAGAAACCCTGTTAATCATTTTTCGGGGGAAATGAATGAATTCTTCATTTAAAAGCAGGACTGAGTCCCAGAGTTTCCCTAACGAAAGGCTCAGTCTATGTTAGAGACGCTAACACTAAAAGTATTTTATTTTTCTCGCTGCTGAAAGGGAATAAACTGGCTGATACCCCTTGAGGTCCACAATTATAACAGGGAACAGGGAATTATAACAAATGTTATAATTCCCTGTTATAACATTATAACCTACATTATAACCTGTTTGACCCTAGGTCACTAAACTGGACATTAATCATTACATCGCCATAATTGAATAATTGTGCAATATTCTGTGTACTACTCCCGTGCAATATTAGTTTTCCCTTGTTAGTTTTTCTTATTTATTGTTATTGATATTATATACCTCTATTACTTTCGACAGTACATGCACCTCTGCTTATTACTTATAACTTATTTTATTACATTGTATTATTATACTGTACTATCATCATCAACCAGTAAACCCACTTGGTACTTCACACTTATTTTATCTTATACTTATACCCACCTGATACTTAATTTATTTTCTGACCTATCTATAGTGTTTATAGTGTATCATATTTTTTGCTAGTACTTTCTCCTGTGTGCACTGACGTAAAGGCAAGCTACTGTAACAAAGAGTTTCCCTTCGGGGATCAATAAAGTATTTCTGATTCTGATTCTGATTTGCATTGTGCCAGAGATGAGAAGAATGATGTTCATTTTATCTCTGTGTTTGTAGTCTAGAGATGGGCGATTAAAAGCAGGAGGAAACCATCATTGTTTGCTGGTCAAGAAACAGCTCTTGTGTGTAAACTAACTGTTCTTTACAATTCAAAACTTTTGCCTCCAGTTTTGAATTCTAGGCTCATAGCTTTTTAAAAGAGCAGGTAAGGGTTCAGTGTCTCGCTCAAGGGCACTTTTACGGGACTTTATGGCTGCTGATGGACACTTATTGGTCTCTGCTGGGTTCAGACTTGTTGATTTCCCGGATATGGGACAGTCTCCCTGCCCGCTGTGGTTGGTGGTGGTGTCGTATGGAGGAGGAAGTGAAAGCAGACAGAAACCAGTCAAACCGCAGTTTAACTCTCTGCAGAACCAAATAAATTGTAATTTTCTAAGAAGTACACTTTAGAAACTTATTTAGAGGTTGTGAGGCAGGAAATTCGTCATACATGAGAGATCTCCTCAACTTCTGCTCATCTGACAGCTTATATACTGAACAACAATGAAGCGATAGCTTGAATTGTAGAAGGTTACTCTAACTAACAACGTTTTATACAGTGCACTGATTTGAATAAATGTCCAGAGATATATATATTTTTTTTTAAGCATCGATGGTGTTTTGTTGTGAAGTTATAGCAGCCGTTGTGGAGTGTTATGATATCATTTTATTCAGTTTCCCTTCGTGTTGGAACTGGCTGGACTAGTTTAGATGTGTTTGCAGAGAGGTGAGCAGAAATACAGTCAGACGTATGTTGGCCTCATGTTCAGAGAGACTGGACTGTAAACTAAATGTCACAGGTCTGATCTCTGTAAGAGCCACTGTCCATACAGACTGAATCTCCACCTGGTCACTCTGGATAAGAACGGCACACCTGGAATAGGAAGTTATATTTTTTGACACCACTGGACCAATTTTGAATGAAAACTGGGGAGATGACACATCGCAGCACATGGTGTTTCCATGTGCAAACCAAAAACTGTACGGTCGGACGATGCGGTCGTGATTTGAATTTCAGAGTATTGAAGTCAAATGTGAAATCCATGTGAAATGGACACTGTTTGACCTACTTTTTTCCCCTCTCCACACACACTTATATTGAGGAATGTGGTTAAAAAGGCCTCCGCTTCCTGCGCTTCTCCTCTGCTAATCCTGTTGTTTGGATTAGTGTCTCATCTGATGTGATCTGAGAGGAAGGAGAGAAAGAGATGGATGGAGGAGCTGCAGGTTGTGAAGATAAAACAGCAGCGGGGAAGAAAGCTGACAAGCTAAGTGACATAAGAAGAGTTTAAAAGGAGTGATGAAGTCCATCAGAAAGACAAAGAGAGTTTGTTTGATGACCGATAAGATATTTGGTTTTTGCAAAAGTGATGGTTCTAGTGCAGAAGCTGCTGTTTAGTTTGACAAAAAGTTTATTAGTAAATAGTTTGATAATCGTTTGAGTCATTTTTCATGTAAAAACATTTCATTGTTCCAGCTTCTCAAATGTGAAGATTTGCTGCTTTTCCTTTTAATAATTTTAGTAATTGTAATGTTTTGTTAATAATGTTGAGGTTTGGACTCTGGGTCATTGTGACGGCATTTCAGAATTTTTACCAACCAATCGATCGATTAATGGAGAAAATAATCAGCAGGTTAATCCAGAATGAAAATCATCATCAGCTGCAGTTCGATACAAAATGAGCTCCAGCTCAACCAGCTGCAGCAGCAACATCCTGCTTTTACATTAATGCACGAGGAATAATAATCTGATGATATGATATATAATAGTACAACAGTCACAGGGACATTTTACTGCACTGAGTACTTTTACCTTTAATACTTTAAGTACATTTTCCTGGTTATACTTTTACTGAAGTAACATTTTCAATGCAGGACTTGTAACACTGTCAGTAATTGCAGAGATAACAGCAATAACTGATACGGTTAAGTCACAAGAAAAGCTACAAAGTGTTTGTATTATTGAAAAATTAAATACGCCCTTCGTTTTTGAAAACGTGCCAGGCCAGTGGCACCAAAACATCCACAAATTTGTATCTGGTGACCTTAAAGAATCTGAAAGCATGGTGTCAGTGTTTCTCTAGAACATTAAATATTCATGACAGCAACAATCAAAATTAAAGTTCAGAAAGCTTCCACCAAAAATGGAAGTTTTGTTGGGAAACTACCTCAAAATGACTTATGTTGCTGCCCTGCTGGACACTATTCTCGTGGTCTCGCCTCATGTCCAGTCCTCAGTTAAGTTGGCGGGTAAAAGGTTATCAAAGCTGGAAGTAGATCAGAGTAGGACTGCTGCTCTTTCATGTTGAAATGAGCCAGTTCAGGGGTTTGGGCATCCGATTGGGATCTGATCTTCAAGGAAGAGCTGTGGAGAAGGACGCCTTGGTTACTTTGGTTGTCCTGTGCCACCACTTGGGCCTGAAAACACACAGGAAAATGGAAGGATGCGATTCAAGTTTGACCCTTATCTTTGGTTTAACACCTCTTTCCCCTCCTTACCTGACTCTCCAGGTGAGCCCCAGGCTCCAGACTGAGTGCTAGCCATGCTGCGGCAGTCCAATCCGACCTCCAGCACCTTGCATCTGGTTGCCAACGATATGACCGGCATCATGGAGAACCTCGACACCCGCGAGCTCCACCTGGAAGATGGAGAGTACGACACAACCGACGCCAACTCCCCAGGTGTGTGCATTTTGTCAGCGTGTTATTCATCTAACATCACTACACATACTGTATCTGCCTGATATCTGATGTTTGTATATCTGCTGGTGTTTTTCTGCAGCGGAGCATTTGCCTTTCATAGCGATCTACAACACGGTGGGTTTCAAGGAGCCCGAGGCCAAAGTCTTCCTGTCCTCTCCGATCACCGCCAAGATCCTGGAGGTGGAGCGGTTCACTTCGGCTCAGGACCGCTTCAACATCACTGCGCAGAGGAGCGTCAACAAGGTGCACAAAGACACACTTAACCCCCCTGACATTTCACTCTTTACAGTTAAAGAGTAATAATAATGTGCTGAATAATTAAATTTACCATGTTCACCATCTTAGTTTGGCACTAAACACAAAGTACAACTGAGGCTGATGGGGATGTCATTAGTTTGCAGGTATTTGGTCATGAACAGAAGTGTTGGACCTGATGATGGCTCTAGATATTACTGCCGGCTGAGGGTCAGTTGTGTTGCCATTTCATGGTGTTACATGCCTATTAGACAGCTTGGCACATGCACTGTACTGCACTATAAAGAGTTAAGTCCACAGACTAGCTTGTTGGCATACTAACTTCCACACCAAGTGCTCAAGCTGTAAAGACCAGTCCACACCTTTTCACTTGAAGTTTACAAACTTTCTTGTAAACAGTGTCCCAGTCCCAATCCCAGTCCCAGTCCCAGTCCCAATCCCAGTGTCAATCAGATTTATTTCTCTTTTTAATATCGTCAGCCAAGAGAGTTTGAAAAGTTGCTAAAACTCACCAAGGGGCCAAAGTTGCAGAAGCAATTATCAGTCCTATTCGGTTTAATTTTTCAAAGCGTTCAAATAATTTAACAGCTAAATGCTGATTCTTAAAAATGCCAAATGAGGAACCTTTTTATAAAATGTAAAGCATTAAATGTCAGTATCTAATCGAAGTATCTGTGCTGTGTGCTCAGTCAATGCCGTCGGTGTTTAAGATTGAGCTGAAACACGGGGAGTTTACATGGCTGGTGAAGAGGAAGGAGAAAAACTTTATGGATCTCCACAGAGAGCTGAGGACGTACAAGACCTTCCTGAGGCTGCCGCTGCCGTCACGCAGGTAAACACATAAACCTTTTCTTGTTCTGGATTAGAAACTCAGATTAGGGGCGATGTAAACAGGTGGAGACTGACATTACATTGCAGGTGGCTGGATCAACTTTTAACACATCAGACCTGCAAGTCTCAGCATACGGTGCTTTCTTGTTGCCTCCATCACCTAAACCTTCCAGAAAGTTGCTAAAACTACATTAGAAATAAATATTTTGTTATAGTTTCACACTCTTTGGTCCTGGGATTTGAACCGACAACCTCTCAGCTGCGCTCGTCATTTCTCTCTGCAGTCACACGGTGAAGAGGCAGACGGTGACGAGGAGCGAGGTGAGGGGGATGCCGAACCTCCCCAGAGTAGGAGGAGACGATCTGGGCAGAGAGGATCAAGTTTCCAGTCGCAGGGTACACCTTTTGCCAGAGCCGCTATCATTCATCAATCTCTCTCTTGCCTTCATACTTGTTGAAATTTAATTTTTTTGTATTGGCTGGCTGATATTTATCTAATGTGTGTTTGTTCCAGAAACAACTGGAAGATTACTTGAATAACCTGCTGAAGATGCCGATGTACAGGAGCTATCACGCAACGGTAAGGACAACAGTGGTGTTAAAAATCTTGGAAATGCCTGGAAAATGACAAAATAGACCATAATGTCCTGGAAAAGATTTTAATGTGCAACAACAGGCAGTTTAAGGTTGTTGGTTTCAGATTTAGCTATGCATAGAAACCCTTATTTCTCTCTTTCAGATGGAGTTCATTGATGTTAGCCAGCTGTCCTTTATCCACGATCTGGGACCGAAAGGCTTGTAAGAACAACTCTCTTACCTTTCCGTATTTAAATCTCACACTCAACCCTGAAAAATACAACAAACCTCTACAGTTTTGGTGAGAAATTTCCACTTAATACCAGTTTAATGTGAATGGTTTCAAGAAGACCGGTATTACGTTGAACATTAAATTGATGTCCTATTTTAACATGATGATTCTTTTACTGAAACGTTTATATGAAGAAAAGAAAATTTATTTCAACTCCTTAATATCCAAAAATGTGGAATTCTAGCAAAAAAAAAGAAGTAATATATAAAGCACTTCTAATAAGAAAATCAATGCTAGATAAATTAATGTGTAAAGAACTTGCCAAAACTGGCCTCAAATTTCCTTTCCCCAAACCAGAAAACAACGTGCTACAATATCTTATCCAAAACCTGCATCACTATTCTTTGGTCAGAACAGCAGCTTTCTTATCTTTCAGAGAAGGAATGGTGCTGAAGCGATCCGGCGGCCATCGGATCCCCGGGTTGAACTGCTGTGGTCGCAGCAAAATCTGCTACCACTGGTCCAAACGGTCAGTGAACACTAACAGTCACAAACACAGACATGAGACTGACGATGGAGGATGTTTTCCTAAAATTCGGGCCTTGATTCTGAAGTCGCAGGTCAGGGACCAGGTCAGGCCAGAGATTAAGCCTGGCCCCCTTTCCAGCACTCGTACCAATGAATCAGAGTCACAAAGCACCCAAACAGAATCACAGGAGAAGGTCCAAGTTCGATGCATTAGAGTTTATTCTTTCACAAGAAGTAAACCCGTGCAGGTCCCGGAGCCGAACTGAAATCAAACGATTCTGCATCATCTTTTTATAGTATAAAAAGATATAGTTAAGTCCCTCCTACTGGGAATTTCCATACCTGCTTTTCTTAAAAACTTTTCAGATCATCTCTGGATATAATGGTATATCGCCAACCTTATTTGGGCAAGAGGGTTGCCCCTTCCTGTCCCCTTCTTGACCCCCGTACTGAGTCTACTGGTGTCTCGCTGGTCCTGTTTTAACCAATTCAGGCTCTTTATAATATTATTTACAGAGACCAAACAAATCCCACCGTGAGCAAGCACAATGCAAATACCACCTCAAATGTTTAAAATAGTAGAAATGTAATTGAAGTGTTTAATATTAATAAATTAATAATAATAATAATAATAGGAATGACAGCTATAGGAAAAATAATGTAAGTATTAGTAGCAGAGCCAATAACAGCTGTAGTAGCAGCTGTCGAGCAGGAACACGGGGCAGCAGGGGCAGCAGGTGGCCCACAACCACAGATCCAGAAGAGAGAAGATGTCGAGTTAGTAACATCCAGTAATGGGATAAAAATGCATACAGATGGAGAGAGGAAAGAGGTGCATCATGGGAAGTCTCCCGGCAGTCTAGGCCTATAGCAGCATAACTAAGGGATGGTTCAGGACTCACCTGAGCCAGCCCTAACTATAAGCTTTATCAAAGAGGAAAGTCTTAAGCCTACTCTTAAATGTGGAGATGGTGTCTGCCTCCTGAACCCAAACTGAGATCTGGTTCCACAGGAGAGGAGCTTGATAGCTGAAGGCTCTGGCTTCCAGTCTATTTTTGGAGACTCTAGGAACCACACCATGTGTTTTCCCCTATGCCTTTGTCACACTCTACACATTTTAACCCTCTTTATCTTCAGCCAGGTGCATTCAACATCACAATTTGTCTGGGCGTGTCACATTAGTTTCTGTGTTGATTCAAACAACATTATGAGTGCACAGGTAAACACTGTTAACAGTGTTAACATACAGCACATCTATGGAAGATAAGTAATGTCATACAAATGCAAATGCGATTAAACTACGTCAGTTCCTATTGGTTATGATTACTTTTTACTTAACTGCTGAGATCTATGGACACATTGACATTAGCAGACCAGAGTACAGCAGGACAGCAACAAAGCAGCCAATCAAACAGGTTGAAAACTGATTTGAAGTAGAATATTACATTTTGTACTCAAACCTGGATGTAGTCGTACGTTTGATGTTGCAGAGAAACTTCTAGGTTCAACTGTGACTTTGATTTTATGCGCTCAAATCCAGCTCCGTTTCCAACTAAGTCTTTTAGATAACGTGCTTGTGCTGGGGTTTTGGTTGCTGCCTGTTTTGTATTCTCTGGGTTAAAATATTAAACTTTCCACTGCGTTGTGTTTTGTGTGTAGCTGGCTGGTGGTGAAGGACTCATTCTTGCTCTACATGAAGCCGGATTCGGGTGCCATCTCCTTTGTGATGCTGGTCGACAAGGAGTTCCGCATCTTAATGGACTCCAAAGACACGGAGACCAAACACGGCGTTCGCATCGACAGTCTGTCCAGGTGTGTGGCACGTGTACTTTATATAACTGTTACTTAAGGTGCTTGTACTGTTTCCAAATCAAGTTACGTTTCTGTACAAACTCAGAAACAACAATATCAATGAATAGTTCTTTATCTAACTCAAGTAAACAGCTTTATTGGACTCTTTACAAACCACATATTCTGTAAAACAACTTTACATTTACCTTAATCTTTCCTTAAATTATGCTAAACTCGATTAAAATTAGTTAAGGGTTAAGGGAGTTATTAATAGAGAAGGACTATACATACATTTGTAATTAAGGCCACATTAAAATTAGACAATTTTTTAAAATTTAAACTACCTTACACTCAAAACACTTAATTTCTCAATTAAATTGTTTATTATATAGCTCTGGGTCTTTGCCTTCAAAGCAAGAAACGTAACTTTAATTTACTTTACTTTACAAAACCAAACCACAGATCTTTAGTACAGTCAAATGTTATGTCAGGGGTTAAGTAATTGACTTTAACGTGTCTTTTCTCACACCGTTAATAACCCTGTTAACCTCCACAAATTGCATAAAAATAATTTTATTTATTTCCTAGTCTCTGTGAATCAACTACTAAAGAAATCCTTTACAATCCCATGAAACTAACCCAGAGCCATAGACATTTTTTTCCAAAGCCGCAGCATTATCCTTGATCTAACGGAGAAGGGAAGGACATTTTAGGGATGAAATGATGTTTTGATTTGCTGGATCTAAACAGATCATTTCGTCCTTGTAAACACAATTATTAGCCAGCAGCAAAACATTGAAGAGCTGAGAACGTTTGCTTTTATCGACTGTTATTACTGTCCAAGGAATTACAACATTTATAAGTTTGATAAATTTTACAGTGTAAGTCACAGGAAAACCAATCAGATCATAAATTCAACATGAATAGTCAGAGATAAAGTGATATTTAAATAAATAAAATGTTTTTAACATTGAGTTCAGAGCTTATTGGTCTCAATATTGACTAACAGCGAATGTAAACCCTTTGCACACGTTCATTTTATAAACATAAATACAATTAAAAGGTGTGTGTGTGTGTGTGTGTGTGTGTGTGTGTGTGTGTGTGTGTGTGTGCAGATCATTGGTGCTGAAGTGCAGCAGCTACAGACACGCCCGCTGGTGGGGTCAGGCCATTGAAGGCTTCATCCAGAAGCACGGCTCGGCCTTCCTCACCGACCACCGCTTCGGATCCTTCGCCAGGGAGGAAGTGAACATCCCCGCCAAATGGTAACCACGGCAACAATCTGACGCTGTCCACTGGTGATGTATTCACCTTTTGACATTTGTACCTGAGACCAGTGTTTGTTTTTATGCCTTTTATTGTGATTTGGGGTAAAGTGACCCTTTGATAATGAGTTTTAATGAGGAAAACCACTTTCGGGCCTCAGCATTAAATTGACACAAATTAGAGCCAGGCACCGGGGACAGATGTCGGTAAAAAAAAAGTCTTGACGAGGCCTGGTCCAGTTGAGAGTGTGTGTGTGTGTGTGTGTGTGTCTTGCTGAAGTAACCTGACACAAAGAGAGGGAAAGTGAGCCTCACCTGCTCATCACCTGTCTCCCTGCTGGGCAACACTATACTGTCTGTGAGACAGACTGTGTGTGTGTGTGTGTGTGTGTGTGTGTGTGTGTGTGTGTGTGTGTGTGTGTGTGTGTGTGTGTGTGTGTGTGCGCGCGCAGCAGAGAGGTCCACCATAAAAAGCATAATAAAAGAACAGAAGACGGACAGATTGAAAAGTGAAAGGGAGAAGTGTTTGTTTGGGTTGTTCTTGTGGCCTAAAGGTGTGTGTTTCTGTGTGTTCGCTTGTGTGTGGGTATGTGTGCATGTGCATATTTGTGTGTGTGTGTGTGTGTCTTCTACAGGTATGTAAATGGGAAAACATACATGGAGGATGTGGCTGATGCTCTTGAAGAAGCCAAAGAGGAAATATTCATCACAGACTGGTGGTAAGTGTGTGTGTTTTTTTTATGTGTTTCTTTAAAGTCCATCACACTAAGATGAGATTCTGCAGAATCAAAGTTAAGTGGTTGGAAAAAGTGGGGATTTTCTGTGTGTGTGTGTTTCAGAGTGCTGTGAGTGCACTTGGCGGTCACCTCTTGGGGAGGTTTTCTGGTCAAACAGATCAGTTACAGTCTGAGGCTCAAACTACTGTTATACTAATACACACACATGGACACATTTCAATACTACATGCCGAGTATGTGTGTGTGTTTGTGTCTGTAACTCCAGTACAATTAAACGTCCTGCAATCAGAGCTTTAGTTCAGTAAAGTGTTCAGTGTTGGCATTGGCAGCTGTACTCAAGTATTCAAAAAAGAAAAGTAAGTTTTGGTGCTGGAAGAAAGCTTGGTCTCTCCTGTTTTGGGGATGTTCATGCTTTCAGATTAATTGAGGAAGGAAGGACAAAAAGAAGAAGAAGATCTTTATTTATTTTATATAGAACACTTTTCTAAACCCACGCTACAAAGTGCTTCACACAAGGCAACAACTTCACAACAAGCAGATCATAAAAACAATTTCCAATATTTAAGAGATTTATAAGAGGTCACTGATTCTGCTGACCTGATTTCCTCTGGCAGACTGCGAATGCTCTGTCACCTCTAGTTTTCAGCCGCGCCTCGCTGCCCGAGGATCTCTGGCTCGTATGCGACTAAAAGGTCAGGTCCTTAAAAGTCAACAGTAAGACCTTAAAATCAATTCTAAAACATACTGGGAGCCAGTGCAAGGAGGCTAAAACCGGCGTGTTGTGATCACTTCTCTTGGATCTTGTTAAAAGCCAGTTGGCAGCTGAGTTCTGCACAATCTGGAGCCGATTAATAGATACATTTTTGGTTGAGGCAGGTGAAGAGGCTGTTGCAATAGTCGAGGCTTGGGGACGTGAAAGCTTGTAAAATGGTCTCTGTGTCTTTTAAAGATAAAAGATTTCCAAGATGAAAACAAGACTGCACGAAAAAGAAGGAAAGCAGAAATAACAGAAGTTTACTATTAAGGGAAAGAGACAGTAGGGAAGTAGTAAGGGAGATAATAGGTGGTAGATAGATAGAAAATGAAGAAAAAACTGTTCATATATGTGATGTCTTACGGTGTGTGTTGCTCCACAGGCTGAGTCCGGAGATCTTCCTGAAGCGGCCGGTTGTCGACGGCAACCGCTGGCGTCTGGACTGCATACTGAAACGCAAAGCGGTGAGCAGGAAACTGTTTCTTCACTGGTCTGTTTTTTAGGCTGAAATCACAAAGACTGCAAGCAGGGAGAAAGTTCTGGCCTCTATCAAAAGTTTAAAAAAAACAACCTAAAACTGACTTTTTTATGCATTGTGTCTTGTTGCGTAGCTAGGAAGCATCTCGCCAAATATCCAGCAGTCATCTGAGGTTGCTTCACAGTTACAGAGCTGGAAACTTCACTCTGAAAACAGAGCTTCTGAGATGTTTTGTTTAGTGTTTTGGTCCAGTTGTTGTTGGTCAGTAAACACCAATTCTTGTTTTATATTTCAAACAAGAGTCACGATCGGTATGTACCTCTGATTATGCTATGCTAGCAGTTTCCCCCTCCTACCAGTCTTTATGCTAAGCTAGGCTAAATACATCACAGAGACACCTCTCTACTGGACAAACAGAGATGAACTCAAATTGATCATCTAATCGAACTTTCTGTATGACGGCAAAGTCTAAATGTTGGAGTGTTTCCTGTGAAGTTTTCTTATAAACAAACTCGCGGCACCCGTGTGCACATGCATGTGTGCCCTCACACCCATGCACAACATAAACCAAACGGGGACCAAAACCATCGTGCTACTAGAGGTCAAAAGCTCTGCAGGATCCCTTTAATGTGATAATTGTAAATTGGGGTTTTACCCTTTAAGAAGCAACAGCCTGCTGGTGGGTCAGTCAGACTCGTAATGTGCAGCCAAACATTGTTCAAACCCACAGAACTTTATTTTTTAATTCTGATGGAGATCCCAAAGCTTCCAAAGATACCAAATCTATCAGGCTGATATTGGAGAAATGTGTGTAAAATGATGCACATGATATTTCCATTAGGTGAAATGGTGCAGCCATAAAAACATTGTCAGCCTTTGGTTTGAATGTTCACTCAGTGCGATCATCATACATACTTACGAGCTGCAACAAGACGTTACAGATGACATACAGGTATTTGTGATGCGGACAGATAATGTGAAATAAGATTATTCTCTCGCATTGTGTTTGTGTTGTTTCCACAGCAACAAGGCGTGCACATCTTTGTGATGCTGTACAAGGAGGTGGAGTTAGCTCTGGGCATCAACTCAGGATACAGCAAGAGAACGCTGCTGCACCTTCACCCCAACATCAAGGTGAGTGTCTAATGTATTCCCACAGGTTTATCACACTGTACATGCATGTTTCCTGTCTGAATTTGTGACGTTTTTCTCCAAAGGTGATGCGTCACCCAGACCACGTCTCCTCCACCGTCTACCTGTGGGCGCATCACGAGAAGATCATCGTCATCGACCAATCGGTGGCCTTCGTTGGTGGGATTGACCTGGCGTACGGTCGCTGGGACGACAGGGAACACCGGTTGACGGACATCGGGAGTGTTACACGCTCACAGTTGGAGCAGGTCTCTCTCTCCCACACACACACACACACACACACACACACACACACACACACCTGAACTGACTGACGTTGTTAGTGTCACTTGATCATAGTCCAACATGTAGTGCGGACAGGATACCTGCACCACCTACCTGCCCTCTGCTTCTCTGTTTCTCTCTCGCACACTCACTTCTCCTCTTCATTTTTCTATTTCACTTTTTAAAAAGAGCATTTTTAAGAACATTTTGAAGGTTTTGAATATTCGCAAGGTCTCAAATATCAAACCAGTCAGACTCCTTTACATTTTGAATAAATAACAGTTTAAAAAGGTCTTATCAAACATCACATTGATGACAAAATCATGTATTTTCATATTCGCTGATTTTTGAAATTTTAAATTAAATCTCTAAACTCTAAAAAACTATTGAATTATCTATAAAAAAAACTGGATTGTCACAAAGCTTAAAACAAGTCCGCTTTCTTATTTCATGAAAACTTGGCATTTTCGTTCTTTTTTCCCCCAACAAGTCATCCAATCATTGATTTATTTTTTTAAAGATCATGATTTGTATAAGAAGAATGTTTTTAAAGTCTTAATTTCTCTCTTGTTTCAGTGTTGCTTTTATTTTGACTTCATGCACCTACAAAAACTTGCCGATAGCCTGATTATCGCTGCTTGTTTAAATTATTCTTAGGCTGAAGCTGCCTCTTCCAATATGGCTGCCCCAGCCAACGGCAGCAGCGCCGCCTCCCACAGTAACGGGAAGGGCATTTTTACAGTGACGGACTCAGTGGACCAGCCCAAGCTGAAAGGTCAGGGGAGGATGAAGAGGACCAAGTTCAGCATCAAGAAACAACTGCAGAAACACGGGCTCGCCCAGGCTGACAGCAACAGTGACCAGGAGAACGAAGAGAGTGAGTGGTGTAGTTATTTTAACACTATTTAATATTTTTGTCTCGTGTGGTAGAAAAGTGATAGCAAACGTGATTGGAGCAGAAAGGTCAGTAAAATAAAAATTTGTATTTTTTTTTCTTGTACTTTAATGTTTGTCATTACTAATTTTTCTACAGTGCGTCACTAACACAGATGTTTATTTGCAACAGCTGGCTTAGTGGTGAGGTTGTGCACCCTCTGGCAGCCATGCAGGAGGTCACTGGCTCTATAGGTCCCAGTCACAGCAGAGTTCAGGTCGTCCAGACGTGGCAGCAAATTCAGTTTATTTGAACAAAAGTGATCAGAGGATTTGCTCATGGCAGTGAAGTAAATCAGTCCAGAACTTTTACATCAAGTTCAATTTTCATCTCGTCCTCAGTCATATGTCTTCCATTCGCAGTTGTTCAGTTGAGACTCTGTCAACTGCTCAGTTGCTTTTGTGTAGATAGCTAACACATCTGAATGCTTCCATTAGCTAACAAGCTAATGGAAGCGAATTATTACACTTTCAGCATGCAATATCGCCCAGACTCCAGAGTTTCCTCCCAGATCACAGCCGATTGTTTGAAAAGTTAACGATGCTCAACCTGGTGATAAAGGTTCACGGCTGATCATAGCTTACGGTGTTGTTAATTTGTTATTTTAAAAAACATTATTAACCAAAGTAATATCTGTCCAAGCCATTTGAGGTGTTAAGGTATACGTGGCCCGGAATGCAAGAACAAAACCTTGAGGATGATTTTGCCTTTGAGCCCCGACTAGTTGGTGATTCTAGCTTCTCCTCCAGCAGCGACAGCCTCGGTCTGTGCTGCTGTCTCAGTGTTTGTGGCCGCTCTGTTTAGGTTGGTCCAACAGCGTCACCAGCCAACGCAGTCTGATCCCTAGCAGGCTGGCGGAGCTGAGGACGGCCACTCCTATCGGCCAGTGTCAGGCTGGTAAGTTGGTGGCGGCGGTTGTGTCGCAGTGTGGCCGGGCCCCAACCCTCCCGTTTCCCAGTGTGCTTTGCTGTGGTTTTGATCTTGATTGAACGGCCTTTGGTTCTCTGTGTGCGAGTTTGAAGTTTTTTTCCTCCAATGTGTCAAAGGTCAATTCATTCTTTTAATATCTTTGAAGTGGACATGAGCAGGAATTTCGTTTGTTTTGAAGTAAAAAAGCCTGTTAGTCAGACTGAACTGCCATTTTGTTTTCACATATTTATTGAAGCACTGAAAACATTTTAGATGTTGTCGGCAGAGATGAAAGATTTAGTCGATCGGTCTATTATTTGATTGGCAGAAAATGTATTGTACGTATTGTATTTTGATAATCTATTAATTGTGTAAGTCTTTTAGAGAAGCAAAATGTTAAATATCTGCTGGTTCCAGCTTCTCAAGTGTGAGGATTTGCTGCTTTTCTCTTTGGGTTTTGGACTGTTGGTCAAACAAAACAGGAGCTTTGAAGATTTGATCACCTTGGTCTTTCAGAACTTGTGATTAGTTTTTTTTTTTTTTTTTTGCATTATTTGATTAATTGAAGAAAATAACGAACAGTTAAAAGTAATTGTTAGTGGCAGTCCTAGGGGACAGTGATTGAGGTGTGGACCCAGGCTAAGAAGTATAGAGGAGATTGAATAAAAAAGCAATTAAAACAGGATAAAAACGGAGAGAGGAAATGTAATTACTGGTTTGTAAGTGTAATGAAAAAGAAATGAACAACCATGACTTAGGGCAAAATGTAGAACAGCAGAAATAGGAAGCTGAGTAAAACTTCAAATAAGTTGAACTGGACCAGTAGAGTAAACACACCACTTGAAAAGTTCAGTTGATCATAGGGAAACAAGTAAAGAACTGCAACATGTGGCCTGTCCTTTTCCCCTTTTTTAGAAAGTCTTGCAGGCTGCACACACATCAAACAGGCCTGGGGTTTTATTTGATGAGATACTGCAGCCTGTAATCACTTGCCTTTTTCTTTTTTTTTTTTTAAACAAACTCATATTTCTCTCCGGCCCACGTGTCATTTCTGCAGTAAAACAGATGCTGTAGGTTTTTATTAGCCAGAGGAGCGCTGCTGTTTGTTTGCCAGGCTCATCTCTGTTTATCCTGATTACAAGATAGATGGGAAGTGTCAGAGATGAACGTGAGGCAAACAACCGCTGCTGTAAACAAAAAAAAAACACTCCATAATTTTTGTTCTTTTCTTTGAATACTCTAAAATCCAATTTCTTACATCAGTATAGTACAATTTATTTCAATGTATTTAAGGTAAGTAAAATAATTAAAACAGTGTGTAAGGTGAGTTCAGTCTGCATGGCTCTACTCCTCTCTGCTACTAGTAGTAGTTTTATACATCTTGACTGTAGTGTTGTTTCATTTCTGCTGTCAAAGCATTTTCCAAACACCAGTGTATCACTGTCAGAGTCTGCATGGTACTCTGGCGTACTGTAAACAGATTAGACCTTTGTCTTAAACCACTGG
Organism: Siniperca chuatsi; assembly: GCF_020085105.1. Classification (NCBI taxonomy): domain Eukaryota; kingdom Metazoa; phylum Chordata; class Actinopteri; order Centrarchiformes; family Sinipercidae; genus Siniperca; species Siniperca chuatsi. Next base: position 24,058,884 of record NC_058060.1, read on the forward strand.
TATTCTTAAAACCAAATCTTCTTTCACACCACAATGCTGGTACCTAATGTATAAGTCTGGTGTTATTCTGTATCTTTGTTAGTGTCATTTAATCTCAGGAAAAGACCAAAACCAACAATGTGTTCGTCCATCTATTTATACTTTCTGGCTTCCTGTCTGTGGCTCTCAGCTCCGAGCCCATTGGTTCCTCCTGAAGGTGTTAATCTTTAAATACACCTCACAAATATGTAGTTTCCTTTTTAAAAAGGATCGGTAATTTTCTAAAACCGCTGCTCACTTTTTATCAAAACTAACAGGAGGAAATAGTGCATTTGTTGGGGACTATTTTCAGCGGCAGATTAATCCACATGTGGCACTCTAGTGAGTATTTTTCTAGATGAAGGAACATCGTGAGGCTCACTGATGTGTTTTAAATAGTTTCTGGACAACAATGGAGCTTGATGGCTCAGAGGAAGGAGATACATCAGCCTGTGATTCACACACACAACACTTGTTAGCAGATGCGTTCACTGCTGGCTGTGGCATTTTTGCGTGATGTGTTTGAATACGAAAAATACAGAATATCACCAGACTTGTCCTTTTTAAGATTACGTTTAAGATTGAATTTCTATTTAAGAGGATAAACTGCACCAGAAACCAACATCAGAAGCTTATAAGTTTTTGTTCTGTTTGCTAATGGTTGTCCCAAAACTAAATGTCCCCAAATTTATGGGGCACTTTGCTCATGTGTTTTAAAATGCTGCACATATCGCTTTACCTTTTTAGGCATTAAAACAAACACATTTCCAGAGTAAATGAACTTTTGGTCACATGGGTGCTTGTGGACATACATGCCAGAAAGGCCAGACAGCTGAATCCAAGGAAGCGATGATTTGCTGAGATTTTTAATCCGGTTATTTTTGCTTTCATGTTGTAATTGTAAACATTGTATTATCTCACTCTTCTTTAAACTATTACATAATTAATCTACATAAATGTCATTTAAACATCAGTAACATTAAAATAAATTCCCATCTCATCTAATATTGATACCAGTGACAGCTGATACTTGCCTGCAGTCTGAATGCTGCTTTATGCAAGTTATAACCATCTCAAAACTTGTGTTTAGTCACTCCCAACATGGAGAACTCAACTCGGATAGTTCCTGGGCCACCTTGGCAGCAGGAACTAAACCCTGGACTAAGCTCCTGGAGTTGAAATGGAGGTTAAGTTGTTGGGTTCTTTAAAGGTTCCTGGAAACGTTTCTGCAGTGAAGACTGGTCTTTGGAAGGTTTGTAGTGTAGTTTTCATTGCATTGTACTGATGATAAATAACTGGATATTCGTGTGTGTGTGTGTTTTAGGAAGCGGCTCAATGCGTAGTCTACATACGGGGGTCGGAGAGTTGTTTGGAAACGCGCGGTTCTGGCACGGAAAAGACTACTGCAACTTTGTGTACAAGGACTGGATTCAACTGGACAAACCGTTCGACGGTAAGCACACTGTTAAGCCCACACTTTATCAGTGAACCTACGCTAGTGGGGAACTATTTATTTATTATATCTCCCGGCCTTCTCACATTCCTGTTTCTGCTGTTTTAGATTTCATAGACAGACACACAACTCCCAGAATGCCTTGGCACGACATCGCCTCAGTGGTTCATGGGAAAGCGGCTCGAGATGTGGCCAGACACTTCATCCAGCGGTGGAACTTCACCAAGGTCAGAGGTCACGCTGTTGTTCTAGCTACTGAGTAAGGGATTAACAACAAGAGCGTCCTTTGACCTGACTCCAGCTTCTGTCGAAGAGTCTGAACTGTTCCTGCTCCTCCAAAATGCCTTCAAATAGTAATACTCATTAAAAGTGTAGTGCACAATCTGGAAATCTTGCTGTGTATCACTTTATCGAATGAGTTGACACTTGACATAAGCATTTAACTCTTTGGTCACGCTTGCTCTGAAAGAACGTACAGCTGACAAACGACTTCCTTAGCCTTTTTGTGCCTGGAGCCAGCATGGATCTGACTCCCCAGCTGTCCACACTGCTGTAGAAGAAATCTGCAGCTTTGGTGTCAGCTCTGTTTTACTCTTTTCTCTGTTTCTCTACCAGCTTGTGAAGCCAAAGTACCGTTCTCTGTCGTACCCGTGTCTGCTGCCCAAGTCTCACACCACCGCTGGAGAGCAGCAATACCAAGTCCCCAACTGCATCCCCGCCAAAGTGCAGGTTGGTACTGTGCGAGCGTTCATCCTGCATTAAGCTGCTTCTCGGCCAGTTTCCACTACACTACAGTTGACTATCAGACATCGCTTCCACACACCTCCGCAGTCACGCACCTCATTCTGACTGTGTTTCAGTTCTGTAATACATCGTAAGTCGGTTTTAGTTTCTAATATGTTCACACTGGTTAGATGACAAAATTACTAAATCTGCTTGACTGAGTGCGCACACAGGAAATAGAGCTTCTCACAGCTGAACAAAAATAAAAACAGATTGGTGAGAAGGCTTCAGGAGGATCCCAGAAAAACAAAAATTAAAGTACTGAATCTTTTGGCAAAACCATTTGCTTTCCCTTAAGTTAAGTAGGCAATAATATTCCAAAGATGCAGTTTGATTGTCTGCTTGCGTATTTTATACAAAAACCATAAAGTACATTCATTTCTTATATACTAACTGCAAGAAAAGTATACCTAAAGAATACTAAATAGTACATACTGTATAGATTTAGTATGTTGTATGGAATTAGGGCAAAAAAGTGTTTTGTTGTGTCACTCCTCTCAGTGCAGAAACAAGTGGTGTGCCATCACATTGCAGAGACTGTGTCTCAAGGGTCAAACACACATTTTGTCCAAGATGAAACTAAACTGAACTTGTGAATACATCCTGTTTGCAAAGTGCAAGTTAAGTATTTTGTTTACACAACGTTTTTCCTGTCTTCCCTCCCAAACTCCGACCCACGTCTCTCAGATCCTTCGCTCAGCCTCTGACTGGTCCGCTGGCATCAAATACCATGAGGAGTCCATCCACAACGCCTACGTCCACACCATCCAGAACAGCCAACACTACATCTACATAGAGGTACTTATCTGTATACTGCATGTCAGAGGCCAAAAGCACCATCTAACAGCAGCCTCAAACATAGTTCTGGTCCAACAGTTTGACAGCTCTTCTAAACCAGTGCAAAAGGTTTGTTAAACTGCAGGTAACCATAGCAACAACACAGATGATGAAACTAACCGTCACCATGGATTGTCAGTCCAACAACAAATATTATTCCGACTCTGCTTGAGTGTTTTAAGTCTCTCCCCTTTTCTAATGCTTTAACAACAATCTTCACTCAAGCTTTCGAGAGAGGAGACTGGGAGTGTGCAGTTTCCTAGTAAATATACAAAGCCGGGGCCAGTTCTGCCAGTTTAGGAAGCTTGTAAGCCAGTCAGTGTGGTAACAGAGGAGTGACTGGTATTCATCTGAAACACTTGCTAACCCCTGCAGATATATTGTTGTCATCTTGTGACACTTGCAAACCAACATATTAGTTTTTTCTGTAAAGTGAGACTCGTTTACATGCACATAAGTAACTTACTGTTTGCACTAAGTAGCCACTCCAAGTCATTTTCCACAGCTGGACGGTTAAATTCAGACACATGTTGCTGTAAAGAAAAGCCGAATACACTCTCTTAATAACTTTACACTTAATAAGGCTGGCACATAACCCTCTGTAAAATAGATACTTTTTGTATCAAACAAGATATAATGTGTTAATTAGTGAGTTTCAGAGATGCTGGTACTGTAGGTGGATTTTGTTACCTTTAGACAGAGCCAGGCTAGCTGTTTCCCTCTGTTTTTGTGCTAAGCTAACCGTCTGCTGACTGTTCATATTGAACAGACAGAGATAAGAGTGGAATCAATCTTCTCATCTAACTCTCGGTAAGAAAGCACATTAGCGCAAATTTCCCAAAATGTTGAACTGTTCCTTTTAATAGAGGTGAAGTAGTCTGCGTATTTTCTCTTGTTTCAGAGAACTTTTCAACTGTGAATTTCTTAGAAAAGCAATGGAAGAATGAATTTTTCCATTTTGCAGCATATAAATGTGACTTGAGACCAGAACAAATGCAAGTTCTTGCTCATTTACAGACTTGTGTTTTGTTTGTTTGTCTTTCAGAATCAGTTTTTCATCAGCTGTGCAGACAACAGACACGTTTTCAACAAGATAGGAGACGCTATTGCCGAGCGCATCATCAGAGCATTTAGGTAACACACACACACACATGCTATACCAAATATTAAATTAACACACACTTTGTAAACATTTGGCTGCTGTGTGTATCTAGCCTTACCTTAAATTAAAACGATTTACAGGTAAAAAAAACACACAGACATGCATAATAATCAAACACACACTCGCATGTCTTTGTGTATGTGCCCTCAGGCTTATCTTGGAATTATTTCCCAGAAACACACAACCCATGTGCACGCGCACGAACACGCACAGTGTATGTTGATGGACGTGATCCTGTTGCTCTGTGTACCTTCCAGATTGACTGCTTTCATATCATTCGTCATGTTTGTCTTGGCCTCTGTGAAGAATTATTAGAATATTTTCCAATGTGAGGTTCAGTCTCTCTCTCTCTCTCTGTGATGTTTTGTTGTCAGGGATATCAGCGCTTATCAGCGGACACACATCCTGCACATAACACGGGAAAACACACGGACACAAACTGGCACTTACACACAAACCTGACCTGATTTAGTGTATAAACAGTCCAGGGCGGTTTTTATAAATGTTCCGTCTCTCTTGTTTCTCATAGTCTAGTTGTAAGCGGATAAAAAGGAAAACATTGCTAAGTGCTGAAACAAACATCCTTATGGGGAGTGTCTGAGTGAAGACCAAACAGCAGCCCTCACAATTTCACTTCTTCTAATAGGATTTTTTGGCGTGCTCATATTACAGTATAAAACTGACGGGAATCTAAAAACTAAAAATTTCACCCGGATGGGCGTGGTTTTGCAGGACGAAGCAGTGCACGCTTGTGCAAGTATGAAGGCATACAGAATATTCCTGTTTTCCTAGAATTTGTACTATTGATGCAAAATACTACATTGATATCGGAATACAGACTCCCTCATCTGAGTAGATTTTTGTTGTTGGACATAATTTAGTCCATCTAAATGTCAATATATTTTAGCAGTAGTACATATTTTCCAGTATAACATTATGATGGTCAATTTGAGAATTTATCAACAGTCCGGTAAAAGTCATTTGACACTCTGCAGGTTAAAGTTATAGTTGCTGCCGTTCCAGCAGTACAAGGAGCACAAATCTAAGTGTATCTTTGTAAATCAATGATCACAAAAAGTTAAAAATCATCTCTGTTTGAAGTTACAACTAGGCGTGAGGTCTGCTGTAGGTTTAATCTTAGGGTTCCGGCAAAGATTAGGTTAATAAGCAACTTTTTAGGTTACCGTTTCGCTAGCTTATCCAAAAAGCCGTCGAGAATCAGGCACACGACACTCTGTGTGACGCAGGACATAAGGCGGCGCCGCCGGGTGAAATACCAAGAGTCCCTAAAACTGACACACATAAGCCATACAAAACAATCAGCACTCATCAAAAACAAACAGCAGTAAAAGCAGAAATGCAATTCAATTCAAGGTAAAATATGAAGTAGAAAAGTCGCCTACTGATTTAACATTGCACTCCTAAAACAGTGATGATTGCTGTGGTTAAACAGTGATGAAAAAATTATATATTAAAATCGATGCAGCAGAACCAGTGATATCTTCTTTTTTATTCAATGCATTCTTCCTTGTCACTTTTAGACCAACTCTCTGAACTCAGGGATGTTGAAGTTGTGTAAAAGAGAGAAATTCAGTTCCAATATCTGCAAGATGTTCTTGTCTCTTGGGTTGTAAAACTGTTAAACTACACAGTTATTTAGAAGGTCGGACGAACTGAAGCATCCACCTCCTAACTGCCTCATAAAATAGTCTTTAGAGAGGAAGAGATTAGAGCCAGACTAACACACCACGGCAGTGCCAATATCAGCAGCCACTTTTTGGTTAGCACAGATAAGTATATTGGTATCAGCAGTGTCATCATTACATAGTTTTTCCACCAGAGAACATATTTCTTTTTCAGCTGTAAAATGTTCTGCTCAGTACATATCTTGGTTACAATTCTTTAAAGTAGCCCTCCACTCAAAAATGTGTTTTTCTTATGTTTAGGTCCCCTAAAATGTCAGACCTCGGCTTTACTGACTTGTATCTATGCAAAGTTTTTCACTAGAGAGGTGTTTTCACATTCCTCTACTGAAGGGGGGGGGGAGATGTCCTTGCACTTCCCTAAAATCTGAGATTCAAACGTTCTCCGGGCAAGCTAGATTTGGTACGTCACAAATTCAAAAGCCAATCACAACGCCACCGGCAAAGAAACCTGAAACCTCCAGAGCAGAGCGGACTTGTCAGTACAGAGAGCATGAGAGTTTTGACAGCAAACATGGTGGAGTGTGTAGTTCTTGGATGTAAAGCGGACCCTGGAGCTTCCTTCCACTATCTACTGACGTTATGTAATAACAATGTGAACACACTGTAACATCATATCAGATATTATTGTATGTTTCACAACCACTAATGCTGCGTCAGCCACTGCCAGTTACAAGCTAACAAACAACAGAAAGATAAACCGTTCAGATACGTCTGCTAGTCGCTGAATTTGGTGCACAACAGCCTCCTCATCTGGGTCTGACTGAGGCTCAAACGTACTAAATCTCTCCGATATTTCCTCCACCGCTCTCTCACCATGGATGTATGTCTCTCACCCACATCTTCTTTTCCCAAATGTCAGTTTTCTGTCTCTAAAGAAGTGACAAGATGAGGACGTGTTTCTAAACTGGTTAGTGGAGATTTGACAGTGTTTACTCACAACCAGCCTCAGTGATGTTCCAGTTTCTAGTTTTGTGACGCAGCCTCAATAACATTGTTTGAACATGGTGTGTAAATTGCGGTGCGTCTTATTTGTTCTTGTAATCTAAGTCAGCATCTGATGAGTTGGAAAGTAAACTTCCACAGCTGTTATCTGCCCTCCATCTTTGGTGATAAATGTTTCATACGCTAATCATGTCATTATGTTCATAATGTTGTCTCTTTTTTTGATTTTTAGGGAGGGTAAAAGGTACCGAGTGTACGTGGTGACGCCTCTGCTGCCAGGCTTCGAAGGAGACATCACCACCGGAGGGGGCAGCGCCATCCAGGCCATCATGCACTTCAACTACAGGTGTCTGTGTGTGTGTGTGTGTGTCTGTAAGTGTGTTTGCGTGAGTGCACCCATGTGACGAGAAAGCTATGAACCCACCTGCAGTTTGAGTTTGTTTGATGAGGGTTTAATCCCGGAAGAAGCAGCTGATAGATTACCACCACACCTTAACTCTTTAACCACAGGGCTATAAACTCTGTACATAAGTGTGTGTGTGTGTGTGTGTGTGTGTGTGTGTGTGTACATGCCATTCCTTTTGAGGCTGACATTTATTGTCTAGCCTGCATTCTTGAGTAAACACTCAGCCCTCCCCATGCAAACGCACTGACACACAAAGGCTTGTATTGTGAGGAATGTGGATCTGCTGCTCATCCACCTCTGTCCCTCCGTTACCCTGCAGGACCATGAACAGAGGAGACCACTCCATCATCTCCCAGCTCAGGAGAGAGAGTAAGTCAGAGGCGATGACAACTTGAACCTTATGTTCACACTACAGGTCTGCAACCCCATAGACCTAAAGTATAAGTATTAATATTTAAGACAAGTTTTAAGTTTTAGTATCAAATCACTACTGCAACCACGACCTTAACGAGCAACTTAACAGCAGCTGAAAACGTGACCTCAAGTGGTTTAACTCCTCACCTTGCTGCAGTGACGTAAAAGTGTACTCCAGCATGTGTCAGTGCACCGTGACATCACTGTTGGGCGTGGTTACACTTCACTGCTTTTCATCTTGGTGTTGAGTTACTCTTTAATTCCTACTACAGTTAAATTACCATTACTACGACAATAAATAGCTGATACTGCTACAACTAGTTACCACAATAGTACATCTACAACTGCTACTGTTACTTTTAATATCACAGTCACCACTACTGCTTCTCCTTCCACAGCTGCCACTGCTATTACTACAGTACCAGCACCACTACTGCAGCTTTAATAGCTTGTACTTCTACAACTAGTACTTCATAACTCCAACTACTACCACTTATACTGCTACTGTATTTGCTACTACATTTCGTGCTACTGTTCTTTTTGATCAATGGATCTAAATCTGCAATGAAAATACAAGTTTAGTAGTGGCAGACCATAATGGGATACATGTGTGTTTTTTCATTCAGTAAAGTGCAGTAGTTCATAAATGCTCTATCCAGCAATGTTAAGGAAGAAATTTCTGAACTGTATGTGGACTAAAATGTACCACTTTTCTACATACTTTTGATTGAAATCTGTCACAAATTTTTTTTAGATCAACTGATAACATAAACTGACAGTCAGAACCAAAACATAACTGCTTGGTGTAGATGAAAATAGAGAAGAGAGAAATCTAAGACTTAGGAGTATGTGTGCTCGGTAAAGCCGCCCTACTGGATAAATAAAGGTGCATCTGGAGGGCAGGCGTATACAGTATGTATAACCTGTAACATAGGAATAATTTAAGAAACATTAAATTTGCACACACACACAAAACAACATACATTTAAAATAACACACATGCAAGAGCCAAAAACAAATCTGCTTTCTGGTTTTCTGTATTTTTAGATAAGTCATGCCTTTAATCACACTGTCATGTTAATGTCAAGTCACATATACTTTAGTGCCAAGTACTTCTTAAAGCATAGTTAGTTTGACTTCCTACCTTCGGGTTCATTTTATTATGTTATGAATATCAACGTGCAGAGACTCAAGAGATTCGGATTTCTTTTAAAGAACTAAATAATGAGCTCTAACTGTTGTTTTCATGTCCTGAATATGATTAAACTTAGGAAATACAATCTCTGCTGGCACTGATGTCTTCCCATAATGACTCTGGCTGGCTGTTTCTTATTTCCAGTGGGAGAGCAGTGGATAAACTACATCTCTATCGCTGGTTTGAGGACTCATGCTGAGCTGGAGGGGAAGCTGGTCACCGAGCTCATCTACGTCCACAGCAAGATGCTCATCGCTGACGACAACACCGTCATAATCGGTAAATGTGCTTTTCACGCTTTTTTTTTTTATGGCCACTTCACTGAACCGCAGTACGCTAGACACTCAGAGGTTCAGCTGATGTTGATACAGCAGCTTGAATTACAAGATTAAAAGATGACAGATGTAATGAAATATTCCCCTGACACCGGACTGAACATGTATAATAGAGGAGAAAGAAACGAGAGCTGCAGAGAGAGATGGTGACATCCTTTATCTTAGAGAAGGCACAGAAGAAAAATGACAGGATGAGAAAGATTTTAAAAGCCTGAAAATGTTGCAAACCAAAGTCATCAGTTGGGTTGTGGTGAGGTTTAGGGATTCAGTTTCCTCTGCAGCCACTCATGTTAAAAATACACAGTATGTTCTAACAGCACAGTGAAGTGCTGCAGATGGTGCATGTTTTCACTGCTGGTTAAGGTTTTTTGTTTTTGTACTTGAACTGATCATTTAAAGGTGAGCTGAACGGAGGCTCCAGTTACCCTAAAGCAGTAGTTCCCAACCTTTTAGGCTCGTGACCCCTTTAAATGAAGCATTGTCTACTTATTGCATGTCTATGAGGGATTTTCATTTCTCAGATTGTTTGATTTGAGTTGTTTTCATAAGCCTACAGAGGTGAAACTGTCACAAATTCACAAGAAAAACACTAAGATTAAGGAAAGTCTGATTTTTTTTTTTTGTTTCCTATTCCATCAATCATCTCCTGACCTCGTTTTCAATTTTAGCTATTTCTGTTCTGTAATTATGCCGATTTTTCGGTTATTTTGTCCAGCCACTGTATACAGGGACATAAACTTAACCATTGCTATAAAATATAACGGAAATAATTAACTTTCATGCCCTTGATTTGAAAGTGGATACCTGTTTTGGAGTAATTCATTCAGATTTTAAATATTTAACATATTTTATGTTTCACATATGAGTGTATATGTTTTATATTATTAAAGAGAAATAGCATTTTATGAAGGTGTGTGCTTAGTCTTTTGAAGTCTGAAATCAGTTGTTGCAGCGCCATCTGCTGGTGGACTAACGGGTGTGCTCTAACTTGTCTTGTTCCTTTGTGTTACTGCAGGTTCTGCCAACATCAACGACCGGAGCATGCTGGGAAAGAGGGACAGCGAGGTGGCGGTGATCGTGGAGGACTCCGAGACGGTGACGGCGGTGATGGACGGGCAGAAGTACCAAGCTGGAAAATACGCCCTGCAGCTCCGCCTCGAGTGCTTCAAGTACTGAAACATCCTGAATCCTGGTTCATTTTGTTGTTTCATCCAGTGCATCTTTTTCCAAGCTTGATTCGTGTGAAATACAGTTTAAAGACATTAAACGTGAAATACGAGAAGATTAGGGGGAAGAGTAAACTTACCTTTACACTGCCAATCACTGTAACAATATTCATTAATGTAATTCTTTATTTGCATGCAACAGTGATGCTTTTATTTCTGAGTAATTTTTTGTAAAAATGACTTATTTTGGTTGCATAGATATTAAGTTTAAAGCACACATTTAATTCGACTGTCTCTAAATGAAGATTTGACATTTAAAATTCAGCATCACAGTGGAGCTAAAATGTGAATTATATTTATCATGTAAGTCAAAGTGATTTGACAAGAAGTGTTAGGCTTATGGTGTCAAAATCTGATGAAAACCGGTCTGACAGACCTAAAATCACAGATAGTGCAAGCATAGGCTGTGTGGGTCAGTGGTTTCCAACCTGCGGGTCAGGGCCCCTCCAGTGGGTCGCAAGACACATTTCAGGGGTCGCAAAATGATTAATGGGACAAAGATTCTACCTCTGTTTCACTTGTTTTGTTAAATACTAGTTAGTTTTACCACTGCAGGCATATGAAAAGCCCCTTCTTCTCTCTTGTAGCTGTTTAGGTAACCATGTAGATTTCATCATTATGTCTGCTTCTTGTTGCCAAACATCTCATTTAGCATTTCCCTTTCTGGTGCCTTTAGTGTCTCTCACCCCGATTTTTGTTTCTCTCTCAGGACCATTTTGGGCGCTCACACAGATCCCTCCATCGACGTGTCGGATCCCGTCAGCGACCAGTTCTACAAGGAGGTCTGGATGTCCACCTGCGCTCGCAACGCCAACATTTACCAGAAGGTGAGTCTGATTTTACAACTCGGGCTTCTTCCACTTCTGTTGTCACGGCTGGATTTCAGGGTTTTTCCAGTTTTCCATCATTAGCTTTATCACTACAAAAATTAAAATACGATTTGGTGCCGCAACTATCAAATCATGAAATATCAACAGTGTTTAACATGACACAAAATATGCTGATGTTTGTTGGGATTGTGCAGATTTTGTTCCAGTTTTGTACAACCAACTTCATCTCTATCATGTCTTTAAAAGTATAAAGCTGATTATGTCAGCGTTGGTGCAGCAAACAAAACTATGCAGGAGCAGGTAAGTTGTGAAAATTAAATTAAAAAAAAAAAATGTTTTGGCATTTATTAGTCCTGCGAGGCCAGTAGTAGAGCTGAAACAATGAGTTTAACATAATTTGACGATCTATTAATTGTTTAACTAGTTTTTAAAGCCAAACATTAGGGCGTTTCAGCTTCTTTGTGACTTTTGTCACTTTTTTATTTGACTGTAAGTTGAATATCTTTGGGTTTTGGACTGCTGGTCAGACAGAAGTAATTTGAAGATGTTACTTTAGGCTCTGCGAAATTGTGATGGACCGTTTTCTTAGTTTCCTACCATTTAATTAGAATTAACAGAAAAAAATAATGGGCAGATGAATCGATAATGAAAACTGTTAATTGCAGACCTCGGCAGTAGCCTGAAGCCGACTTGTATTGAGGTTTGGACCATGGCTAACGTTTCCGATTCAGTCACTGAGGAATCGATGACATATTGTAAACTCTATACAGTACATGTTCAGTGGCACATGCGTAATAATGTGTGTGAAACTGGGTTGAGTTCGGAACCAGTTATCGACACCAAACCCTGGTTCTCTCTCTGACACCGTCTTTCCTTCAGGTTTTCCGCTGTCTGCCGTCCAGCGATGTCCGTAACATCCTGGAGCTGGAGGGCTACCGGGCCAAGTCAGGTCTGGACAAGGAGGACCCGGCCCGGGCTCACGAGGAACTGAAGAAGATCCGCGGCTTTGTGGTCCAGTTTCCTCTTCAGTTCCTGTCAGAGCAGAACCTGCTTCCTCCCATCGGCTCCAAGGAGGCCATGGTGCCCATGGAGGTCTGGACCTGAGATAGAGGGACTCACCTGTGAATTCATGTGTTCACGCACAGCATATGGAGGACTTACAGGTCTATAATGCCCACTGTGGTGCCATTTTAGAGGTCCGACTGGCTGAAAACTAGCTCATGGCTCAAAAAAATCTGGTACTGTTTTATTTATTCCCTTTAAAGTAATTTTATAGTTACAAAAACAACAGTATGTAATATATCTGTCTTGTGGCTTGTAGTCACATGAGAGCGTAAACATTGGTGTCATCACTAAAAAGGTTTTTTGCCCTGAACAGAGCCTCCCAGGCAATGGCTTTTCTTGAGCTTTGTACTACAGTGGTTCCCAACCCCTGGTCTGCAGACCGGTACTGGCCCATCGAACATTTGCTACGAGAAAACAGTGCAATTTGGGCCACACACACAAAAAAACTGAATAATAATAATATATATAACTAGGGTGTTTGTGCAATAAAAACCTTGAAGTTGGTGCAGTCTGTGTTGTCTGTGCTGCATCTTTCCTCATCAGTCCCTGACACCCCCACAACAACGTTATACTGGTCTGAACTAAATAAACAAAAACTTGGCCGGAGAGATAAAAGCGTTTGGTTATAAGATGCAAATGTCTTACCTACTTACAGCCTTACTTTTATTAAAATAAAAATGTTCCACAGTGCAGAACCGGTTGGGAACCCCTGATGTACTGGACTGTTAAAGGAAAACTGAAATTGTAGCTCCACCATTGGTTCTTTCGGTTATGACAACATTATCCTTACCAACTTTGTTCAAGTGGGCTTCAAATAGAATTCAACCAAAAAAACTAAATGTTACCCAGAATGTCTGATGTAAACATCCATCAGTTTACAGACAGACTTTGTGGTTCAGCTCTGACCTACTGTACTTACTGTAGTTGTGGTCACAGTTTCCCTTCAATGAGGGATTATTACCAACATTTCAAGTGCGTTCACTTTGTTTGACCTCCAAAAAAGTGGTTTAGATAATCTGGAGAAACTGTTTTTAACGCTGTGGCCACACAAAGATTTCAGCCCAATAGGACCAATAACTGGAGATTCTGCCTGTAACCCAGAGCTTCAAATGCTCTCATTATTTAGGAGAAGAGAATAAGAGACAGTTCACTGTTTTACTGTTTACTGTAGCATTAGCAGCCAAAACGACTTCCAAAATGGTGTCAGCTGTGGTTGTGACAAAGCCTCTGTACCAGCAGTGCCACTGAATGCACATGAACAACATTACACTCACTAAAATATCACACAGATACAAACAGACACAGTATCATTGGAAAAACATGGAGACTCTCAGAACTGATATGTACACACAGTACATTGTTTTAAACAGATGCAACACACATACAAACATGGAGAGGAGCAGACCAGCAGACGGAGCGCTGACAACCCGAGCCTCGTGTTTACAAGAAGTAGTAAAGGAAAAATTGAAGTGATCAGCTCTGAGGTCTGACACGCCTCCTCCTGGCCTCTCGCCACCAAACTATTACTCTGATCTCTCCTCTTTTTAAAATGGCTCGCTTCTTCACTCTCCAACAACACTATGCAACGTCCGAGGCCGGCAAACACAGCTCTGACTCTGTGTTGAGAGAGGACTGTTTGAAAAGACACCAAAAGATACTTTAGCGAAGACAGCAGTGCAGAGGTGGGGATGAAGAGCCGGATGGGGCTGTCGGACGTCTCCAGCCATTTTAAACTCGTCTCTGAACCCCTGCTTTAATATTTATGTCAAACAGGAAATCACAAGTGCCAAAGATGAGAGCGTAGCCTGATGTTAATGCAGTACATACATTCATTTACATTCCTCATACTGTGGATTCTACATTAAGCCTTAAGTGACCTGTTTTTATGCTCTGATCTGTAGTTCCTATGGTTATGCTTTATTTTACGTCTGTAAGTTCCTGGGAAACAAACTGCTGTAATTAGTAAAGTAAATATTCATTTGTTAGTCATTTATTTTTGGAAACTTTCTTCTGCATATAATAGTTAAATTGTATTTTGCCTGTAGACAGATTTTACACGTTTGCATGTTTAGCTGACCTGCTGTGCACTGACAGTCTTGAAATTACACTAGTAGTTATTCAGAATGAATACCTGAAAGTGTGTACAAGTAATTATCCTTTCCAGGAAACTGCCAAGAAAGTACAGACTTGAATAAAGCGTTACTGTTCTTATTTTTTTTAACTACATAACCCACAGATTCCTGCATGATAAGATTACAATACTGCGTTTCATTCGCTGTCAGAAGGCGGAAATTCTTAAGCAACAGACGACTTTTATTGAATATTGGTTTGTTAAGTAAAGTTTTAGCGGCTATAAGTGCAAATTTTATTACACCTTTAGCTCCCGGATGTTTCTGTACATTTAAAGACTCAATTGATTTTTTTTTTTTGCCAACTGAAAACATAATTTTGACATTTTATAAAAGTTGTTGGGGTGAACTTGTTAGCAAACAGTTGCCTATTTACACAACCAGCAGACGTGCAGCAACATGATCCTTCATGTGGAGGCGTGTTTGTGTCACCTGATGGACGGCAGTCCGGTCTTCTCTCCGTCAGCTCTGTGTTTGGTCTCCAGCAGCTCCTGAGGGAAATATCCGGCTCTTCAGCTGCTAAACGCTCCACTATGTTCACCAGCTGCTCTCTGACTGTGTCGGTCAGCTGTTTGCTGATGAGCAGCTCGTGTTCAGTGGTTTTTTAAAGCTCTTTTGCTGAAAACAGCTGCTCACTACATCTGGAAACAACTGATCACTGAGACTAAATCAAAACAACTGTGGTGTAAAACCAAAATGAAGAGCTTAAATATGCTAAAAACGCACAGTAGTGTTGTGTGTTCGTCACTATGAGTGGCACCTTTCATATTACATTTGCCAGATGGCCAGAAACACAACTCCACATGAATGCTAATGTCGCTCTGTCTCTGCTGAATGTGTAAATAAGCAACCCTTAGCTTTGCAAGTTCACCATATCAACTTAAAAATGATCGTGTCAGTTTCCAGTTTGTTTCTGCTGCCCCCCAGTGGCAGGTTTAAGATCTTGATTAGTACTATAAAACCTCAAAGCTACACTAAACATCAAATTCAAGTTTACCAGTTATTTAAAAAGTTAAACAATGGTGTGTAGCCTTCACATTGTAAACGCCATGTTGACATCAGATCATCAGAATTTGTATTTTAAAAAAAAAAAAAAAACCTTGTGGTTGCGTTTCCTTCTGGTTCTCTGATATTTCTGGAACGCAGCGTCAGTATTCCTCAGTGTCTTCCTTGTTGGTCTGTAAGTGATCTGCATGACGTGGTTTTGTGCTATAAATTTTACCAAAAAAAAAAACCATGAGATGATACGCTAGCTGACAGCAGCTTGTTGCCATTAAACATTACAGATAAAAGCATGAACCCTGCAAGCTGAATGGTTGCCTTTAATGCCATGGACATTATTGATGCTAAACAGTGTGCCTGTCTAGAAGTTGTGTGTCTGAAACTTCTCTGCTGTTATTTATGGAAAATGGGACTTTTAAGTGTACTCTTCTTTTGAATTTTCCTCTCTACCTCCCTGTGTTTCTACCTCCTGCTCCAGTGCATGTTTTTAATCTTTGTGATGAATATTTGCAGCTTCCCCCACAATTAACCAAGTACTGTAGTCTGAAAAGGCAAACAAAACATTCATGTTAGCTGTTCTGTGCAATACCAGCCAGTTAAACTGTAACATAAACCCCCAGAAACTATAAAGACAACGGAAAACTGAATTCACCCTACAAAGAAAGATTAGATAATCAGCATGAAGTCAATCTGAACGGAAATGGTTTAAAGATATTTTCTGTGAAATCAAAATAACTGAATTTAAAAACCAGACATGTGGATATAGTTATTGTTTCAGATGGTTTCAGAGTTACTGTTTCTAGTGTGAACACAGACATACAGTGCACATGGATTCATACCAGGTGTAAATGGGCCTTGAAACAGTCACCTCATTTTCCTCTCACCTGGGCTGTAGAGGCTGAGAAACCCTCACCTGTCCCGTCTTTCCTCTGTCTGGCTTTAAGCACTGTGTCCTGATGAAAATGCACTATTTGCACAGACTGTTGTTTCCTTGTGGCGACCCCTTAAATGATCTGCAGTCTCCATGTCACGTGTCGCTTTTTGTGAAATGATGGAATAAATAGATGTATTAAGTCGTTAAAAAAGAAAAAAGGATCTACCTTCAGTTTTTCCACTCAAAATGTGTCATTCATACTCATGTCATCTGAAACAGTGTTAATTGGGAAAATAGCTTGCGTACTTGCAGTTTGGCTTAAGTATGTGTGTTATATCAGCAGTGGTAGTAATAAAAATGATAAATGTGATAAAACTGATGAACTGTGACAAACTGAAAAACCATATTGCCACTGTGTATGTGATTTGATATCAGGACTTTCTGTCATTCAGAATTTTGTATTTCAACAGCATAATTGTAAGCTGTTTGCAGTGGTTTTTAGACCCAGTGACTACTTTTAGGCTAATCAAATCAATTATTCATTATTTCACCACCAGAAGAGGAGAGGGCTTTACAACAGCGTTTAGACCTACTGTTACGTTGTTGGTGAACAGGAAAGGACCCAAATGCAGACACAGGAGGCAGCATGATGGTTAAATGATTAAATAGAGCTTACTGGGAGATACAGGCAGCTAAAAGTGCAACATCAGAGAAGCCAAAACCAACATGGCAACGAGGACGAACTGACAAAGAATTAAGGAAGACACAGACTTAGGAGAGGGAGACGACGAGACACAGGTGAAACCAACGACACAGGTGAAAACACTCAGAACAATCAACGACAGGAAGCAAAACTAACAGACACGAGAGAGAGGGAGAGTGTTACAAAATAAAACAGGAAATAACGAAAAAAAACCTTGACACCTTCATGTTGGAAAATAAAATGGCCATGTTTTATTTTACAGGCGGTAAAACAGATAAATATGAACAGATGAATATAGACAAATCAGAGACAAAGTTCTGATTATTTTAGTTAGAAATATAAGCAGATGTTGAAGAACGCTCATTAAAGGAACTGATACATAAAAATAAAACTAGGAGAAAGTAATAAAAGATAAATCGAAATAAAATAATAAAAGTATTTAACAGCTAACTAATAAATTAAACATTTTAGAGACTTTATTTCTGGTGTTGGGGAGGACAAATTCATTGTTACAGAGTTAAATCTGAAATAATTCCTCTTTACACTGAGGGTTTTCTCAGAAAATTTTAATTTTAACATTAAGCTTAATCCCACATCATTTTAAATGACATGGACTATTGTTCTACTTTTGGTGGATTTTCATTCATGGTAATTTTGTTCCAGACACATAAACAGAAAAAAAAATAAATAAATAAATAAATAATTAAAGCATGATCCACCTGTTTGAACGGGATAGTCTTGTGGGAAAGTTGTGAGGATCAAACCAGGGGCCTTCTAATTTTAATTAATATCTTTGTGCAAAACTGCAGTTGCAAATGCCTCAGATCCAGAACGAGATAAAAGCCACCACAGGAACATTTCAGTAAATGAAACACACTTTATCAGTCTGATCTGTCTGCGTCTTCATCACACCTCTAACTGCCATCGTCCCTCCTTCCTCCTGTGATCACTGACTGTTTTTCTCACTCTTTGCACAGGTTTTATCACGCTATCGCTGAAATGAAAAACATGTCACGGATGAAAATGAAAAAAAAAAACAGCTTTGTCCTCAGAAAACCTCCATTGTGCCAAATTCCTCCTGTCTGCAGTTCACATTTGTGCCACTAGATGATGCCACAGAAACACGATCTGAATCTTACACTGACAAAAGTATGTGGACACCACTGTTTATGTCCTTTAGTGTACTTTTGGTCTGCGTCTCCTGGTTCGTTCTGGGCTCCTCTGGTCCGATGAAGCAACAGCATACAGAGATATTTTAGACAACAGTGCTCTTCCAACTTTGTGTCAACAGTTTGTGTTTCTCCCTTTCTTGTTTCAACATGACAATGCCCCCCGCCCCCCATCCCAAAAGTGACACACAGGGATCTGGACACAATAACACGAACACCTGTACAGTCTGATGTAATCAGCAGCCCTGCAATAAACTAGACTTTTGTGAATGTTCAGTTTTTGTGTCAGATAGGAGTTCTTATTACTCTGAGGTCATTTTTGACATCGATGTTTTCAATCTGAAGTGGTTTTGTGTGTGGGTGTGTGGGAAATACCTGCCTTGGCATGACATCACTGGTTGAGGTGTGTCCTGAGAACTCACTGGCTGTACCTGCAGTAGAAAGAGACACATCACCCACACACACACACAAAAGACGGAAACGCATTATATTAATTGCTGTTTACAGCTTAAAACATACAATTTAATGTGATTTGCTCTTAAATTACATTTAGTTTGTTCACTGATAGATTGACAATACTTCCAACTGAAGCAGTGAACCAGGTGTGCAGTATGTCGAGACTTGAAAGCGCGCAGAAACATGGGCGAGGATGTTTTGAGTTGAATACACTTTAATTGACTGTACATTTAACGATTCATTTAAGGCGAAGGGTTTGTCAGAATCAGAAACAGGTTTATTGACAAGTAGGTTTTCACGCACGAGGAGTTTGCCTTGGTATTTTGGTGCAAATTCACAATAAAAAATATGTGAAATATATCCGTTTTTAAAATGAAAAGAGCTGTACAGTGTTTAAAACAATAGGGACGATTTATATTTAGAATCCATTACATTTTCATCCCCAGGTAAATGCAAACATGCAACTGATTTGTATATTAATCAGCACAAATAGACAAAAGATCTATAGACAAAATGAACATAGGTTACACAAATTACAATTAAATCTATATTATCTATAAACATTATAGCTATAGCTGTTCGACAAAAACGTTACACTCCATACTATTTCTGTGTCTACAAACACACTTGAGGGATGATTTAAACACAGCCTACCTTTTATTTTTATGTTTTTGTAAGCAGCCGTGGCATTAAAGCAATAATGTACTCTTAAGTGCCCTGATTATTTCCATATATCAGGACTCTTGTTGTGCATTATTGCTTACTTTATATGTATTCAGTCTTGTCTTATGTATTTGTCAAGAGATTTCAGTCTGTGATCGCAGACATGCTTCTAAGAGCAGATTATGGGTGTGTCCTGCAGGCGAGTCAGAAGCTGCTGACAGGAATCCTCAAAGACTCTCAGGTTTTGCGAATCTGTCAGCAGCTGCAGAGAACAGTGACAGCCGGGCGTGTGAGATCCCCACTGTGATATTTACACATCTGTCCCTGCACGCTCTGAAACCTCGACACGCAGACTGATGTAACGAGGGCACTGCGGCCCGGGGCACAGGGGGGAAGTTACGCAGGTTGAGACGCAGGTCCTGAAAAGGTTCTTGGAAAAGCTCTGCTGTTGAAAAAGTGCCATGAGCATAGCCCCAGTTTGTGCCTGAGTCACAGAACTAAGCAGCATATATATATATATATATGTATATGATATAATGTGTGTGTATAATATGTGATATTTGAAAAACCGAGAACATAGTTTAACTGACCGCTGTTCTGAAGTGCCTGTTTTACCAAATTTAAACAAAGATGGTGGCCGGAAATGACATATTTTCATGCTAAATGTGTGCAACATGAACCCAAATTAAAATCGGTTATTTTTTTGTGTATTTTGATGTTACCTTCCGATATTTAATATTTTCATACAAAGTAACGCGTTCATATTTTGCTTGGGTTTTAAAACTAATGTAATTTCCAGCTACCTGGATTACAAAATACAGTACCAGCCGTTTGGAGATGTTTTTTATCGTGCAGCAGATGGAATATATCTTCATCCAGGTGGTTCGAAGAGTCTTCAGAACAGCAGGAAGTTTTGTGTTCTCTGTGTTATGCACACCGGATATGTACTTTTAGGAAAATCTCTGACTCTGACATGAGAGGCACACACTGGGGACTGAACAGAGGGCACTAATGTCTCCTTAACTGTCCTTTTGATGTGACATCAAGACATAAACGAAGCATGAAAATGTCCCACGAGGGTGTTTTAAAGGCCATTTTGACAAGAAAGGGCAGGGTCCTTGCCCCCTCGTGTGTGCGCACGCCCCTGGCAGTTAATGCTTGAGGGTGTGTGATTGTGACCTGCAGCTCAGAATCTCGATTGATTATCACTTAGCTTTGTCCTTAATAAGCTGCCATACAGGAACAGACAGCTGTGTGAATTTGCCTCTTTCTCCTGTCACCCTGATGGTGTGTGTGTGTGTGTGTGTGCGTGTGTGTGTGTGTGTGTGAGAGAGAGAGAGAGAGAGACATTGTGGGCGTCTCTGTCTGTAGCGCAGCCTCCTCACAGGCCACTCCCGGGAAGCGCGCTGCTGTTCCGCCACACAGACGGACGGACAGACGGAGTGTGTTCACTGTCAGTGCGCCTCGGCTGCTGTGCTCTCCTGCTGTCTGTCTCTGTCTCTGTGCGCGTGAGTCACCCCCCAGTCCTCGCCTGTCCGGTCCAGATTTGGGTTCGAGGTGGAGGCATGTAGCACCGGATTCCCCCGCGCCGAGCAGCATGTAGCACCTGGAGCTCATCGCCTCCCTCCTGCGCTCCTCCTCCGTCTCCTCTCCCTCCTGGAGCGGTCATTTCTCCTCTCGCGAAAGCATCGCCTGCACAGGGATTTTTCGGGGATTTTTTTGTTTTTGGGGTGGGTGGGGGGATTTATTTATTTTAGAGGAGTGTCTGTGTGTGTTCATCCCCGCCGCTCTGCACCTTTCGGTCGATGGTCGTTGAGGAAGCTTCCATCTTAAGTCCCGTAAATACCGAGAGAACCATGGCGAGCGACTCCCCGGCGCGGAGTCTGGACGAGATAGACCTGACTGCACTACGGGTAAATGTCTCCATCTGTGTGCACGTGCATGTGGTGCCTGTGTCTATGTGTGCGCGCGTGCGCGTGAGGCTGCTGAGCACCTGTCCACCCCCCTTCTTTCCTCCCCTCTCCTCTCCATCCTCCCCCTCTCCACAGCGCATGGATGCGTCTCCCTGCGCCTTCATCTGGTTTTGCTGCTGCCGCCCGCCCGGTGGTGTGCGTGCGCGTGCACGTACGACAGCCTGCTTGTGTGTTTGTGTGTGTGTATGTGTGTGTGGGCTGTAGTGCTCGTGCACGGCGGCCAGTGATTGAGGAAATCAGGTCGTATAACAGAGTGTGGGATCAGTTGGCCTCCCACCGACACTCCTGTTGTTTGTTGTTGATGTTTTTTTCTTAACAATTGGGACGTGATGTAATGAGGCCCTGAGCTGCTGCTGCTGCACGCGTGCGCTCACCGCCGTGCGCGTGCGTCAGACAGCATAATAGAGGCCGCTCTGTCTGTATTATGTGGGGCAGATGTTAAGCTGCCTGCTCACTGACAGATTCACACCACACACACACACACACTCAAAGACACACACACAGATACAGAGGCCACAGATGCACGCGCGCGCGCGCGCACTCACACACACCGTGAATAATAGCGATGTTAACCGCAGCAGGAGCGAGTTCCGCCATTTCGTGATGTTGTGGCGACAGCAGCATTGCATCGCAGTGGCTGTTTGTGGGTCTGTGCGCGTGCATGTGCGCGCCCGGGAGGATAGGAGCTGTGCAGAAGGAGACAGTGCAGGAATGTGTGTGTGTGTTAGTGTGTGTGTTAGTGTGTGTGTGAGGGAGACAGTGATGATACATTCAGAGAAATATAAACTTACAAGTTCTTATTTGGATTTAACTGCTCAGCTCAAGATGAACTACATAACTGCACACTACTGTACATGTGACATGTGACTGACTGTATGAGCGTGAGTGAGTGTGTGTGTGTGTGTGTGTGTGTTGTGGTATTCTGCAAAGCTCCTCTTTATGTTCTCCACCTTTCTCCTGCTGCTTACGCAACACAGTCTTACCTGCAGAGCAACACTCAAGTCTGGACATGATCGACCGGGTGGGACTGCATGTCTGTGTGTGTGTGTGTGTGTGTGTGTGTGTGTGTGTTTAACAGACACACACACAGATACACAGACAGACAGACGGTCGGAAAGAAAGCAGGATCAGAATAGATGTGCGTGTTCTTGTAAAAATTGAGAATCCTTGCTCTCTTCCCTCAGTGGCATGACGACCAGAAATTAGGTCACCCAGGACGGAGCTGGGGGGAAACATTTCAGCGTGACGTAAAGCCAGTCGCAAGCAGACACACACTTCCTGTTTCTGCAGCGTGGCAAGTCCCAAATCTCCTCTGATCATCTCCTCATGTAGTTTGACCCATCTTCACCTTCCTTATTTACCTCCCCACCTCCTCCTCTTCTCACTCAAGCTGCTATTCGAGCCGAAGTCTTCATCCTCCACACAGACAGACTGTTTTCTGTAATATGTCAGACTGAGGTTATTTAGCTGTGGTCAGGGAATGTATTAATAGCTGAGTCTTAGAGCTAAGAGAGGTCATGTCCTTGGTATTCTTTGTTACCAAATGTCCTTTTCCACTATTCAATTCATTCAGGAGGGAGAAGGAGTGCTTTTTAATGTTCTCCTGAAGGAAAGCTCACAACCTGGGTCTTTATTTCTAGTTTTGGACATCAGCTACAGCTTCACTGCTGAGCTGTTGGGATGTGGCGACATCTCTAGACGAGTCCAACAGGTCAGGAACACGAGCGGCAGGACGATCAGACAGGCTGTAAACAAAATAACTGTCATATCATCCAAACCACTGATGTGGAAATGTCGAACAACATGTCGTAAGAACCAGTTCTTATCTAGCGTAACTCGGCCCGTAACGCCCCAAATGTCTGTAAGAATTATCAGCTGCATGCACAAACTACTGCAGTAGCACAAAGATGAATCCATGTCCGAGTCCATAATCATTTTAACGTTTACCTTCGTTTTCTCTTCCACATCAGTACAATGACACTTGTCTAAGACTGAGCATGTCGTCACCAGGAAAATAACAGAGTAAGTGGTTTGTACAGAAGCTTAAAACGACCTACAGTATGACCCAGTGGCAGTGGGAATTATTATTTTTGGCTGCCAGAATTAAAGGTGTGACGTTGTTCTGGTCGGACACCGGAGACTGCTGTTCACATCCCGTTTCCTACCGACAGATATGATAGAAAGCTCAAGAACAGCTGCTAAATGGATTGTGCTGGGAGATGTTTTAGCCTATCGTGTCATTTAGTTTGGAGGACTTGTTGGTCTCTGACCTGTCTGTTCAGGCAGTGTTCGCTCTGAAGAAGTGAGTGAGTAATATATTATCAAAACCAACAGCAATTACAGTCAAAACTATGACACAGAGACCCAGCTTGTTACAAATCCAGGTCCTTCAAATGAAGTCGAACGTAGAAGGGTAGGGAACTATTTACTCATCACAGTTTAGTAAGAAGACGAGAGACTGTCCTCCGCTGTGCTGATGTTCTCAGTGTCTCTCAGTGGTGCAGCTTCAGTCTTAAAAGGCACAGTGTTTTAGTTCCCTAACCTTGCACAGATATTGTAGAAAGAGAGAATTTAAAAAATGTTGGCATTGGATGCAATCCGTCCAGTATTTACATTCTTGTTTGGCAATGGGGTTGTGAAAACATTGTGCATGGTGGCGTTATTACACTTACACTTCTTTACTAGCTGCTTAGATGTCAAACTCAAATTTAAAACTATTTCAGAGTTTAAATAAGCTCCAAGTAGTTGCCGAGTCTTAGCTTGACAGCATCATTTTGTTTTTTAAAACTGCTCTGTAGTACGTTAAATTGCCATAATGAAAAGCTACGTGCGCTGAAGGTGATCTGATTGTGTTAGTCTCCTTCTGGTGAAGAAAGGATGTTTCATGGGAAATGTTGTTTCATAACTGTACTCCCACAGTCTCATATTCATACTTTTGGGTACAAACTTGTGTACCTGTGTTCTGTACGTCAATGGGAAATCTCACCAGTGTCCTAGACGCTAGCAAGTTGCAGGTGTGCCTCGGTTACGTTTTGCATCAGCTCCTTTCTTCTTGGCAGGTGTTTTTCTTCTGCGTGTGGTCCTACAGTTGGTAAGGGCTGTAACAGGCACGTACAGGTGTGTGTGTGTGTGTGTGTGTGTGTGTGTGTGTGTGTGTGTGTGTGTGTGTGCACATGAGGCATGATCTTCCAGGATTAGATGTTCTTCTGTTTGACCTTGAGTGAAAAGGAACACTGCTTTTTAAGCTAATCCCCCTCAGGAGGCTCCACTGTAATAGTCCATAACAGTCTCCTGTGGCCTACACACACACACACACACACACACACACACACACACACACACACACAGGTATGCTTAAAGATCAAGATCTGTGTTTTGGGAGGTTTATTGAATTTTAATCAGCCTGAAGATAAGATTATCTCCAGTGTGTTTGTGTGTAGCTGTGCGTGTGTGTTTTTTACCTGTGTGTGTGTGTGTGTGTGTGTTTGAATTCACCTGCTGGCCTTCACTCGTCCACAGTTATCTTGTGTGGAGGATTTCATTGGCAGCGGTCATACTCTGCATTAAACTGTTAACGTGAGATTTTAAGACCAAAGCGTGAGTAAACTCAGCACACTTTAGTTTCAGCCAGTGTGTCAGTGTACACTGGCTCCACGTCAATACACAGTGACCTCCGTCCTTTTCACACACTTGAGCATGTAAGTGAAATGTAAACCTGCCGAGATTTAACACTACAAAGAAGAAGGCTAGCATTATTTGATCTAATATAAAGAGCTGAAGTGAAACTGAAACTGGTAAGTTCAGTAAGAAAACCTTCATTCAAAATCACATAGACATTCGTAATAACACAAATTGCTGAAGCTACAGAACGTAACCTTACTCAGCAGCATGTGGTGCGATTCGCTTTATTTGTCTTGATAGGAATGGTAACGTTGTCAAAAACGATGTGATATTGTTGTTTGTTTGAGAAATGTTAGCTTTCATCCTGAGACTAGATGAGAGGATTGGTACCACTCTCATGTTTGTCCACTAAAGATGAAACTAGAGCCAGCAGCCGGTGACCTTAGCTTAGCATAAGGACTGGAAACAAGGGGGAAACAGCTAGCCTGGCTCCGTCTAAAGGTAAAAAATACCAGCACTACTTGTTTAATCTACAAACAACAAGTAGTGATTTTATGGGGAGTTATGTGCTTAATATTTCAGTTTTAGCTGCATTTAAAGGAAAGGTTTGGAGGCCAGTAGCCACTGAACGGCAACCAGCAGACACTGCAGGAAGTTACTGGTCCCAACGAAGAAATAGTTTGGCACATAACCCCCTTAAAATGGTGATTTTTCGATTTGACATTTTTTGAGATTTTGTATCTAACATGTTAAATAGTGAGCAGCTGTAACGACAGAGTTTCTCCTCGGGGATCAATAAAGTATTTCTGATTCTGCTTCTGAATCGTGAGCTTTAGAAATGTTGTAAAGTGGATATTTTTAACCTTTGGGCAGAACCAGGCTAGCTGTTTCTCCCTGTTTCCAGTCTTTGTGATAAGCTACTCAAAGCTAACCGGCTACTATAGTTTCATATTTACAGTACAGACATGAGTAGTATCAATCTTCTCATGTAACTTTTGGCAAAAAGCAAATAAGGATATTTTCCAAAATGTCAAGCTTTTACTTTAACAACACCATTTCTCCCAAGACCAGTACCTTCACAAGTTTTAGCTTACCAATGGAAACCTACTTAGTCAGACTTGTAGAGACTACTTTGTGTCAGTTTCAGTTTTTGTTGGACTTTCGGTGGAATTGTTTTGAATACGAGGAAGCATCTCTCCGTGAAATGATCTTCTCTTTCATTTCTCTGCTGAAAGAGCAATAATTTCCTGTCTGCAGTCTTTGTCGTGCATATGGTCACATAGAAAAAGCAGATTAGAAACCTGGTTACACGTACGCATGAAAAAGGTTCTCTAAGTGGTTTCTTGGTTACGTGATGTTTAAGACTTCAGAGTACTGCAGAAAGTCAACTGTAACCTGGTTGGTTCAGTGAATGTAAACTCACTGAATCAGGATTGCAATGAGTTACAGAAGCTGGTGAAACAGCAGCTACACAGGAAACTAGCTGCTGGAACGGATCTGCATTAGTGTGGACTTACACATGGGAGGGTTTCTGTAAGAATCAAGAGGGAGCTTGGCTCATAGGTTACCTATCGAAGGAATAATAACAGTGTGGTGATACAGAGAGGCTTTTTACAGGGCAATATCACAGGAATGCAGGGCCCTGTTACAGTCTCTGTGTGTGAAGGTCAAATTCCACACACACAAATTCCTACATCCATATTGCGTCCAGTTTAGTCCAGTTTATGTTCGCCTGACTAACTTTGTCTTTTTGTTATTTTGTCCCCGTCCTTCCTCCTCGCCATCTCCTCCTCCTCCTCATTCATCTCTCTGTCTCTCTCAGGACCCAGCTGGTATCTTTGAGCTGGTCGAACTGGTTGGAAATGGCACCTATGGGCAGGTCTACAAGGTAAGACTTAATAATCTTCAACTCCTGTGCTGCCACGTGTGCGTGAAGCCTCCCTCTATGAACAACGTACAAAAACAAGCCACATTTACATTAAATACATACTGTAGCACCTCCTTTATGTTATAATGAAACATTTAAGGAGTCAGAAACTTGCCACTGAAACTATTTCAATATGAAAATCATTAACTTCTCAGTGTAGTTTCAGGGTTAAGTTAGAGGTTGATGGTCTTTGCTGTTTGCAGCAAAAACAATAATGGAGAACCTTAATTGTCATTTTGAGTACATTTGCAGGTAATGAGGTGGGGTCTGTTACTGCTTTAATGGGTCTTTTCACATTGATAACTCCTTAATAACCCTGTAAACCTGCACAGAAGCCAAAAAATCCCTTTTTATTTACCTTTCATGACTCAACCCATTAATAAATCTCTTATAAATACATGCTAACTAACCCCTAAATCATGTTTACATTATCGTGTAAAAATAGCTTTTGCACATGCCACTTCCATTATCTTCTATCTGAACAAGTAATCTCACCTGGTAATCTCTACAGCAGGTGTCGACAACCTTTTCTATGACGAGTGTCAATTTACAAATTGAAAGACGACAGGTGTGCCAGTAACACGCACCTCGTTTATTTTTAATTTATGCTCTGAAAGTTAGCTACACCATTATTGGTTAGACCTTATTTCTAAATAGAGTTGTAGGCCTTTTGTTTGAGCAGGGTCCCCTCTCAGTTACTCATTCACACATACAACTCCATGTTGTGATGTAGGCTACTAACAAGTAAACAAGTTTCACTGCTCAGTCGCGCTATGTCTGGTTTGTATGTTAATGCTTCCAACTGCACACATGCCTCTGAATGATCTGTGAGACGTGGGATGTCATTAACGTCCACAATTTTATCCCCAGCCACACTCAGCACCGGTGCATTGTGCATTGTGCATTTGTCAGTGTGACTGTTTGCTGGATGGGTATATTTTCTGCCATTTCAGTTATGCGCCTTTCAACAGTTCTTGCGGACAGAGGCAAGTCTTTAATCCTGGTGTCTTTATTCTGCAGTCCATCAGTCAAAACCTCTGCACTGTTGAGGAAAGCCTCCTTTATGTATCGTGAATGGTTTCCCACGTTTAGCAATGTACTGCAAAATTTTACAGCTGCCTTCTGTAGCCTGTTGGCACAGTGTTTTAAAGTGTCTATTTTGCTTAGCATATTTTGACACTGCCCTCTTGATTTAAGTTTTTATCTTCCTTAGTTTACACTTGACGTTCCACGTACCACATTTTCTCAGCAAAACGCACATACGGCTCGGCCTCCAGCAACAAACCTGAACTCCTCTGTCCAGCTGGGCTGCTCGCCATGTTACATGTACACTGGTGCGATGTGGCCTCCTCTTTTACTAGTTACAGCACCTGCGCTGATGTACGGCAGCTCAAGCACCCCTCAGCATGAATTGTGCACTGTTTTTAGTAAAGGCATTTTCAACATATCACCATGTCAACATTAATTCATCATGCTGATTTAGCAACTTGTAATTATGGGAACACGCTAATGTAATATGTAACAAAGAAGTGACATATTTCAATATTGTAATATAGTATTTGCTTTCTCAGGTGCCACAGGAAATGGCTTTGCATGCTGGCATGTGTGTCACAGGTTGCCCCCGCTATAGGAGCATGAAACAAGCACTAAGTATTTGCAAATTGCTTTCTGCCTTGTTTTTATGCGACAGTGTAAGCGCTGCTTTACTTGTTAGAGGTTTGGTATTTTAAATGAAGAATTAATTTAGATTTAATGGAGAAATTATGGGCATTTCAGGGATTACATTGTGTTTTGGCTTGTAGTGTCTGCTGCTCATAAGAAGTTTGAAAATTATTAAGTTATTTGAGATTTGTTGGCTCAGTAGGAAGCCACTTCATCCTCTCCTCCTCCTCTGACTCCAGCGTGAGCTCAAAGAAACGACACAATTAAATTTTTGACCAAAACTGAAGATACTACTGACTTTCTCTTTTGTTAGGCAGCGGAAGACGCCCACGCAGACAGTAACAACACAGCAGAGAGGCTGTGTATGTGTGAAAGCAATTAACACACTCACACATGTCTGCTGATACACAAAGAGACACACACACAGCCTCGACACATTCGTTCGGTCTGCTGGATGTTCGGCATTGATCTGCTGTTTCAACAAGGTGACGCCTCCTTTGGCGAAATGATTGATAGACCAAAAAAACCCACAAACTGTGGTCGATCACAAAGCATGGTGGGTAAATTAAGACCTTGCATTATAAAACAATGACACACACTGAAAGAAATATCAGCTCATTCCCTAGTTTAAGAAATACTATCCTAGAAAAACAAAAGATTTGAATAACTGGAAAAACAGAGCTGCTGTGCACTCAGTAGAACACTCCCTAGGCTTAGCTACAAATAATTGGAATTAATTAATTTGAAGTGTCTCAATTTTGCCTATAATTAGTACCAAATTAATTATTTTTTTTCCAGGAAACTTCATCAGAAATTGCAATTACATGTCAGTTGCTTCTTAGGAAAGTTTTATGAAGCTGTGGGAGTCAAAAAATTAAGTATTACCCAATATTTTCCTCTGAAATGTGGGGGAGGGAGAATATTCTTAGTTACTTTACACTTGTGACATTTGACATTGAATATTTTTCATTTATCTTTCCTGCCAACATTTTCCAGCTGCTTTAAAATGTTTTGTCCCCCCTCGGGGCTGCTGACACCTCCCGTCCTGGCTTCCAGTTTTAGTGATCTTTCACAGTTACAGATAGTGAGCAAGCAAGAGAAAAGACTTGAATGATGGTGGAAGTCTGTCAGTTCTTGGAAAGCATTAAAGCGTCTAAAACACATGTACAGTTTACATTTGACTGCAGGCATTTATAAGCTGCTGTTATCCAGAGATGATTTCAGCAGGTTAGAGTTTGATCTTAATCTTAGCAGCACGTTTGCAGCTGCGGGGAATCAAACCAGTGAACTTTTGATCGCATTCATTTTACCTCAGGTGTGTAAAAACTCAGATACAAGCTTTGACCAGTAAGGAGGCTGAGAGTTTTTCCTGGATTTGAATAATCAGCGTTTATTCAATTAGTTGTATTGATTGAAGCTCCTGCAACCTGCAAGCTTTGCCTCTAAACATCTCATTTCGTCCCACTGTGCTGCTGTCATTGTTAATCAGAATTAGTTTTGAATTTACTCACTGAGTTAAATTAACAACCGCATCAGAGACCTTTTTATGTCAGAAACAACTCATGATTCTGACGGCTTGAGACAGAGGAAATATGCGATGTATTCTAACTTGTGATTGGACATTGGTGTAGTCATAATTTGTCATAATAATAAGTTTAATGTTTGTGTGTGCTGGAAGAATGTAGACTTTGAGGGTATATAATGAAGGTTTGACACATTTATCTAGTCTTCATTTGACAAAACTTAATCTTAAATTCATTCCTCTGCTGGAGGCATTTAGGCGTTGACTCTGAATCACAGATCTGGTTTAAAAGCCCTCCAGCAGTGTCTCATTCTCATCACATTCCCGGCAGCTGGAAGGCTTTTGTTCTGACTCAGATGCAAACACATGATGTATACGGAAGTGTTTGATTTAGCAAATTCACTGCTCTATAAAAACTGGTCAGAGTCAATTTCTGCCTCTCTGATGTTCTGATGTCACAGCCTTTTGTTTACTAGGATTCAATGTTTTTTTTCCCACAAATTTAAAATAGTTAGTTCCTGGGAATATTTTTTTTTTGTAGAGCAACAATTCGTCTTAAAGGTACATCATCTTTGAGGTGGAAATAATGCATTGTCAGCCATACAGAATTATTATTCTCAGCTGTGCCCGAGCTTATTACTGCGGGCAGTGGTCAGGCAGGAAAGTCCATCACATGACGCAGCCGTTTCGGCTTTTTGTTTTAGTGGTTTGGACCTTTGTTGTTAGACGTTTAGTTGTTACATCAGTGCTGTCTCGTGCACTCGGTACTCCACCTGTTGAATGTCGCTCTGCTCCTGGGGATTTGGGGATAGAGGCTGATTAAACAGTTTCTTGATCCGTCTGCAGTTTTCTTTTCCAGATTTAGCTCTCTGCTTCCTTCACACGTAAGCCACGTTCAAGAAATATGCAACTGATAGTTAGAGATGGGAAAGCTTTCCAACTCAAGACAGTTTTATGATTACAGTTGTTGTCTGAGGCGTACATTTACTGTCAACAATATAACACTATATCCACTAGATTTGGGCTTAACGGTTATATTAATAACATTTTTATGTAGAGGAATTAAAAAAAACAAAAAACATCCACAGAGCTTTTAGAAAGGTGCGGAATAAAAGTATCACTTTTCCTAAAAAAAAAAATATTATGATTGTGAATTAATCATTTTAAAAATTTTGACAGGTCCAAAATTAATGTTTTGTTCATCTCTGTGTGAGATGTCTGACGTTTGGTTCCTGCTTCTAAAAGGCTTGTGAGCCAATAGCATTACGTTAGCATTAGTGATGGTTGCGTCCAGTTACCTAACGTTATAGTTCCCTCAAACAATGTAACGTTATAACGAAGATGCGACCCTGGGTCCGACATAACCGATGGCCCGTGGCCAGTACAAGTTTATGCAGGGCAACTTGATTGACCAGTCACTGGTCCACTCATGAAAAGACGGTCCCTCTTCTTTAAGAACGGAGTGGATGTGGGATCCCAATATAGTGCCAATGTGTCATGTCGAAGGTAAATTAAAGTTCAGAACTGACTGTTATTGAGGGTGTCATCTCATGTAGCAGTCTAACGTTAGCCCTATTATGAGACACTTTGCTGAGGTACTTGTGGCTAGCTAGCCACATAGCCAGCTGCGTTGCGCTCAACAGCTACAGTACTCACGTTAATATAAAAATCTGAAAATACTGAAATGACCATACAGTCGTCCTTTCTCCCTGTAGCCGTTGTTGCTGTGTGGCGCTCAGCTGTTTTTTAGGATCCGCTATGAGATTTGTTTTCAGCAAGAAAACACTTCGACTAATGTTAGGTCTACACTACGCTAGCGCTAGCTTTTACTGTAGCTGTCTGTCTAATGTTGATCGCTGTGGGTTTTAATAGCATCCCTACAATGTACTGTACTCTTTTACCTAATGTCTTATAGTGCAAGGATGACTGAAATGTCATTTTACGGTAAGTTACATGAATCACCACCGCACAAAGTAACCTAAATCTATAGCTAATGTATATATGTTGCGAAATGAATTCATCACTCTATCACGAAAGATTCATCACTTGATATAACTCTGAGTCTGAGTCTCACTCCACTCGACCATGAAATATGCAGGTTGTGCAACAAACTGGCAACCACTGGAATGTAATGGAAGGGGGAGTGCGCCATCTAGTGGCTGGATGTTATCAAAAGCACCTTTAATAACCTGGAACAACAGACCGATCCTCGTATAATCGGATATATGTCAGAGCTTTCAGAAAGGTTTCCCAGTCGTAATTACAGTTTGGATATTGGAGAGTTGCATGGAAACATTAATGAGGTTTTGTTTCAATACATATGACTTCTGTCTTCAGCACAACACACAGCCACACAAGTCCACACATGCTACAAATCTCATCTGTATTTTACCTGGAAATGGGAACACATTTTGGCAAAAATTCCTGGGAATACTGGGATCTCAATTCCTGGTATTCAACTCTTGTGTTTACTGCAAAAAATGTAAAATAAAAATCACAATACCAATTAAAAATGTGATACATTGGGCAGCCCTGGACACAATATCTACTGCCTGAGCTAATAATTAAGCACCTAAAACACAGGAGCAACAGCATATACTTTATAATGTTTCTCTACATTTTTACATGCAAACTTATACGGTCTCCTCTGCTAAATATAGTGCAGTGTGCTTTCCCATGACAATAATATATCAACAAAAACTGACATTGGTTACCCAAATTTCTGTCTCTGTCTTAATGTGTTGAGGCTTGTGTTCAGGTTGGGAATGTGAGGCTTGTCTGAACGCGGGACCTGAGGTGTGTTTTTATGCCTCAGGCTGCCTCAAAAGGATATTCTGCCCTTTTCTATCTCCAGTCATCCTCCTCCTCACCTACCACCTCCCTCTGTTCTCACTCTATCGCTATCTTTATCTGCTCCCCTCCCTGAATGTGTGTTTGTGTGTAGATTCAGGTGGTGTTTTATACAACTTCCTCATGCCATCTTGATTCTGCCATAATCTCTCTCACACACACACACGCACTGGGAGCTCTGTGTCATCTTCGGGAGATGGTTTGGCCGGCCGTCAGTGTCGGAGGAAGAGAGATAGCAAAACAAAGAGCCTCTCTGAGACGGTATCTCTTCCTCTCATCTCTCCTGTTTTATCTGCCTCTCCTTTTATTGCTTCATCTTGGTGGATCACTGCCATTTGTCCCGCAGTCACAACAACACTTCACACACTTAACCTGAGGTCCAAAGAGCCTGTTTACTGACTTATCTGGATAATATTTTTGCTGAGTAAATCCCAGAATCCCCACAAATCTGGAGCATAAAGAGGAGTGGAAAGGCTCGGCCCATTTCAAGTTATCTAGATCACTCAGTAAGCCCTGGGAACAGCTCAGTCAGGCCACTGGAACAGTAAATATCCAAAACCTATGGCTTGTTTCGATCCCTGACAGAAGGCTGCTACTCATCAATGATTCTACTCGCTACCTTGATAATGTCATGCAGTTGATTCCTGTTTCGCACCTTTAAATTCCCATGCCAACATATCACCGTTAAGGTCAGGACGGATTTGGTGATGAAATACCATTAACGTTCTGTGAACATTAAAAATATTTGACCTCAGCAGACACGTACAAGGGTCATGCTAAAGGGTTCAGTATGGTTGAAACATATCAGTTTGTACGATGTTGTCTGACCACATCTAAAGGTAAAAGTGTTTCTTTTAAAGCGGGGTGAAGAGCCTGCTGTCATAACCTCCTCCCCGCTGCATCCTGTGCCTTTCTGATCTCTCTCCAACAATTCCTTTCTTTTTGTGTGTCATTGTAGTTTAGAAACAATGAATCAATGAATGAGTTCTCCACCATTGAGGTTTCTGCCACCACCCCAATACAATAGAGGTGAATGAAAGTTTGTGGTGCACAAATCATTGAAGAGTAGAGTTGTGAAGTGGGAGGGGTCGCTGGTTCCCAAAGTGTTCTGTATTCCCATTTTAATTTAGTCTTTAAATTATGTCTTACTTAACATAGAAATAGAGACTCTCCCAGATGATGTAATCATCCTATAGGTTTATGTGATGGCCACCAGTTTTAATTTGGTTGGTGGTTTATGAGAAATCACGTTTTGGCATGGTGGACGGGTCTAAATACCACAATGCCCACGAGTCTCAGCCTCCATTGCCATGGAGAAGAGGCCAGTCAGAGCCACGAATCAGGTAGCGAATTCAAATTCCCTCAGAGAATGATCAGCCGAATCTGCAGCTCCTCTCGGCCTTACGGAGCTTTATAGAGAGTTTCAGCTCGTCGTTTATCTGTCCAGCTACAACTTTACTGGTTTGGTTCACTCTCACCGCTCTCATAGCGTCGTTTTCAGAGAAGAAGCTGTAAAAAGCTTTAAAACTCAGTGTACACGAGCTGCTCAGCAGCAGACAGCAGGCAGACGCAGTCAGAGTTTAGCAGCTAAGGAGCCAGATGTTTCCCTCAGGAGCTGGTGGAGACCAAACCAGAGCTAAAAGAGAGATAATATTGGACTTACACATCTAACTGTCTGTAACTGCTGGATGTGTAAATATGCAACTGTTTGCTAACAAGTTCAACTTAAAATCGATGATGTGTTAATGTTCTTGTTTCTGCTGCCCCCAAGTGACCAAAACAGTCAGTTATTGCAGGTTTAAACACACCTGTCTCCTGAGAGGAAAACGTGTCAGCGGGTAATTTTGCAGGTCACGTTTGATAGTGATTAAACAGGTTTTTGTCATCGTAGTGCTTACCACTTAGGTAAAAGTAGGTATTATGTCTACTCTATTTCTGTGCTTTCTCATAACTGAAAGGACAGCAGCCTTGTTAGAGGTTAACTGTGGTCGTTCTGCTTCATTTAATATTCTGTCTGTATTTTACTGCTGCAAAGGTATTAATGCAGAGTGAGGTGCGACATGGTGTCTGTCACTGAGAGACACCTGTTGAGTGTAGAGCGAGCATAAATCGAGCTTTAGATTGACAGTAATAGCGAGTCGCCTCACAGTTATGCTCTTCTTTCTGCCCTTCATATAACTGCTGCTGCTGCTGCTGCAACATGAGAGAGACACAATGGAGACTGATAGAAAGAGAGAGAACGAGAGGGAGTCTGTGATCTAAAAAAGACGAGAGACGCACAAAGAGAGACAGACAGAAAGATGTGAAAAAGAGAACAAGAGACTTTCCGTACTCTGAGGTGCAGTCAGCCTGTCAGATACAGTCAGTGTCTGATGCAACACTGAGTAACCAAGACGCTGTGTGTGTGTGTGTGTGTGTGTGTGTGTGTGTGTGTGTGTGTGTGTGTGTGTGTGTGTGTGTGTGTGTGTGTGTGTGTGTGTGTGTGAGCAGCTCACATGTGCAAGTGACCCAGAGTGTGAAATATCATTGCCTCCTAACACACACGAACACAAATGCACACTCAGACACACACACACACCGCCGCCACTTTGCCTCTTCCAACCCCCCATTCGTTGCCCTCACTAAACAACCTGCCAGCCCTGTTGCTAGGTTACGATGAGGAGATGGTGTGTGTGTGTGTGTGTGTGTGTGATGGGGCAGTGGGCTGGTGGTGGTGAGGTGGGTACTTTCTCGCTTTCACAGTTGTGATACTGAGTTTGGAGGAAGAGAAGTTAGACTCATTGTTTTGGGTTTTAAACACTTCCACAGGTACAGTTTCATCCTCCGGTGCCGCGGTTCCTAACGTAGGGGTCGGGACCCTTCCAAGGGGTCACTAGATAAATCCGAGGAGTTCTTGCAAGTTAGGAAAGAAATATATGAGCTTTTTTCATGTAAAACTGTGGGTGGTTTTACTGTTTCAGACCTCGGAAAATCAAGAGAAAAATCCCTCTTTGGCGCTGGATAGTCACATCGCCTGTCTGTAACATCTACTTTGAAATTACATTCAGAACAATAGACATAAGTGCCGCTGTAAAACTAGAGGTCAAGCTTATAACAGAACAGTACAACTACTGTAAATGAGTCTACTACTGAACCGTATATATTTGCAGCCTATCCTTTTAACCAGTATTAAATCAACATAATTATGAAAAACCGGTAGTGATAAATAAGGTAACACTTACAGTTTCATTCACGCACCTCTTACAGAGAGCGGCCTTTCTGAGGAGCACTGGCTGAACTTGAACAGGCCTTTGGGTCTGTTCGATGATCATGTCTAGACTGCCTGAGGGCGAGTTAAAGCAGGGACATTTGCACAGTGGAACTGCTGACACAATGTGTGAACGAGAGTTGCAAGAAGATATTGTTATATTTTGAGGGGCCACAAGGCAAGAAGCTTGCGAACAGCTGCTCGAGTGTCTTGCTCAGGAGGACATCGGCTATGATGGGGGCTGGTTACAGGACGCTCAGGCTGGCTAAAGCTGTGTTGAACACAATGCTTTTGAGAAAAGACCTCACAATTAAGAGAAAAAAACTCATATTTACTAGAAAAGATCTCATAGTTACACAAAAATCTCATATTTACATTAG
Source organism: Siniperca chuatsi (assembly GCF_020085105.1). NCBI lineage: Eukaryota > Metazoa > Chordata > Actinopteri > Centrarchiformes > Sinipercidae > Siniperca > Siniperca chuatsi. The sequence goes on from NC_058060.1 coordinate 24,095,434, forward strand.
AAAATACCTCATAATTACGAGAAAACAATTTCAGAATTAGAATCAGAAGATACTTTTCTCATAATTATGATATACGGAAGTCATGACATAATTGATTGATAGCGCTACAAACCACCTTAAATTTACTTTAGTCTTTCCTTAAATGATACCAGACTTCCTTAAAGTTAGTGACTGTCATGGAGAATACCTTAATTCTTCTTCTTCCATCTGAAACAAACCTTAACTTTGACAGTTAACTTTTGACAATGATGAACATTTTAGGGAGTAAAAGTAATAAGGTAATTTTTTTTAATAGTCACTGCAGTAATGAACTGTCGTCTCTGATGTTACCGGCACATGTCGCCACAGCGAGTAGCTCATGGAAATAAGGCAGGACTGAACGAGAAATCCAGAGATCTAAATTTGGGCCGTTTTAGGTCAAGCGTGGGAAAATAATGTCCATTCACTGCAGAAATACTTTTTACACGCGCTTCAGACTGACTCACCTTACCGTAAAAACCAAAAAGAGTGTGTGTCCTGGGATTTTTTTGAACACAGAAACTGTGATTTGGCAGTAAATCAACACAGATGGGAACCAATTATCTAATTACCTCATTAACTGGAACTGTACAACCATCAACAACAATCATATTCAGCTATAATTTTCTTTCCCGCCTGCTTCATGAATATTTTTTAACAGCGAGCCAGTTGCCTTCATCAGGATACAACAACTTACAAAGAACATTTAAATAAGACAACCAATCACATATCAACAGTGGGATATTTAAGTTTAAGCCATGTCACGTCCTGTGGTTTTAGACCAATCAAGTGGCAGAGAGGTGAGGGATTGTCTAATTGCTGGATGAGCTGTAGGTGACGCCATATTTGGTCCATAAACGGGAGTGAAACTGGTACAGAGACGGTATTTTAAAATATGCCCTATTATTGAGAATGTCTAAAAATATAATAACTCAGTAAATGAGACAAAAAGGCAGAACAAGCAATGACAAACATAAAGCTGTACTGTAGCTCTTCTCCAGAAACCCAAAGGAATTATTGTCGTTGCTTATAACCAGATGAAAACACAGTGACATGTTTGTTTACACACACATATAGATGCACACACCTGATTGATCAGGCACATAAACACACATCATCTACAGGTAATCAAACATCGTTTCCTCAACTTCAACTACAGCAGCCAGCAAAGATAAAGCTTTTATTTCACAACGCTGCAAATGATTCTCTGGGGAAAAATCAACACTTCTTTATTTAGTATCTCAGGAAATAATTACATGGATTTTATGGAGGTGGTCTTGTTATTTGGCAAATCATTAGTCACCTGGCAGCCTTTGAATAGTAACTTTTTTGTGCTATTTGTCAGTTTGCAAGAGAAGTATCTCATTGTCATTGATATTAAAGTGCAAAATGCATTATTCTTCCTCATTTTATCCTCTTCCTCTGTGTCTTTCAGGGTCGCCATGTCAAAACAGGCCAGCTTGCTGCCATCAAGGTCATGGACGTCACAGGAGTAAGTGACCCACACACACAAACACAAACACAGAGCCTTATAAAATCTGCACATACCCACACACACACACACACACCTTGGGGCTGAGTGTACACTGCCTGGCTTGAGGGCACCTGAGCAGCAGTTTGTCCTCACTAGACTCTGCTGGAGGCGTTTCTTCTTTATCTGATTTCCCTCCAGGATTTTTTACATTTCAGCAAATTCGTATTAGCATTGTGTCTGTCTTTGTGTGTGTGTGTGTGTGTGTGTTTTAGGATGAGGAGGAGGAGATTAAAGCAGAGATCAACATGTTAAAGAAGTACAGCCACCACAGGAACATTGCAACCTATTACGGAGCCTTCGTCAAGAAAAACCCTCCTGGAATTGATGACCAGCTATGGGTATGTACATGTGTCTGGAACGCCCCAGTCTAGCTTCAACACACCCTCTTCGCATACTCAAAAAAATGGCTTGTGTTTCACAGTCCGTGTTTCACAACATGGACTGTTGCTCGCAAGCTTTTGATCTCTCAATTTCTGTTCAAATTACTCCTGTGGTTCTGTGAATTTTGTAATATCTGAGTTGCTACCGTCTATGGCAGTCAGGAAGAATGCAACAGAACTCTTCGCACAGCAGAGAGCTGATTTCTGCTTTTATGTTCCTTAATAAAGGTCTTTAGCATGTTTGGGGTTAATGTGATGATTTTTTTGGTAGATCATTTGGGGGAAAAGACAAGGAACTGCCATCGCAATAAACACCAGGGACCAGAATCAACTGATAGTATGATAAAGTGGCCTTACATAAAATTGAAGTGGATTTGGTGTTAAGTTGCTCTTTAAATTTGTTGCTAAGCAATTTCCTGAATCTTGAAAATATACCTTTTTAAAAAAACAGTAGTATATTTTTACTTTTTATTAAAATAAGTAAACAAAGTTCTTTCATTAGCCGTTTTTATAATTTATTTTAAAACAGATAATGACTGAACGGACAGTACACAGATTCTGGCCCCACCTATTAAGCAACCAAACAGAAGACTAAATGTTCCAACGGAGGTTCATTCGAGACAGATGAGATCACTAGATTAGATCAGAGAGCGAGTCCATGCAAGAGGCTGTAATTTCTAAATAGTGTAAAAATTTATGTAAAAATGTATGATAATCTGTACAACAACGTTTGTGTGTGTGTGTGTGTAGCTGGTGATGGAGTTCTGCGGGGCCGGATCGGTGACAGATCTGATCAAAAACACCAAAGGGAACTCCCTGAAGGAGGAGTGGATCGCCTACGTCTGCAGAGAGATCCTCAGGGTGAGAACCAAAACTGAAATTAAAAAATGAACATCACCATTAGCATTAAAACATCTTTAAAAAGTAAATTTTTGGTGGGAAACAATTACAAACAGAAGGTTCCCTGAGGAACACCTTATTTGTTATTTCAGGTATTTCTTATTTTCTTTTCTACTGCACTGACCCAATTTGCTCACAATAAAATGTATCTCCTGCAGTTTTAATATGATATATATTAATATATATTAATGATGAGGACGTATGTGTTCGTTAAAGGAACCGTAGAGAGATAGTGAGGAGCCATTCTATTGATTTTATCAGAGTCCATATTGGATCTTAGAAGAAACGCATAATGATCCGCAAGACTGTAGAGTTAATTAACCATTATCATTTGTACTGTTACATGTAGATATCCAACATATTAAACTAATTACATCTGGATTTAATGAATAATAACTCATTAGATAGTAAATGAATTAATGAAATGAGTCTTATGCTAATATTTTCTGTTAAAAAACAATTGGATGGGATGAAATGATGATGATTGTTGAAGAAACACTTTTATAGACAATCTATTCTCGACAATATTTCAATTATTTTCTAACCTTGAATGGGACGATTGTTTTGGCCTCAAAAAGCAGAAAAAATCAAAATAATGAATTCAAGACAGGAAGCTCACAGTGCAGTCGGACATGTCTGCTACAGTTCTACTGATAAAAGGAGGCTAGAAACCATGTTATCTATCGTAGTAAGGTCTGTAACAGGAAGTAGTAAGCATCTGTTTCTCTGTCTGCAGGGTCTGACCCATCTCCACCAGCACAAGGTCATCCACAGAGATATCAAGGGCCAGAATGTGCTGCTGACAGAGAACGCAGAGGTTAAACTAGGTGAGAGGGCACACACACACACACACACACACACACACACACACACACACACACACACCCCTTACCCTAACCTTAAACCAAGTCTTCACCCTAGAACTTAATGATTTACGTTATGGGGACTTGCATTTTGTCCCCATAAGGAAGGCGAGCCCCCACAATGTGACTGTGTAAACAAATTTATGTCCCCACAACATTAGTAATACCCGCCCATGCACACACGAACACACACACACACACACACACACTGTGTCATCTTGCATACTGTCTGCTGGTGCTGAGCAAACTGTACGCTGCTAAAGCTCCTGTTGGTGATCATAAATGACATTTACAAAGGAAAGGACTGTAACTTGATACATTAATATATTATAATATTGCTTACAGTTTAAACCTTTAATTCTGTGTTTGTGTGTGTGTTTGTAGTGGACTTTGGTGTGAGCGCTCAGCTGGACCGTACAGTGGGACGGAGGAACACGTTTATCGGGACGCCGTACTGGATGGCCCCGGAGGTCATCGCCTGTGACGAGAACCCCGACGCCACATATGACTTCAAGGTAAACCTGAGCTTTTAAGTGCAATTTTGAGGTACTTGTACTTTACTTATTTATGATACTTTACATTTCTACTCCACTACATTTTGGAGGCAAATATTGTACTTTTTATTCCACTACATTTATTTGCTAGATTCAGTTACTTGTTACTTTGTAAATTTAGATTATTAATGCAAAATATAAATAAGAAACTAATAAATTATAATATATGATTATAGGTTAGGCTAACAAGCAGTATATAAAGTACTTAAAATCAGCTCCACCTTTACCAGCTGCAACATTAAAGTGATGAACACATTAATGCATCAATAATTAGAATCTAGTCATATAATATAATATTATTATATTATATATTATTCTGCAATGGGCCATTCTGCATAATGAGTACTTTTGCTGTTGGTACTTTAAGTGTATTTCGATGCTAATAGAAGAAGAATACTACTTCTTCCACCACTGATGATGATATTGTTTCACTGATGGAGTATTCACAACTTCATAAGTAAAAACCTTCTGGAAGCTCTGAGTTCTCTTGTTGTAGTATATGTGGATGTTCTTTACAAATGTTAAAGTATATAGAAGCTACTTTTAAATGTTTTAATTAATTTGTTTTGTTGTCTGCCATTTCCTTGTTCCTAGCATGCAACCCACAAAATAATTAACCATTTATGAAAAGTTAAACCACTTGATCGCTGAGCATGTTGTGCAGCCAGACAATCAAAACAATGCTGCACAGAGCTGCGGAGTTGATATTGATTCTAAGTAATTTAATTTAATATTAATATCACAAATATTGATAAATGTAGGTTTAATTGTTGCCTTCAGATATTTCTGTCCTCCTTTAGTCACATGCTCTGTTAAAACTGGCCTGACTTCATCGCTGCTGCTGCTGTTGGTGAAGCACAACAGTGAATTTTCAAGCAACTCAAAAAACAATACGCAGTCATCTTATTTTACACACCATGCAAAGAAATAAAAATATCCGCACTTATTTATCAAAGAAAACAATGTCAGAGGGTTTCTGTCAACAGTGAAAACAATAAGCATCTGGGGAAAATACAGTTTTTGTTTGTTTTTCGTAGATCGCCTTCGTAGAGTTTAATATCTCATCTCTGATTATCACCACATGACTGCACAAACCATCAGCCATAGGCTCATGTAAAGTCTCCTCGCAGAAACAACCAGTGAAAACACTGAATCTGCAGTCATTACTGTGTGAAGGATGTGCAGTAATGGGGGCAGGACGAAGCCCTGCGGCGATCCTGTGGAGGACGAGCACTGCTCTGTTAACTCCGACCCTCTGGGGCTTTACATGTCAAGAAACCCTCAGTTCATCTCCCAATATTAACATCAACTTTAAATAGCAGTTTGTTGGCTAAAAGATGCAGATAATGTGTGTTAATAACAGAGGCAGATAGATAATATTGATAAAATGTTAGCATGAAGCCAGAGATCTACAGTAGCAGTGGCAGATGGGTAATTTTTCTATCTGTATTTTTATCACTTTTATCACAAGTACACTGACCAGTGGACCAGAACAAGATGTGTTAAGTCAGTAACACGTTTTAGGATGTGAAAGTTTTCAGTTTTCTCTCTGTCTCTGCAGAGTGATCTGTGGTCGCTCGGTATCACAGCTATAGAGATGGCAGAGGGAGCACCACGTAAGTGTGAAACATCGAACTCATTTAACTATTAGTGGACACAGAGTACAGTTTGTCTTGTAGTTAAAAGTCTAAATCTATCTCTGTTTTCTCCTTTTCCTCCTCTCACTTCTTACCCTTATGTTTCCTTTCCTTTTCTCGTCTTGTTCCCTTTCCTTTCTTTCCTTTTTCTCTTCCGGTCTTGTCTCCTCCTCTCCTGTCCTTTTTTGTTTCCTTTCATTTCCTCTTTTATCAAATCCTCTCGTCTCCTGCCATTTTGTTTCCTTTCCTCTTGTCTTGTCTTCTCCTCTTCTTTCCTTTCCTTTTCCTTCGTTCATTTCCTCTTGTCTCATCTCCTGCCTGTTTGTTTTCTTTCCTTTCTTCTTGTCTTGTCTCCTCTTCTGTTTTGTCCTTTCATTTTCTTCTCCTCTCCTCTCCTCTCCTTGACTGGTTGTGTCTCCTTCTGTTTCCTTTCCTCTCCTGTCTTTTTATTTCCTCTCCTCTCCTCTGGTTTCTCTTTTTCTGTCTTCTCCTTTACTTTCTCTCCTCCTCAGCTCTGTGTGACATGCATCCAATGAGAGCGCTCTTCCTCATCCCCAGAAATCCTGCCCCCAGACTCAAGTCTAAGAAGTGGTGAGTCACATTGTGCTGAAACACACAAATGCAATCAAGCAGCCGTGCACGCAGACATATATTTCCTCTGCACCTGTTCTGTGGTTATTATCCAGTGTCAGCATCACATTATGCCTCTTCAGCAGCGCCACATTTAGCAGTAATCTGATTTCAAACTCACTCACACATGTTCTATGTAAAGACGCAGTTTAAGGGATTAAGAATAACCTGGTTTAACATGGAAAAACTGATTTATGGCATGTGTACTTTAACTGGATTTAAAGTTTCTTTAAGTTGTGCGTGTTGTGCATGGACAACAAAGAGACCCATTTCCTCTATTTATAAGGACAACACACATTAATCAACATTTGAATCATATTATGTTATACTGTTAATTAATATTTCTGTTTTTTACTGTGCTCTAACGTGTGTGTATATATATATAATATATATAGTTCTTTAGGATCTTGTTATATTATAAACATTATGTAATATTCGTTGTACTTCCGTCTTCTTTAGAATTACATCTTTGTCTCATATAGACATTCCTGATAAAATAAACGTTATGTGTATGCTTCCCATCTGTTAATATCTTTGCACATCACTTTTATCATAAAAATGATGCAATTAGATTTCTGTGATTTTAATTTAAAAATAACAGTTAACGTGTTTTTTTCTAGTTATGAACCCTTTTAAAAGAGGGCTAACCTCCAGTGGTTTAACTCCTCACCTCGCTGCAGTGATGTGGAAGTGTACTCCAGGGTGTGTCAGTACACCGTGACATCACTGCTGGTTGTGCAGGTGCAACACACCTGAAACTTTCCATCAGAGACGGCAGCGAAACACAGCTTTTTAGCCTGGTATTAGGTCATTCTTTAAAATCATCAAAGTAAATCAGTCATGTATTTAACTGTGTGTGTGTGTGTGTGTGTGTGTGTGTGTGTGTGTGTGTCCAGGTCGAAGAAGTTCCAGTCGTTCATAGACAGCTGTCTGGTGAAGAGCCACAGTCAGAGGCCGAGCACCGAGCAGCTCCTCAAACACCCGTTCATCAGGGACCTTCCCAACGAGCGGCAGGTCCGCATCCAGCTGAAGGACCACATCGACCGCACCAAGAAGAGGAGGGGGGAGAGGGGTGAGGCCGCACCCCCACTGACTCACCTCACAGCTGCAAACAGCTGCATGAACGGTCAGCTGGTTCAAAATATGTGAATGCTAACCTGAAGTCTGTGTGTTACCTCCAGATGAGACAGAATACGAGTACAGTGGGAGTGAGGAGGAGGATGAAGAGAGGGACGTTGGAGAGCCCAGGTACGATTACTACTACTGCTGCTACTGATGCTGCTGCTATACCGCTACTACTATACCATTACTACTGTTACTACTACTTATACTACTACTGCTGCTACTGATGCTGCTGCTATACCGCTACTACAATACCATTACTACTGTTACTACTACTTATACTACTACTGCTGCTACTGATGCTGCTGCTATACCGCTACTACTATACCATTACTACTGTTACTACTACTTATACTACTACTGCTGCTACTGATGCTGCTGCCATACCGCTACTACAATACCATTACTACTGTTACTACACTTATACTACTACTGCTGCTACTGCTGCTGCTGCCATACCGCTACTACTATACCATTACTACTGTTACTACCACTTATACTACCACCTGCTGCTATGCCTCTACCACTATACCATTACTACTGTTACTACTACTTATACTACTACTACTGCTGCCACTGATGCTGCTGCTGCCATACCGCTACTACTATGCCATTACCACTGTTACTACCACTTATACTACTACTGCTGCCACTGATGCTGCGCTGCCATACCGCTACTACAACACCATTACTACTGTTACTACCACTTATGCACTACTGCTGCCACTGATGCCGCTGCTGCCATGCCTCTACTACTATACCATTACTACTGTTACTACTACTTATACTACTACTACCACTGCTGCCACTGATGCTGCTGCCATACCGCGCTACTACTATACCATTACTACTGCTACTACCACTTATACCACTACTGCTGCTACTGATGCCACTGCTGCTGCTGCTATACCATTTCTACTGTTACTACTACTTATACTGCTGCTACTGCTGCTGCTGACACTAATAATACTGCTACTGTTATTACTACTTTTACTGCCGTTACCACTACTGTCACTGATACTACTACTACTTCAACTGCTACCACTATAGCTACTATTTCTAGGGGTACTACTAGCTTATTATCACTGCCACTGCTCGTGTTACTGCCACACATAACTTTTTAATTCAACTTTGCATTGGGATTTAATTTATCCATATGTTTATCATTTATGATTTAAAGAAAATGATTAAAGATTTATGTTGGAAAATTTGATAACCTTTAACCATTACATTATTAATGAATTAAATAAACACTGACACAACAACTACAAATGATCAAATTATCATGATTGGCTCTTCTCTAGTTCCATCATCAACATTCCCGGGGAGTCCACTCTGAGACGGGATTTCCTGCGCCTCCAGTTGGCCAATAAGGAGCGGTCGGAGCTGATCCGGCGTCAGCAGCTGGAGCAGCAGCAGAACGAGGAACACAAGCGGCAACTATTGGCTGAGAGACAGAAACGTATCGAGGAGCAGAAAGAACAGAGGCGCCGGCTGGAAGAGGTATATGAGACACCAACAGTATGTTTTTAATACACTGGGTGAATAAGGCAGGCAGTTTCAAAGTGTTTGTCACGCTGACATACAACATACTCATGGGTGTTTTATCATCCCTGATGCTTTCAGCAAAGGGAAACTATAGACCATAATAATGCAGAATTTGCACCTGGTTTGCATACCTGCACCATGCCGTCCTGTGATGGAGCACAGCAGGAGTGTGTTTTCATATGATGGTAAAAAAGTGTTAACCCTGATGACACGATACACATTTCAGACACTGTCGCCTGCTGCTCTGTATCTAATCAGCTCATTGTGGCTGGTTTTTCTTCTACCAATGTTTAAAACCGATCGCCTGACAAGAAAGCTAAATGTCCATATCTTGAAGTAGACACATTTCTTTAAACAACGTAATAAGAGTCGGTTGCTAGCCTCTGTGGAAAAACTGCACTTCCTGTCGATGCTTCGCAATCCTCTAGTGGTTCATGGGTTAAAAGCTCGTAGTGTGAAGCTGTAGCACATAGGTTTGATATCATGACAAAGAGGAGAGAACAATTTGACTGCTGTCTGTAATATGAAAGAAACATGAATGTTACTTGAAACAAGCCACAGTGAGTTGTACGTTACACAGAAGTGAAGTGAAAAAACTACTGTAAAGTGAATGTAATGAGCCTTTTAAAAGTGCAGTTTCTGCTCCGCCACCTGCATGACCACATGTTGATACACATCAGTTTATTGACTGGCATGCAATGGCACGCTGAGGCTCATCACATACGTGTTTCTCACCAACGAGTATATGTAGACAACCCATTACGATGAGAGCGACATTGCTCATATGCATGCCTGCATATTTTGTGTATAGGATTAAAAACTATATTCACTAGAAGGCAGATTAGAGCCAAATCATGCCAACACCAGAATATGTTCCTTGAAAAACTTCCAGTTTCACACAAAATAAACATAAACATGCTGACACTCGAGTTATCGTTTATGTTAAGATCATGGCAGAAAAAGCGGCAGCGGCGACACGCTCTATTAGTTTCTCTCAAACTTTTTGCCACTGTTGTCGCAGTGGTGTATTCAGAGTCTGCTGTTGACCTTACTTCATATCCTGACATACTGCCCCCGGCGTACTTGGGTTTAATTACATCTTGTGGTTCTGAGAGAGCCCACCCGTGGTAGCCATGTATGAACGCAAACGGGTAGCTCAAAGCAAGAATGTCAGCGCTCTAAAGCTTACTCTACCAGGCTGTGGAACAGGTGCTTAAAAATATATCTTAAAATATTTAGAAAGATAAAAGACACCTGAAAAGGAGCACACAACAGCTGATGGAGATGGAGAGTTAACCCAAGCCAGTGAAGCACCGTAACATCACATGTGATAAAAGAGAATGACTGTCTGCCTGTTTTAACCTGTGGCTGTTTTCACCTTTGAAAAATGTCTCCGCTTTGATTATAAAACGACTTGTCTTCCGTGCAAAACCCATCACACCTGTGATGTTAGCACCTCAGCTTATCCAAATGCCAGGGAAACACACCTGATGTGCACACACACACACACACACACACACACACACACACACACAGAGCCGAAGCGTTGTTGTGTAAAATCTTCTCCACCTACAGCAACAGCGTCGGGAGCGAGAGATGAGGAAGCAGCAGGAGCGAGAACAAAGGAGGAGGTACGAAGAGATGGAGCAGCTCCGCCGAGAGGAGGAGAGGAGGCACGCAGAGAGAGAACAGGTAGGAACACACCTGACCAGCAGACATTACATCACAGGTGTCATCCAGAGAGGCGGGGCTTCCCAACTCATGAAAACTCCCTGTTCAGCTTGCTGATGTAACCTTTGCACTTCACACAACTTCATATGAGATATTTCTTCTTTCTCGCCTTGTATGATACAGAATGTGATGTTCTGTCCGTTTAGTGCGACTTTACTTACCGTCATACAACATATACGCTATAGACAAGTGGTAGATAAATGTGACGATGCCCCTAAACAAGTATTTAAATAAAACAATCTTTTCCCTCACATGTGCAACCGGTGACGATGGGTAGCAAGTAGAAGTGGCTTCATTTCAAGGGGTCACGTGCTTTTTTTTTGGCTTGTGAGCCCTTAAAATGAAGGAATGACTACATCCTGTTAACTCTCATCACATCTATGAGCTGCGAGCGCTTTGACCAAAGACTGAGTTTTGCTTCTCATATTGTTTAGTTTGAGTCACTTTTAAGGTCTGAAGAGATTAAAATATCTGAAGATTAGAAAAAATACACGATCCCCAGATTGTGAACCCCGGTCTTAGAATACGACTTCCAGGTGTTGCATGTAATATTTTAGCTACCAATAAATAAATAATTAACACTTAGATTAATTAGCTACTTTCAGCACCTCAGCACGACTTTGAAAAACAAATCAGAACGCTTATATATTAGACCAGTTGGTGTTTCTCCAAATTCAGACTACATTTCCCATAAGCCCCTGAAGGGCCTGCCCCAACCTACCTACCTAAAATGACCAGTCTTTGCAGTCAGCTCCACCAGAACACTAACTTTCTAGCAAACTTCCACAGATAATCGCTCTGCTTTTGCTCGGTCTGCAGAGCTTAATGCGGTATTGATTGATAGGTTTTTGGTCTGTGTTACAAACAATAATTCATCCGTAAAAACATGACAGTAGTACCTCATCTGGTCCAGTGAAAACTGTGATCTCACTGGGTTAAAATGCTGCACGTAGCCCCCTTTAAGACCTTTTCTAAATTGTCAGGATCCACTGGATTATTAATACAGTGTCCAACTGACCAAGCAAACATTTTGATTATTAAAACTACTGCACAGTTCCTGTTATTATCCATACCACAAAAAAGAAAATACCGTGTTGTGTAGCAATACCAAGTATTCCGAATCAATTTAAAAACTTTTAAAGTAATTGGCTGGATTATGTTTTTTAAATTCAGGAAAAGTTTGCGGTGCAGTTGGATGCAATGTTCCAATAATTATAAAGAGAGAAATGGAGAAAGATGTGCAGAATCTCAGACGCAGCAACACCAGATATCCAATATTGCAGTGTAACAGAGACAGGAGGCTTTGCAAATGACTGCATGACTAATAGTTGACTTTTCCTGCAGTGCAGCGCTCCCTTCACACTCTACTTTTCAGACATACATTTCTACATCTTGCTAGCTGATTTCATGCTGATCTTCATCATTCCTCTTCTTGTTCTACTGATTACGGCCCCCTGCTGTTTCTCTCTTTGAATCTCTATTTCTGACTAAATCCCTACTTTCACACCTCTTCAATAAATCTTTTATCTGTCCTCCTCTTTCATTTTCTTTTCTCCCGTTTCCTGCTCTGCTGATGTCACTGGTTGCCTGGGCTCCGATTTGCTTCTCGCCTGCCTTGGTGCTCTCTGATTGGCTGCGTCTCATGCTGGCCCGGGTGCTGATTGGGTAGGAGTATATCCGTAGACAGCTGGAGGAGGAACAGAGGCAGCTGGAGATCCTGCAGCAGCAGCTCCTGCAGGAGCAGGCCTTACTGCTGGTAACATCACACACAAACACAGATAAACTACTGGGACAGCTTTGCAGAACAACTTCCCTGAGTTCTTGTGTTAAAGACAACAATGACAAAAGTTTCCATGACAACAGCTCAAAGGTTGGTGATCATGGAAACTGCACGGGTACCAAGACTCGGAGGACGTGGCGAGCGCTGGTTCCATGTCAAGCCCGTTTGTTATTTACGCACAGAAATCATGGCGTGGCGAAGGCAGTCAATACTCGGTCAATACTGAGGCAAGACGGAATCACACAGCAGCTCGTTTTTCTCCAGAAAAAAAGTTAACAAACATCAAATCAATATATACACACAGTGGCGGGCGTGTCAGTCGATAGCTGACGGTCCTGAAATTACACTTTTTTCAGCTTCATTGTTCATGATAATGTCGTCAATGACATCAAACCAGTGTTGGAATATAACTAAGGGCTTTCTACTTCTACACCTCAGAGGCAATTACTGTACTTCTTACTCCACCACATTTGTCTGACGGCTTTAGTTACTTTGTATATTACAGTTTTTCATCCCCGTCCTGTCCAGTGAAAACCACGTATCTCCAGATGTGGTGATTTTGAATGTTTGTGATGAACTGAAGGGTGACGTGTTTCCTTTACGGTCTGAGACAATTCTCCTCCTTCTTAAGATAAATAAACTATTTAAAACAAGCATATGATGTTCTTATAGACCATGATGCATTGCTGTAGATTAAACTACCCAACAGTACATAAAGTAGTTCAAATGAGCTCAACCTTAAACATCTGCAGCAGTAAAATGCAACACACACAATAATGCAGCAGGAATATGAATCTAGAAACATCAGATATAATAAAACACTGACAGGAGTACATGTTGCTGATAATACTTAAATACTTTTACTTCAGTAAGGTTTTGAATGCAGGACTTTTGCTTGTAGTGGATTATTTTCACAGTTCTGTATTAGTACTTTTACTTAAGTAAAGGGTCTGAATACTTCTTCCACCACAGCAAAACAACCAACTGTCCAGCTTTATTCATCTGGGTTTCAGCCTGTTTCTGAAAGGACACACACATCGGCTGCTGCAGACTTTCACACACAGCTCAGATAAATGCCAGACTTCTGACCTGACGGGACGCTGAGGGAAACATGTTTCAGACCGAGCTCCCAGGCTGATCAGTCGATGGCATTTGTCAAGATTAGCTTCAAAAGGAGAACCTGGGAAAACCTCTCATAACACTTGATACAAACAAATCCTTGCCCTCTAAAATAACAGATCAAATATTAGACTGATATATGGGGCTGCAGATATATACATGAACACCAGACAGATTTTTTTATATAACATTGGATGACAAGTCATTTTTGCCATCATTTTTGCTATCAATATGATGAAGCCTCCTGTCAAACCACAGTCTAGACAGTTTTTTTTGTATGTTTCCCTCAGTAATTGATTTTTTTTCTGTCTTGACTATCAATTAATTATTATTTAAAGGCAGTAATGTCTCCAAAGTTTAGAGCTGCCAACACTAAAAGCATTTCCTCGGTCTGGTTACGATTTAGTGTCTAATAACGGTCTAAATAATGTTTCCGTTTCATCGTTTTGGTTTTTTTTCTTTATTAGTAAGGAGTCTTTATGTCTGAAACATTGAAAGTAAAGTTAAAATGTTGTGTTTTCTTTTCCAGAATAGATGTGTGACAAAAATCTTTGTCTATAAACAGGACTGCAATATCTTTTAATGTGCAATTACATGAGAAAGTGTCCTGATAAATGTAAATAATGGACAAGGCAAAGAGCTGCAATACAGCTGTAATATCTTCCTTAAACGGGACAACTAATGTTTATCATACAGTATTTGAAACATAGACCTGATTCTATTTAAATATTCTTAACAAGTAGATATAAAATGCCTGGATTAAGATGAAATGTAATTTCAGCACCCAAAATGTGCTTCTCTTTCATGGCAAAGGTCAGTCATATTTTATTTTGGAACAAGACTTTCCATGTGCTCTTTTGCTTACTTAGTCTGTTCCACCCGTTTACCTCCTTCCCCTGTTCTGTTTGATGTGCAGGAGTACAAGAGGAAGCAGATTGAGGAGCAGCGGCAGGCCGAGCGGCTGCAGAGGCAGCTGCAGCAGGAGCGAGCGTACCTGGTGTCGCTGCAGCAGCAGCAGCAGCAGGAGCCGCCGCGGCCGCCGCAGGACAAGAAGCAGCTGTACCACTACAAAGACCAGGCGCCCGGCAGCAACGACAAGCCCGCCTGGGCCAAAGAGGTAGCCTGCACGGCACACAGACAGCGTTTAGTTTACACCTGAGTCCTGAAAACCTTATTTTCTTAAAACAAGTGAAAAAAGTGCAGTAAGACTATTTCAACACATAGAAATTTGTTTCAGTTCATTTCTGGAATTGAGTCATTTTTCTTGATCACAGCGTAGTAATGCGTCTGGTTTTAAGACACTTTTCTAGAATATTCTTGAGACAAATTGATTTGTATTGGACGGGTTGCACTGCGCTGCATATTTAAGAAAGGATTAAGATTTAACACTCATCTATAGATAAAAAATGACCTGATCAGGTGAAGATTTTTATGCAGATTGTTAATTGTTTAAATTATTATTGCAATTATTTGCAAGCTAAATTTGCAATAAGGCATGAAAACAAGGAATATAACAATAACCCAAATAATTGGAATATTAGGAATCTTAAACAAATATATGTCTGAAATTTTTAACAAAATAAAGAATAATACAAATGTACATGATGATCTTTCACTCACTTTTAAAATTTTAGTTCTTTTAGAAACAAGTAAAAAAAGACATTTCATTCATTATAAGAATCCCAGCTTAATACTTTTTTTTTTTTTTTTTTACCTTTTTAAAGACACTCAGGTGTTCCTTGGCAAACAAAGACAAAAGGTGTGCATGTGAGAACAAGAATACACTCAGAGAGCAGCTCGCGGGTAACAAAACACTCGTACGCTAACAGCTGTTCAGCCGCAGTGACGAGTCGGTTGTAAAGTGGTAGATTTCATTCATAAGAACACAAACACACCCTGATGGAAGAGGCTCGAGCTCCCTGGAGGTTAACAGTGTGTTTGTTTATGTTGTGGTGTAGAGTTTTCCGCCCTCCAGGTCTCATCTGTCCTTTACCTGCAGAAGAGTCTGTCTCACCTGTGATGATGCTTTCTGATTTTTTTTTTTTTTTCAGGTGCAACAACAGGACAATAATTTATGTGCTGTGAAATTCCTCTTGTGTGTTTTATGTGATACTTTTGTCAAATGTGGAGTTTCATTCCAAAACTATTTAAAAGACAAGATATTTATCTTTTTTGATATTTATCTAAGAGGCTCTTATCAAAGATGTGTGAGTACAGCACATTTCAGAGATCCTTGTGAGGTAATAAACCACCTTAAGGCCTTTGCTCGTCAATAGTTGTGTTTTTGAGAACAGAATCACATTATGTAGTGATAAATTGTGTTGAAAAACAGAATTAAATAAAGTACAAAAGTAGCTTTTACTCACTTTTCTGGGTCTTGAGACTTGACAAAGCCTTTTGGAATGAAACTCTTTTAGGTCTTATTTGCCATTCAGTGTACATTTGTCAGCATTACAAATCCTCTTGCAGCCACGGCTTCAGTGCCGTCAGGGTAGTCCACTTTTGAATTGGCCACTAAACTAGAAAAGGAGAAACACCTGAAAGAGTGTACAGTTAAAGGGGATAAAAGTTAAATGTCTAATGTTCCAAATTTAGGTTACTGTGAGGACACTGTCTTGGTGTTTTGGTGGCACTTTTTCTTCAGAAAAGGCTGCAGTTTAACCCAAACAAAGATGTTTTCGTTGTCAAAACATCTAGATGGTTATGTTTGAATCACAGAAATATGCCGGTTTCTGTCAAAAGTGAATAGAAGTACAGCTTAGAGATGTGCAGATATACATAATTCTCAAATCTATCTAATCTCTAATCTCTATTCTGTACAGAAGATATTTTGCAAAAAAGAATTTTGTACCATTTGTCAAATTCAGTCAAAAAAATGTGGCCTGAATGTAATAATTAATGCAAAAACATAATTGTAAAACTTAAAAAACAATGATTAGGCAAAGAAATTGGGGCTGCAGCAGTGTTAACTAGCATGCGTGATTTTTTTTTTAACAGGAAGTCAGTGATGGTTAGCTAAACAGATACTATGGTGAGATTATTTAAACACAAACTGTCATATTTATTAGTTTTCCAGTCAAAAACAGAATGAAGTGAATTGTGTTTTATTAATTATGACCTGTTTTAAATTTAGAAATGTTGTCAGTGGATCTGTGAACATCCAATATGGCTGCAAGAGGGTGTGTTACATCACCTGAACACCCATCTTCTGTTTTCCAGACTCAATGCTGTGCACATGTTCATTTATCTGCTTCTTGTGAACACTCACCTTGCTCTGCAGGTAATGCGTCGAGCTCAGAGCAACTCACCTCGTATCCCTCCCAAGAAATACCACTCCTTCAACGAGAAGCGAGACGTTAAACTCGACAGCCTCCTCTTACTCCCCGGTTACAAACCCCGCCGCCCCCGCCCCCCTTCCTACCCCGCACATGACAGTCCTACAAGGGATCACCTCCACGGGCCTCAAATCCGTGTCACCTGTGTCCCTGACTCCCCTGAGCCAGTGATGCGCCGGCAGAGCCCCGACAGGAACCCCGACTCCAGGGGCCGGACCCCCGCCCGCCGGGTCAGTCGGAGGATGAACAGACTCTCTACTCCTTATTATCTCCCTCTTCTTTTTGATCCTGCAGTCTGTCCAGGCTGACTTACTAAACTTGGCCGGTGGAATGATTTCCCCTTTAATCACTCTTAACGTTTTCATTTCTCTAACCAGGGCGACTCACACGCATTAACTCTGGGCTGGCGGCAGAAATGATAATGTGGACTCTTCTTTTTTTATAATTCCTCAGCTCTTCATCTCCCTGTTCCACACAGGGATCTTTTGATTCATTTCCTCTTTGATTGGTGCTGTCAGTGCTTCACTCACTCCCACTTGTATAATAGCACTGAATCATATTAGGCTTCTTTTATTAAAAGTCAAGACCCTACAGCAGTGGTAGCGGCTCTGTGAGGCTGTACATTAGTCAGCATGCTTACGATGACAGTGTTAACATGCAGGTATAACGTTTACCAGCATCTTTTTTTGTTTTAGCATGCTAACATTTGCTAATAACCAAAAACATTTTGACCTGATGGCACCACTATATAGAAAGAGAAGGGATGACCAGAATAGTTTGTTCGTCCTGGGTGGGACACAGATGTCCGTACCAAATTTCCTAATAATCCATCAAAGCATAGCTAGTATAGCTAAAAACATAAAGACATCACTGTGCTTATGAAAGGGTTAACGCCATGACTACCACTATGGACACTTGAGGTCATACACTGCATTTTTCTCCATTAACAGTGTTAAACACCAAAACACATTTTGAAACCTGCATTGTTTTCATGCAGCTTAGTTTGCTAGCAGTCTTCTTCATTTCTTGCCTTGTTAGTGCATTGCTGCGTTTGTGGGTGCGTTACTGCCACCTGTTGACCAGTGAAACAGTGTGACACCATCGACAAGAATGTATCATGTCCCTCATGTCCTGAGCGTGCATGAGACACAAACGAAACACATAAAGACATTGCTCCACACTGCTACTAGTGGTCAAAAACTCCTCTAAGTGTCATCTAGAGCCATTTTACTTTAGTACTGTATGTTTATACTCTGGTAACATCCCTTGAATAGCGGACAGTGAACATCTTGGGTTGACAGAACTACTTGAATCAGTTAACATAAATGCTTGAACAAAATTGCTGACATCTGAACAAACTGCCAGTCAAATTTAAAAATAAAATATGTCGTCATATTATGTCACAACATATGTTGTTGGCGGTCAATATGAAATAGATTTTACAGACTGGATTGTCTTTATTTTAGGGAGCCTAAATGCTGAATTTGAGGCATTGTTGCATTTTAATTCCATACAAACACAACAGAGACAATCCACATAAACAGAACACAAGCAGTTGGAAATAAACAGCCCATCTTTAATCCTTTGTCATGTTTCCTCCTCCGCACTTTAACCTTTAATCTTCTCCAAATCGCCTTGATGTTTAACCTTCACTTTCCATTTTACAGGTTACTGAAGCTGTCTGGGTGTTGCAGGTTGATCTGCAGTGTCGTGGGATTCTTCCTCATCTTTTACTGCAGTGGCTCTCAACGGTTTCATGAGAGTAATTATAAGATACGATAAGCAATAACAGTAGAATATTTACTTGGTCTGGGCTTCTTCTTACGATGAACCAGATTAAAAAGAATGGAAAGGGAAACTTTGAATCCTGATTTGGTTGAAACAGCGAGATGCAAGTTGTTCCAAACCGGTTGAGAGCTGCCGTTTTAGTGCATGTTGTGGTGTGATGGGCATGTCTTTCAGGTACTAACTTCAACGACTCGAACTAACATCAGCTCAATCTTTCAGGCTTTGTTTATGTTCATTTACTAACCACTTAAATTCTCTCCTTTTTCCTTCTTTTCTTTTCTTTATTTGTCCTGACGAGGATGTTGAATGTGTTTCACCTTTGAACCTTTCAGTGAGTTTAAAATCCCGATGTTGTGTTAAATGTAAGTTCAGCAAAGTAACACCGGTGTGTGTTTTTCAAAAGGAGCCGTGAGTGTAGAAAATGCAGGTCAATGCTCCATATTTGAACTCTGCTGGTTTTCTTATCACCATAAATCAAGGCCAAAAGCACACACTCACATGTGAACACCCCTCCCCAGTGTACACGCACACATTTAGGGCAGATCTCCAGGCCTGCCCTCTGGTGGCAGCTGGTGGACTGATGTAGGGCAGATGTAGCTATATCAGTCTCTCTCCCTCTGGACACCACGCATGGAAACACACACACACACACACACACAGACATAGAAACACACTCTGTACAGATAGGTCTACCCTCACCTCAGCCTGCCAGGATTGCCCTTGAAGCTTCAGAGGAAGAAATATTTCCATCACACACAGACACAATGTTCCACTCTAAAAACAGATCACCACCGTTTAGAGAAAACATAGCCCTCTTACACAATGCAACCCACTGAGGAGTGCAGGTGACGTTTGCAGCTTTTCCAAATTAATAACACTGTTAAAACTGAAATATGCTGCTTTTGTATATTATTAGCTGCAGTAATGACTGTGTGAGCCGTTCACTCGATAGCTTTAACACGTGTAACCATGGAGACCTTTACTACAAAAGGCCAACTAATGAGACTACCTTTGTCTCACAAACCCTAACAAACCCTTTATTTTCATTCCATTCCTTTCCTCAATGCAAAAAAAAAAATAGTTTCCTTCTCCAACCGCAGAGTATTTCTGCTGCTGGCGTTATCAGGTAGTTGATATGGCTGGCAACTGCATTTAGCTGCAGTATGGGCCAGGCAAAATTATAATATCCACCCAGTAAGCATCTGCAGATCAAAAGGAATCAGATGTTAAAACTGGGCTACATTTGGTTTGGAGTTTTTTTAGTAATCAAGTTTGCATATAAAGCGTTTCCTGCAGTGTTTTAAAATGCAGGCAGGCTGCCCTGTCTGAAACAAAGACCGCCTCTGCTAAGATCATAAAAATGAACACACTTGATGAAATGCAAATAGAAATGAAAGAGTAGAGGCTCTATTTCACACAGTAAATGCCATATATTTAATCATTGTTTAGGCCGTCGTCTAGTAAGTAAGTTTGGTTTACCAGAACGAAGGGAGGAGCGGGATACAATACACTCTCTTGAAATCCTGTATACTGTGTTTCCATGTGAAGCAGCAGCTTCTAGCTACCTGTTGAAATATAGTCACTGAAAGGCTGTTGAAACAACAATTATATGTAACTCGGACATGTAAAAAAAAATGTGGCCAGGTTTCTCCTGGATGTGTAGATGTCTTTTGACCTGCAAATTACCAAAACCAGATTCTTCCTGGGCGCTGATCTGAAACACTGACGGCTAGAAAATGTCTCATAAACTTTGCTCCCGACTAAACACATTACGGAATTTAAGTTATCACTCATCAAGACCGTAGTCTATAAAACTGAGCCGACGCATGTCATTTTGACGTAACTGTTTTATCATTTCTAACATGAAAAGCAGAGAGGAGTAAATCGAATTCAAACTTAAAATATTATTCAAAAGTGTGTTTAATTCTGCACAACAGAAAAGATTTCTTCCGTATAGTGTGGGTAGAGTGCAGGACAAATCACTGTTGTAGATGTTAAATCTCATCGAAAACCAAAACAAGTTATTCTTTATTTGTGCATGAGAAGACGTCACATCCAGCTCATCAAGCACGATGAACGGACCTGAAGACGTTGGATGCGAAACGTGCTGTTCACGCCCGAAAAAACCTCTTATCTCATGCAGAAGTAAAGAATAACGTTTTAAATCTTTCTTATAAACTTCCAACATCTGGATAAACTGATGGCTTGTCACACAAAACACAACTCATGAGAAGACGGATGAAATCAAACCCATTCATGAAACAGCGCATTAAACACGTTACACACACCTCACTGCATGCTGTGAGTGACTCTGGCCTGTGTGTGTGTGTGTGTGTGTGTGTGTGTGTGTCAGGTGGAGGAGCATTATAAGATGAACAGACAGACTTCTCCTGCATTGCAGCATAAAGTCTCCAACCGGATCTCGGACCCGTCGCTGCCGCCCCGCTCCGAGTCCTTCAGCAGCGGAGGCATCCAGCAGGCCCGGACCCCGCCGATGCACCGCTCCGTCGAACCGCAGGTGTGTGTCCTACGTCTTTGTGTGTGTGCGCGCGCGTGTGTGTGTGTGTGTGTGTGTGTGTGTGTGTGTGTGTGTGAGTGTGTGTTCACATGTGACACAAACTTCCATCCCTCAGGGTGCGATCACACTTGGAGTTTGGTTTCTTTTGTCTGTGTGAAAGTAGCAAAGTTGAGTTTGTTGCAATTTTCAGATCCTGGCCTCTAAGCTTGAGGTACTCTGGTACTGGTACACAGAGTGAGTCCCTGCTCCAAGTGAAGGAGTCCCAGTATCTGTGGGTCTTGTTCAAGGTGGAGCGTGAGTTCGACGTGTCAGCAGTAATGTGGACACTGTTGTGGTGAAGAGGGAGCTGATCCTGAAGGCGAAGTTCTGCCAAGGTTGCTCTTTTTTCACCGATTCTGCTTTGATTTTTTTGGGCATAATCTCAACACAGAGCCACGGAGTGTCTGCTGGCGATGTTAGGATTGCAGCTCTACTTTTCGCTCTGTTGGCTTCATCAGACCTGAATAAAGCAGCTGAGATGAAAGATAGCACCACCAAGTCAGAGCGTGTGGCACTCTTTTGAAAAACAGTAGTGTCCCGTTCAGTTAAGGAGTTAAAGTGTCTCGAGAGCATCTCTAATGCCAATGTAAGATGAAGGAGGAGATTCTTAGGAGCGGTGTTGGAGATGATGGAGCTGAGCATGAAGGGCAAGGTTTTGATTTACCAGTCGAACTAAACTCTATTCCCAGAACGAATGTCCTTTTCAGAGTTTGTCAAATTGGACGCCATTGCCCAGCGGATTTCACCCGGCTGCAGTGAGCTGAGGAGGCAGCTGTGCAGGCTGTAGGTGGCAGAACCTCTTACGGACGTGAGATGTGGAAACTTTCTCCTGTAGTTTTTCTCAGGTGTTGATATCATTTAATAGGACCTGAAGAAACCACTGGATATGAGTTTGGTTTTTTTTCAGACGCCGTTACAAGCAGGAGGAACTGTTGGCTTCTAGACGTTAATATTCGTACACATTGGGTTTTCATTCTGTTAAAAAACACACACAGTAATTCTCTTGCTGGAGGGCAGAGACTTGTATTTTCAGGGTTGTTATGTCATTGTTGTCACCGGGACAAAGTAACTGAACCAAAGGAGCAAACGTTCCAGTGAACATGACTGGTGTGAACGCACCCTGCGGCATGCTCCTTCTTTCTCACCTCATTTCTCCCTCCTCTCTCTCTCCCTCCTCCTCATCACTCCTCCTGCACCATTTCTTCTTCCACTCTTCCTCCTGACTCGCATCCCTCGTCCTGATCACATTGTGTGAAAGCAGATCCTGATCCTGCTCTTCCTTCTCAACCCTGCCTGTTTCCTGCGTGTTTCCTGTGTGTGCGCGTGCGTGTGTCCAGATGGCCCACCTGGTGCAGGTGAAGAGTCACGGTCTGTCAGGCTCCCAGTCTCTGTACGACCCCCACGGCGTGTCCTCCTCCTCGGCGTCGCCCTCCCCCTCCCGGCCTCCCATGCCCCGGCAGAACTCCGACCCCACCTCCGACACCCCTCCTCCCCCACCCCTCTCCCGCCTGGCGCCCCCCCTCGACAAGTTGGACCGCAGCTCCTGGCTGCGGCAGGACGACGACATGCCCCCCAAGGTCTCTGCATGCCACGACCTGTGTGTTTTTGTCCGAGTGTGCATGTGTTAACTCTTGTGTTTTTGTGTTCTTGTTTAGTTTCTGTGTCGGTTGGAGTCTCTCCTGATAGCTGATGTTTTATGTATTATTTTAATCTCAAAGGCCACCAATTGCAGTAAAAGAAATTCTAATAATGGACAAAAAACATTGATTAAAACGGATCTGTTTGTACTAAAAAGCACACCTTTTCTGAGGGAATACTTTACTAAAGTTGTGGCCTATATTTTAAATTTGTATGTAGAAAATGCTGCACAGATGTCTTTTTGTAAGCTCAGAGTAGCATGTAGTTTCATAGTGAAATGTCTTGTATTCCAACAAAATATGTCTATTGTATGAGGGTGTGTTCAGATCAAATGCGAAGCAAGTCTTTGCCTGGCTTTAGTTGCACAAATATGACAGCAGGGCCGATTTCCTTTGAGTCTGAACACCCCTTGTTGTGACATCGGTCGGCCTAAGGAATAAAAATGGAAAAGTTAGGCCAGATTACTACGAGATTTTGTGTTCTTTTTGAGGGCCATTTTTCTATTTGCTGTTTAAAAAAGATAGAAAAGGGGGGGGCAGCTATCATTGTGCTTTCCACAGACTGTGAATGGGAACCCAGTGAAGGTCAGAGGAAAATCATTGAATAAAGTTGTTGTTGTCAGTGAAATCTGCACCAGGGAACTTTAGCATGTTTCTGTCCCCAAATGCCAGTAATAGGAACTTACAGTAAACTTCACTGCACACAAATCGAGAAAGTGAAAAGAGCAGTTTTCACTTTGATTCGATTCATTTAAAGTCATAGCAGCTAGAGATTGATGTGATATGATGTCGCTCTCATTCCCCGTGATGGAGAGCGTCTGATGTAAAACCATGTGGGAGGTCCTGACCCAGAGGGTTGTGTTGTGTGTGTGTCCCAGGTTCCTCAGAGGACGACCTCCATCTCTCCTGCTTTGGTCAGGAAGCACTCTCCTGGAAATGGACCTGGCCTGGGACCTCGGGCTGGAGCTCACCTCATACGGGCTAGGTACACACGAACGCACACACATACGCGCACATACCGTGTGTGTATGGTCAGCTTTTTGCCCCCAGATGGGACACGAGTCCCTGTTATCCGAAGGTGTAACGCTGTACAGAACTGAAATCAGATTCAATCCACTTCTTTTTCCCCACTGCCAAATCTGTAACTTGGCCAGACGACAAGTTGTCAAAACTTAAACTGAAATTACACACACACACACACAAACGCACACAGCGCAGGTGTGAGAGCAGGAATTCAACAGTTTCCCGCATGAATGAAACAGCGCTGTGTTTGTGTTGCCGTAGCAACCCCGACCTGCGGAGGACTGACGTTTCCATGGAGACGCCCCTGAAGAGGACGAGCAGCGGCAGCTCCTCCAGCTCCAGCACCCCCAGCTCCCAGGGAGGCTCCAACGAACGGGGTGCACGCACGCACACACACACACACACACACACACACACACTATATACTGTATACTTGTGAGGGCCCTCATTCATATAATGCTTCCCTAGTCCCTAACCATTACTTTACGTTTATTTAGGAAAGAAAAAGGGAGTTACTATATATTAATATAACCTCTATAGCAACAAGCTAGATGGCATCAATTTTCCACAAATATCCACACAAAACTTTCCCGGTGTCCTCGATTTTCAAAAAATGTCCTCACTCCTCATCGTGTGTGTTTGTGTGTTCAGGTAATTCAGCCATTAAGACCGAAGGCTCAACACTTTCTTCCCACGAGACCAAAGACGACAGCAGAGAGGTGACACGACCCAGCAGGCCTGCAGTGAGTATGCACACACACACACACACACACACACACACACACACACACACACAATGGATCATAAGGACAAACATACAGACAGCCAGCTGTGCCTCAGACACAAACTCGAGTGTATTCAGACAGCGTGTATAATCAAAGACACAGTAGAGTTAAGTATGTTGGAGAACATGTAAACACACACACACACACACACACACTTTCTCTGAACTAACCACTTGCTGTTCATTTTCACTCTCTTCCTCTCTCTCCACTCATCCTTTCCTCCATCCCTCCTTTCATCGTCCTTCAGAGCTATAAGAAAGCTGTAGATGAGGTTAGTGACATTTCTCCTCCTTCACCCCATCTCTCCCACCTCAGTGAGTGAAATCTCTCTCTCTCTCTCTCTCCCTGCACTCCCCCGTCCGTTCACAAAGTTCAGCGGTTTCCTGCTCACGTCTGCGATGCTACAGACGTCTTGTTTCCTCACATCTTGAAAAGTTGCATAAAACCATTCAAATTAGTTTTTCTATCCCGAAAAAAAATCAACTAAAAAACATAATCAGCTCCTCATCAGTCGCTGCTCCCAGACAGCGCAGGGGTGGCCTGAGGCCGCTTTTAGGAAAAACACAGCCCCCTTATTCATTTCAATGAGGCCACTGCGTCAGCACAGCGCGGATGCCGACGAGAAGGTTTCAGCTACAACAACACGATATCGTAAAATAAAAACCTGGATCAAATTTTCCTGAAAAAGGGAGCATTTCACTTTCTGCGGAAAACTAACATTTTCTGTGATTACAGCATCTGTCAGATTATTCTGATGGCAAAATGAGACAATTCCAGTGAAAAGTTGCTTGCAGTCCATTTATCTCATACATGGGGGAAAAGGGGGGAGGGGGTTTCAGCATGCATTGCTTTCACTACCACTGGGCGCACCAAAGTCAGACTTTTTGACACATAGTGGCTTTAAACAAAGGTTATAAAATGAATTTTAACCTTTTGAAATATATGAAACATTGTTAACCTTCAAATACAGATTAAAACAGATTAAAGAGCCACAGACCTCCAACATGGCTGTCGCAGCTCAAACAACAGTAGGCGTGTTTGCATGTTGCCCCTCTACTATCAGCATGAACACATTGCCTTCACGAATACACGAGCCCCCTGTTTTCTCTCTCTGATTAGAGGATGGCCTCTACTGGTGTGTTTTCCTCTTGTATCAGGGATGGAGTAGTTATTGATCAGTTACTGTAGGATTCATGTCTTTCTTTCAACTCACTGTTGTATATCCACTTACTTCCTGTTGTCACTTCAGACGTCTCTGCTGTCGTGTTTCATTTCCACAGTCACGCACTCTCTCTTTCTCTTTCTTTTTCATTTCATCTCTTCTCTTTCTCTCTCATCAGGAGGAGTTGGTAAGATAACCCCCCTCCCCATTCCTCCCCCACCTTGTACCTCTTCCTGTCACTTAACCTCTCACATGCACAACCTTTTTTGCTGCAAACAGTGAGATGTCACCAAGGCTGCATTTAAGGTCCCCTGAACTTTAACCCTTGCCCTCTGCACTGAGGCATGATGGCGTCTGTACTCCGACCCTCCTCCTCCTCTCTGCACTGTCCTGCTGCTCGCTGCCCTCCCCACTATGGACACTCAGTAATGTGGCTGAACTGCTAATGAATCTTACTAACAGCTTGCATTGTGCCACAAATAGTAAAACCCCCTTTTATTTATTTCCTCTGCTTGGATTTTAAAGCTGCATATATGCTGATACTAAAATGATTTCCGTAGTATTCTTGCAAAACAAGAACCAGGAGAAGTGAGCTGCTCTTAAACCTTTACACTGGTTTCCAACTGGTTATAAATACATTTAATTTTCAGGTGCTATTTGATAAATCACTTACACTTCCTGCTTGAAGTTGCATTTAGCTTCACACAGATGGAAACACTTCCTGATGGGCCCTAACTTCCGCTGTTTTGAATCTAAATTAAAACTGAATAGTTTCAACCAAACTTTTCTTTCCTTTATTAAATTAGGGGCAGCTTATTACTACACTGTAACTGCACAGAAAATGTATTTCTGGGACATTATTTTTTGTCTATTTATATTTGCATTTCACTGATTTTGTTTATTTTGACTACGGCTATAAATACTATAACATTTATATAATTAATTTATAAATTAACTAAATTTGCCTTGTCTTATAAGGACTGAAAAAGCCAGAACGATTTTATATAAGGCCTTGAAAATTATTAAATTATCAAGTATATTACTTATTTAAACAGTTAGAGGTTTCTAGGTCAACTCTTAGACTCTTCCAGACCACACTGAGTTGAACTGTGTTCATTCAGATTTTTCTTATTTTCAAAACACAGCTACATCCTGCTAAAGCTGATTTTTCTACTTTTTTCTTTCTTTGCACATTTATAGTTTTGGCGTTAGTTTTTAATGAGCTCCATATGTTCAGTCAGGAATAGACTGTGCGGTTGACAGGTTTGTTTCTTCCATTTAGATTTTAAATTGCTCAAAAACCGTACAGCACTAAAAATGTGTCTGGCCTCCTGAAACCTGCAGGTACTCTGGATTTACTGCTGCGGTATCTACCACCACAGACACTGAGGCTCATCTAATACTCCTCTGGCCGCTCATGTTGAATGGCTGCTTTATGGTTTATACATTGCAATGCACACTGTGGCAATGCAGTAAACAGTTTGACGGCATCAGCTGTAATTGTACTGTAATGTAAATTGCTTTCAACCGTAAATTACTTTTTCATAATCAACACTTGACTCAGCTAATTAAACACTTTGTGTGCTGTACGATATCGATCTGAATTATAACGAAATCTTAGATATTTATGCTGTAAACAGCTTCCAAACGTGGACAAATCTCTTAACACCTTTAAAGCAGAACAACCATGTTTAATGTATAATAACGAAAAACTCTACCTGATGTTAACTCTTCAACCAGCTGACAACATATTAAAAACATGTTAGGTTACAAGGCAGATGTTTAAGAACAGAATGATACAAAACCTACGGATTAAAAAATAAAAAATAAAACCTGTACTGACACCTGAGAAGTAATAATAGAGTTTTAGCTTTTCTCCATAAATTAAAACCCAGAATCATCAGAATTGGTTTGTGACCCTCTTGGTTGGTCTCCTGTCCTCCAGGACCTGACAGCTCTGGCCAAAGAGCTCAGAGAGCTGCGACAGGGGGAGGAAACCAGCCGCCCGCCTGTCAAAGTGACGGACTACTCGTCGTCCAGTGACGACTCTCACAGCAGCGAGGATGAGGAGGGAGAGGGCGGGCCTAATGACGGAACAGTGGCTGTCAGTGATATACCACGCATTATGTGAGTATTACTGTTCCTGTTTCCTGATAAAATTCAGCAAATATTTCTCTGACCAAAGGAAGGAGTCGCAAATTAAGGAACAAGGACATGATCCCCCACTGGCTTCACACACACCGACACATTCCTTCAGCGGCCACTTTATTAGGTACACCTGTGCAATCTAATGCAGTCCAATCCAACAGCGCTGCCATAATATCTATCTTTACAAAGCTCATAATGTGCAGTTTTTGGTGACTTTGTCAGAAATTTGTACTGAGGTGGCAGAATATTAAAAAGTCCAGTACAGCACCACCACTAACTATGACCTCAGTGCTACAACATAAATGAACTAACACCTTTATGACAGTGTCAACCAAAACATTAAAGGCACCTTAAAAGTAGACTTGGCTAAACAGTTGTATTGGATTATACAGGTGTTCCTATTAAAGTGGCCACTGCGTGCATATTGTGTTATACAGTCAAACTGGAAGCTTTGCTTAGGATTGAACTGCTGTGATTTTGCCCGAGCACCACATTCTGTGTGATACTTTAAAGCTTTCAATATTTTATATTAGCAATGGATCAAATTACTATATATAATGTGAAAGGTGTTGCTCGTTGTCATTGTTTTTGCTCACCGTTCTTTAAGTTCGCTAGAAGCTGGAGGATCGAGTATTGTTCCTTTTATTTCAGGCTGAATTTGTACACATTTGTACCTCTTACTACTTTATATCTTGATGGTGAATCAAAAGATTGATGTCTGGGTCCCATATGAGCCTGTGAAAGTAGATCTCTGAAAACTGTACTGGTACAGAAATCTTCCTACATTTTGAGTGACTGCCTGACACACTTTTCGCTTTATGGGACCACTTTCGACAACAATACATAATGAGTAAAATAAACCTGTGTTACATAAAGTGAAGCTTTAAGGTTTATATTTTGTTGCTAAATAAAAAGTATAGAATGACAGCAACCTTTCTTTATGTAACAAGGCTTAGAAATAATAGTACAAGGAGTGGGACGGACAGCAGAAAGGCATATTTAAAAGAATATTAATAATAAAAAGATAAACAATGAAAATGTTGACCTCTCTCTTTCAGGCCAGCAGCAAGTCAAGGTACCAACGAGTCCTTTGGCATGATGGGAAGTCACAACGACACCCACGACGACTCGTATGGAAACAGCTCCCAGGACAGCACCCTGATGATGCGTGAGGTGAGCCGCCCCTCACTTCTGACCTTTGACCTGGGGACTGTAGCCTCGCTGACTCCACAGAAACGCTCAGACGCTCATTCACCAGCTCTGCATGCCTGGCTGTTTCCTGTTTTTGTTCTGGTTTGTGAGTGAATAACGCACACCGGGAGCGGAGGCTCGGTGTCGTCGCTCATCTTGTGTTTATTAGGGTTTTATCCAACTCAAAATCGGATGATATGATCTAAAATCTAAAAGTACATCTCGATAAATTTCCACTTTCCTCTTGATAACGATAAATGTAACAATAAGCATTTTTTAACACATCAGTACATGGCATTTTCTTTCTTGTGCTGACTCACTTTTTATATGTTTGTCTGGGTTAACTATGGTCTGATTCTGGACTTTGGGCTCATTGGTTGGTTAAACATCTGGTTGGATGTCAGTTTAATTATTTGGGATTCAGACTATTTTTTGTTTAAAACTGTGATGAGAGTAAATTTAAGTCAGAAAGTACAGAGCCCCCCTAAAGGTCATGGCGAAAAAAATTTTGAGGACTACTTTTGCGTTACCTCGCAATAAATTTTGCATTCCCTCGCGATACTTTTGTGTTACCTTGCAATACTTTTCCTCTGGGTTCAGTGCCCACCCGCCCCCTTCTAAAAATCAACACAAACACAGAAACAAACACACCTGCACGCAGCAGGGTTCAGCTTTCTCCATCACCTGACCTGTCAATCATAGTCTCGCTGCACAGTAGCCCGCCCCTCTCTCTTTCTTCCAGAAACATAGGGAACGGAGGCGGAGCTCTACTGCCAGCAACGGTTTCCCCGGAAACGCTAATCTGTTCCCTGGCAACGCCAATCTCCCTGATTTGGTGCAGCAAAGCACCTCCCCTCTGGTCTCCCCTGGCGACGCCTCTGGGGCCCAAGTAGGTGGAGCAGCACCCGACTGTCGGCCCCGAAACCCCCACACCTGATCCTGACAGACCCTGTCACCTGTTTCCCTGTTCACCCCGTCACACCCCACCTGCGCACCAACCTGTCACCAACTAGCTGTTTGGTCCTTTATCAGGGTGGGAAATTACCAGCAGCCACCAGACTAACACCAGTAAACTTACGCTGGCTGGTTTGTAAAATCTAAAACAGTATGTAGTGGGTTTTGAGGTTGAAGTGGGAGCAGTAATTGTGGCCTGTGGACAAAAAGAAGAAAATGTGCTATATGTAATATATTAATTTAAGATTTTGAGATTTGCTGTCTGCATCTGCTCTGCATTTTGAGTCGATTTTAAGGGAAATCTGTGGAGCTGCTTAAGAGCACAATCCGATTCTCTTTGCATCTGCTTTGATTCCAACTTCCGGGCTGTGACTAGTAGTTACAGGTTAATCAGTGTTTCCCACACGCTGAGAATTAATTTGTGTATGCTTTTTGAGAGTTAATTTGAAAAAGATTATATGTTTACATGATTGCACCATATCAGCAAACATTTTAATAAGTCTACAGTTTCCATTTCAGCGCAGAATTGTAATGGAAGACATAAAGCTGTGGGCTGACCAAAACAATTTAAATGTGGAAACACTAGGTAAATATTTTGATTAAACAATTATTAACTCTACAAAACATGAAATATAATGACCAATCTCAATTCACCAAATTAATTTATTTCGACCGAAACCCAAATTATTCTGTTTTATAATGACAAAAAAAATGCAAGAATGCATTTGTGAAGCGTAACCAGAAAATGTTTTACTACTTATTGATGACTAAAACAAGTAGGAAATTCATTTCACCAATCAACTTATCACCCAATTGACTAGTCATTGTGCTGCTCTGCTCAGCTTCATCTTATTTTTACCTCTTTGCATCACAGAGCAACAAGGTTTATAGGAAATGAGATTCTAAGCATGAAAATCAAAAATAACAACACGTGGCACCTTTAATTTCCTGCCCTGTTCTATTTAGATCTGTCCCGCTATGGCTCCAGTGTTTTCCCCACAGATGGAACAAACTGGATTTCTTCCCACCCTGCTCCACTCGTTCGATCCCTCTCTTTCCCCCTCCCTCTCTCAGTTTTCCAGCCTCTGATCCAGAAAGTGTCCTCCACCCTGAGCACATGATACAGGTATCTGACAAAATAAAGGAAACACCTTAACGGGAGAGTGAAGTGAAACTGTCGGTCCTGATGAAAGTGGAATTATGCAGGATGAAGCCAAAAGAGGTTTCTCAAGACCAGTTTTCAATACTGTGACAAAAGAAAGAAACAAATAGAAAGTTGTTGAATCCCTGTGTCCTCAGAGTCTCAGACTCTTGTGGAACAAAGAGCTTTAAAGATGTTTTTGTGGCTCACCCTGACCAAAAAGCCTTCACTGAACACGCTTTCCTTTATCTAAACAGTTGCCTGTTTCATTCAGTTTTCCCAAAACTAACAAACCATCAGACAAACATGTGACTGACTGTAACCTGTGTTTCTCTGATCTGCAGTACGGGATGGGAAGCGGTGGAGGCTCCAAGGCTTCCTTCACGCCGTTCGTTGATCCGAGGGTGTATGGGACCTCCCCGACCGACGACGACGATAACATCTCTGCCTCAGGTGCATTTCCTCTCTGATTGTGGCATCACCTGGCGGTTGGTACCCCCAAAAGGGGTCACAATATGAATCTAAGGGATCTTGAGACAACAACATTCTGCTACACAAAATAATTTTTATTCTCTCTGATTTTCTGTACAAAACGGTCTGAGTAGGGTCTTTGATTGGACTTCTACTCATAGACATGTACCCTGTGACAAGTAGTTATAAGTATTATTATAAATTCAATTTGAAGCGCTGTTCACATAGACCAAGCATATTTTATGTAGAAAAGAAAAAGAAAATAACAAGTCAAAAAGAAACAAGACATTGCTTCATATTAAGGTGTAACAACCAAACAAATGTGTGGAACCACTGTTGTTTAGAAATGTGAATACATGCTTAACAAAAGCACTCACTCCTTCTACCAAAAATGTGTTTTTTTTATTGTAAATGATGATGAAATAATCTGCTTTCTATCTATTTAAATCTATTTCTGTTCCTTTTTAAGTTTTGGGATGCATCATTTTTGAAGTCACAACAGATTACAAATATGTCCCACTGTTTCATACTTCTTTTATATGTTATTCTTTTATATACAGTATATATATATTTATATATCACAATATCACAGTAGTTGTTCTGTACTTAAAATGTAAATGTTTTAAAGTTTTTGGTTAAATCAACAAATTAATTGTAAAACAGAGAAAACTTAGGTTATTAATTTATTCTTTTAGTTACATTTCTGTTCTTCGTCTTCATAATGTACTTGCCAAAGGGCTTCAAATAAAGGCCTTCTATTTCCACCATATAACACCATCTCGGTGGTCGTGGTGCATTTAAATGGCAAACTTAGAAATAAGGTCATCCATAATAAAAAAGTAAATGTACTTGGGGAGACCTTGGGTACAGTAAATAAAATCATCCACCAGATAATGTCGTGTTCTGTTGCGATTTATATGTTGTGCTGCAGCGCTGTTTGCTGATGAGCTGCTGAAGCACGAGCAGGAGCAGGCGAGGCTCAACGAGGCCAGGAAGATCTCTGTGGTCAACGTGAACCCGACCAATATCAGACCGCACAGCGACACACCCGAGATCCGCAAATACAAGAAACGCTTCAACTCCGAGATCCTCTGCGCAGCTCTCTGGGGTGAGACAGTGACCAAAACACCTTGATAAGTAATAATATTAATCTTTTGTAATTACACAGGCAGTAAACCCAAGACATCTGTGTGTTTGTGCAGGAGTGAATCTGCTGGTGGGGACGGAGAACGGCCTGATGTTGCTGGATAGAAGCGGTCAAGGCAAAGTTTACAACCTGATCAATCGACGGCGCTTCCAACAGATGGACGTCCTGGAGGGACTCAACGTCCTGGTCACCATCTCAGGTTGGTACGCCTCTTAAAAGCCTGCAGACGGATTAGACGGACAGCAAGCGGGGAGGGCTAGTGACGGCTGGTGATAGCTCCATTGATGCCAAGTGTCAGCATCTAAAAGGTCCCTTTACTTTGGCCATGAATTTGTTGTACAAATGAGTTTTGAGGTTCAGTTTCTTGCAAAATAAGGACATTTTAGCATGGAAGTGCTGTGATTGGCAATTTGTGCGGAGGTTGAGCTTTTTCATTCTTTACACAACTATTTCTGTCACTTTTTCATGTGAAACGAGTGCAACAAAGGCCTTCCAGGAGAGACTGAAAACGTGAGGCATTATCTCCATATTTACATGATTATTGCGTCTCTCCCGCTCCATGACATCAGGCTTTTCATTCAGCCTTCGAGTGTGGCCGTTCGTAACATCTACAAACACTGGTTCTTTTCTAGCGTAACCCGGCCCTGAAGAGGACTGTGAGAAGCAGTTAAATGCTCCAATCCTCAGTTTTCCTCCGCTATCTTTGTTGATCTCTCATTTCAGCCTTTTTTTATTGTTTGGTTTTCAGTGTTTCCTGTTTCCCTTGGTTACAGATGTCTCTTTAATTTTCAAGTGCTGCCACTGGTTTGGAATACAAATAGAAAACAAAATAAGACGTTGAACATGACGGAGATGTTTCTATTTTTGCCAGATTGGACTTTTCTCTTTGTGTATTGCAGCCTTTACAAATAAAGCACTTACTGATCAGACTTGAATGTCTAGGATGCTGGTGATGACGACGTAGATATATAATTATAAGTCACATTGATCGAGTGTCATCAGTGCATGAAATGTAAAATCTGTACACAAAAACAGATTTACAGGTAAAGAGAATATTATTTCTCTGAATAGTTTTCCTTGTTATTTGCTTTCGTAACCAGGGAAGAAGAACAAGCTGCGTGTTTATTACCTGTCCTGGCTGAGGAACAGGATATTACACAACGACCCTGAAGTGGAAAAGAAACAGGGTTGGATCACTGTTGGGGAGCTGGAGGGCTGCGTGCACTACAAAGTCGGTACGAAAACTCGCTTATGTGTGTTGTGAGCACATCAACGTGTTAAGTTAACCATTCAATTTTAAGGTTAAGACTTTTTGGCGGGTTAAGTTTAGGATTGGGCATTAAGCTTTGATTTCCTCTGTAAATATCTAAAATCTTATATCTTGTGATTAATTGGGACACTATAAATTAATGAAATAATGTGAATATTTTCTATTAGTTTACAAAGCAACAAGGGCACATTTTGCTTTTTAACTGCAGTTTAAGCACACTTTGGTGTTGCTATATTGGTGCTGCATCACCGACTGCTCTGCTCTCCTCCTGCAGTGAAGTATGAGAGGATAAAATTTTTGGTGATTGCTCTGAAGAACTCGGTGGAGATCTACGCCTGGGCGCCTAAACCTTACCACAAGTTTATGGCCTTCAAGGTAAGATGATAAAAGACCCCTTTGTTTTTGAGAACATGTGAGCTAACAAGACAGAAGTGAATGAGCAGCATGATGTTGAATTATTTTTATTTATTTGTCCTTCATTTATCCAGGACACAGACTCACTGAGATACAGGATACAGTAAGAGGCAAAGAAGTAACAATGGCAGACAAGACTTAAAAAACATGTAAATAAATCAGTCAACCAACCAAAAAAACAAGCACGCAAAGAAATAATTGCAGACAGAATTTCGATTAATTCAAATACAAATCGAGAAAAATGATACTTGATTTCTACAAAATCCTTAAAAGAAGTTGAACCTGTTGGAAACAGGCTGAAATTATCTCGCAGCACTGCCAGATTTTTTCACTAGTTTTAAGAAAATTTGACTTTTGGGACTCAATAATGGACAAAAAGCACTTAAATATGGGGATTTTTGCAATGAGGGAACACTGTGCCTCCATAATGAGTACTTTTCCTTTTGATACTTAAAGTAAATTTTGCTGTTAATACTTCTGTACTTTTACTTACGTAAAAAAAAAAACTTTCAACTGAGGACTTTTACCTGTAACAAAGTGTTTTTAAATTGTGTTAATGTTACTTTTACATAAGTAAAGAATTTGAATACTTCTTCCACCACTGCAAATAGGTTGCGCATTGTAAAAACGGTAAGCCATAGCTTCAGCCTTTTCGGTGTGTGGAACATCTTTATGCTATATTGTATAGTTTTGTTGGGGAATAATTGCCCTTGTATTTGCCTAAGGGTGCAATTATTTACAGATGGAAATAAATTACTTTTAATGTCAACCCGCTTTTTTCTCTCTGTAGATTTAACTGTTTGTTTGAATAATAAATGGGCTTTGTTGGGCTACTGGGGATTCTCATTTAAAAAACTTTTTGTGGTTGTAGTGTGTGTATGTTGGTGGTTTTGAATTCCATTTAGTCCATTTTAATTAGTTTTCTTTTATTGATTGTACCTCAGGTGTTTAATTAATCCGTCCCTCTTTCCGTCTGTCAGTCGTTCACTGACCTGCAGCATCGCCCCCAGCTGGTGGACCTGACTGTGGAGGAGGGACAGAGGTTAAAGGTCATCTACGGCTCCAGTGTTGGCTTCCATGTCATCGATGTGGACTCTGGCAACCCCTACGACATCTACATCCCCTCACATGTTAGTCTCTGCGTGTGTGTGTGTGTGTGTGTGTGTGTGTGTGTGTGTGTGTCCTGCTATGTTAAACATCATCAGGACTTTTTAAAACATTAATTGCATGTTTAAATTGAGGTCAAATTTGTGTAATTTAATGAATGGAAGAGTGAGAGAAAGGGAGACTGAGTGACAGCAAATGAGCCAGTGAGTGAATGAATGTGTGACTGAGCAAACAAGGCTACGCATGAAAAGCCATGACAACGAATGAGCGAATGATTAAGCAAGCAAAGGAGTGAGTGAGTGAGTGACGTAACAAGTGACGAGCACATCAGTTTGTGAGTGAATGTATGAATAAATGATGGTGTAAAATAAGCGAGTGAGCAAGGCAATGAGCGAATGAATAAATGGTTGAGTGATTTTAAGAGTAAGTCAGTAAATTAATGGGTCAATAAGTTACTAAGTGAGTGAATGAATGAAGTTAGTGAGTGAAAGAATGAATGGATAGGTGAGTTAATAATTAAAAGAATAAATACATAGCTGAGTGAGTGAGTGAGTGAGCAATGAAGGAATGGGTGAGTTAATGAGGGGATGAATGAATAAATGAGCGATTGATCGAGTAAGCGGTGAGGGAGTGATAAAATGAGTCAGCAAGTGACTAAATGAATAAATGAGTTGGTGAATAGATGGGTCAATGAAGAAATTAGTGAATGAATTATTAATTGAATGAAGGAATGGGTGTGTCAGTAAATGAGTGACTCAATGAATAAATTAGTGAATGGATGAGAGAGTGATGGAATGAAGTAATAGTTGTGTTAATGAGTGAATGAATGAGTGGTGGAGTGGGTGAATCAGCATCCTCCTCTAATCCTGGTCTGGTTACAGTAAGAGATGGACAGGGGAAGGAGACGGTAACCACAGCAACCGCCTCACATTGCTTTTGACAGTCATGAATCACGCTGCGCTCATGTCTGTTTCCATGGCGATTGCGTGGCTGAGGAGCGGGAGACTCTATTGTTGCAGCAGTTTCTTTTCTCTCAGGGTGGGGAAAAGGGGTTTGGGGGTCCAGACCCCCGTAGGCTCACGACAGCTCCTAATCCCCTGCCCCCACCCCCTCCAACCCCCTCCCGTGTGTCGCCCCGGCAGATTCAGGGTCAGGTGACCCCGCACGCCATCGTGGTTCTGCCCAAGACGGACGGCATGGAGATGCTGCTGTGCTACGAGGACGAGGGCGTCTACGTCAACACCTACGGACGCATCACCAAAGACGTGGTGCTGCAGTGGGGCGAGATGCCCACCTCCGTCGGTACGTCAACCAATCAGCTCGCTTCTCCCTGACCCCTGACCTCTGACCTCTATAAGCGGTCTCAGCAGATCATCTTTCACTTTCACTACTGTCTACCACACCTCCTCCGTTCAAAGCAACACTACTCTCTCTCCTCCTGCCTTTTGCTTTCAGTTACACCTTTAAACAAGAAGCCAAGACTGCAGTCTCACCTGTTTCATTAACTGCTTAAAGGAATACGACAGGTTTTTGGGAGGTTGAACAGACTGTTCTACTTTATTTGGTGAAGTGATGAAAACATGCTGCCAAAATCATCCATGTGAAACTGACAGCTCCGTTGCTTCATGCTAACACTTTCACATACACTATGTTGAATGATATCACGTGATAAGAACCTGCTTGGGATTTTTATGTTTTTGAATGAGTGTTGCATGGTGCAAAACAAACCGGGACTGGGGGAAATATTATCACTAGCTGTGGTATGTTCTGGCTCACAGAGTGTATGCATTATAGCCCAATACTGGCTTTTTGAGGCAAATACCAATATCGGTATTTGAAAGTTTTAAAAAATCAGATAATGAAATATTAGCCAATATACATTTTTTAACATTAACACATAGCATAAACAGACATTTTTGATAAGGGTTCCTTACATTTGGTTATTAAAGAATTGTGACCAAGATATAAATGACAAACAGAAATCCTGACCTAATAATGGTGCTTAGAGGACAAGTTAAGGGATCACCAAAGTTCACAAAGACCATGAATGTCTGCACCAAATTTCCTGACAATCCATCCAACAGTTGTTAAGACATTTCACTCTGAACCACAAATGTGACTCCCATGTTGGCACCAGAGGTAAAGTCAGGTGATCGTCAAGTCATTAGGATTCATCCCCTGGGCACCGTGAATGTCTGTACAAAATCTGATGGCAAAACATCCTGTAGTTGTTGAGATATTTCAGTCCGGACCAAAGTGGTGGACCAACCCACAGGCCGACATTGCCATCCCTAGAGCCATGCCACTAGCATGACTAATAAACTTGTCAGTGGTCTGTGGATAAACTATGTAATGGACACTTGTTTCCAAATACTTCAAACATATCTTTGGCTTTTCTGTACAAGTCTTCTGTATTTCCTATTACTAAGTGACTGACATCACCAGTAAAGATAAACCTGCAATTGATAACATATACATAATGATGTGGCAAAAGCGGGCAAAATCACATTAATGTTCAGTGCAATCTACCGTGTTCAGTTGTTCTGTGCCACATCAGGAAAAAAAATCAAAACAAAACACACAAAAAGTTGAAGCAGGTGAAGCAGCTGCAGTAACAGACAGCTCGAACCGCCTCAGCCTTTTCAGTCTTTGGCGCCAGGAACTGAAGCTGCCGAAATAGAAAAAGGTACTGGGTGAGCTATTGGGTTAAGGAAAGGATAACAATTTAAATGTCGGCAATTAAAACAACTTTGGATAATGGAAAGCACCACTCAACATACTTTAAGTGTTAGCATGGGACACTGCAGTATAATCTATTGGAGAAACACGGAGGGTTTTGGTGTCAATGTTCTCATCACTTAACAGGTGAGTCGACCAAAGAATGACAACCCAAAAACTCAATGTATCTCTTTAATGTCAAGTGTTGAACATCCATCTACTGCATGAGTTGACAACAACACAGAGCATTACCTCTACCCCACCACACTCTTCATGTAGACACACACACTCAATATCTTTTACTTTGGACACTCTCCTTTTTATATCCAGTATATCTTTGTGTTTTTTCCTATGCATTGGGGGAAATGCTTGTGTGTTGTTTGTCTGCTGTGTTGAGTTTCGTCCTCTCGTTTCTGTACGACTGTGAAGTATTTCAACAAGGAATTTCTCATCCATTTGTACTTTCATCCTTGATTGCATGAGCTCTAAAATAACTCAAACCAAACAACACATTTGTGAGATTCAGCAGACTAAAAGTGAGATCAAAGTTTTGCCTGAGATCATAGCAGAGTGCTGTGCATCTAAATCAATCCATTATTTATTAGTACACTCAGTCAAACCACATGAAACTGGAGCAGACTCTAGCACATCAAGGATGGATCTTGGATCTTATGATCCGAGTCGATCGAAGCCTCTGTGTATTTCCATTCGGCCTTCACTGTCTGATTCTCAGATGTCAGTGTACAATATCCTGATTGATTAAACATGTATGTTTGAAAAACTGTCTGTGTTCTGAAGCACTGGTGGTTACTGTATGTGGTCTGCGTGTGGACATCATCTCCTGTTAACATGTTTGTGTGTATTTTACTGTCAAACCAGAGTTTCTCACAGCCAAGCCCGGCCTCAGCCCCCCCAGACAAAACATAAAGCCTGCATCGTCGCACACGCGCTTCGATGATGAGCTGCTGGTCGATCCCCTTCCTCAGCAAAAAAAAAAAAAAAAAACAAGGGGAGGAAAAACAAAAAGACCTTCCGCTGGACTTTATTTCTGTGACAGAGGAAGGTGTACATCATTGCCAGCTGGACCCTCTCTGCTGACCGTTTCCCACTGGTTTGGTATCGCATCGTTTAGTCGTGGCTTGGAAAGGTGTCATTATTTGCATTTCCGTGTTTACCAGCCATACAGCACCAAAACGAGATGGCCTCCACCACTGAGAGTCATTGTGCTAAACTAATTGGCTCAACGTTTATGGTCTTGTTGATTTGAGAGGAAGTTTCACAAGTTTCACAATGTTCCCTACTCTTAAAAGTAGGTAAGACCTGTTCCTGGTCTTACTTTCATCAGATAGCAGCCTCTCAGTTTTTTGATTTGCTCTCCTTTGCCGTGCTGTCGATGTAATTTCTGTGTTAAAAAGCTGCTAAATATGACCAAACATTTCCTGCTGCTGATGCTTCAGATTAAAAGTTTTCCACCAGTGAACCACTGGAAGAACTTTCCCGTGAAGCAGCTACAGAAAAGCCATCCGTACTTGTC
Organism: Siniperca chuatsi; assembly: GCF_020085105.1. Lineage (NCBI taxonomy): Eukaryota > Metazoa > Chordata > Actinopteri > Centrarchiformes > Sinipercidae > Siniperca > Siniperca chuatsi. The sequence goes on from NC_058060.1 coordinate 24,135,632, forward strand.
ACCGAAGCTGTTTGACAAGCTGTCGTACGCACACGACTTTATCTAATGCTGCGGCTCACATGCAAAGTTCAGACCACCGGCGTCAGTCGATGGAAACCTTTCCCAACACCAAGCTTCTTCTCACATGAAGAGCTCAGAGGTCGTGATCGTTCAGATCAGTCAGAAACTGCTGCAATAATCTCCTCCCGGAGGTGAGGCAGAGGAGGCCTCGATGTGTGACTGGCTTGGGTGTGAGACTGGTGCTGAGTCTTCTCCTGTCCAATCCCCCTCTGTGTGTGTGTGTGTGTGTGTGTGTGTGTGTGTGTGTGAATGTATACCCTCTCCTGTCTCTGCAGCCTACATCCACTCCAACCAGATCATGGGCTGGGGAGAGAAGGCCATTGAGATCCGCTCCGTGGAAACGGGACACCTCGACGGAGTTTTCATGCACAAGCGAGCTCAGCGACTGAAGTTCCTGTCAGAGAGGAACGACAAGGTGAGCTTGAGAACACCTGGACATTTGTGATCCTCTGTGTTTCTCTCTCTCTCCCTCAAAAAATGTCAAAATGAGGCACAAACTTCAAGGATCCCATTTATAGTCATTTATTTAATTTATTTGGGTAGATAGTAAATGTTCATGATTTAATGTGTCCAGTATTCATCAACAAAAACAAAACTTCTGACAAATTCCTCAGTAGATTACAGTTTTGTCATCCATCAGCTTGACTTGCACTAAGAATTGCACTCTTATTTATTTATATATATATATATGAAGAAATAAAGTCCTAACAAGTGTTTTTGTTGCCTAATAAATCAGTTTCGTTCTCTTTGTGCCAAGGAACCTTTTCGTCCTTTTCTTCTGTGGTGCCTGACTTTAAGAGCAAATTACTGTATATCTTTGTAAATACATAAACTGCATCATATCCACTGTATCAGAAGTGGACACTGACCACTGTGGGATTTTAAATCAAAGGCCAGTATCAGTCATCAAACTGAAACAGGTGTTCAGGCTAACACTGTCCTCTCCACACGTCTCCTTCCTGCAGGTTTTCTTCGCCTCGGTGCGTTCTGGAGGCAGCAGTCAAGTCTTCTTCATGACCCTCAACAGAAGCTCTATGATGAACTGGTAACCCTTCTCCTTCGACCCACAACCCTCCTCTTCTTTACAATGAACATCGCCCGACATCAGGAGAGAGGGACGGAGGGATGACAGGAGGACAGTGTGTGTGTGTGTGTGTGTGTGTGTGTGTGTGTTTGTGGAGGAAATCAACGAGTTGCTGAACGGACAATTGAGCAACTGGAGGAGGCGTTAAACCACAGGAGTGTGTCCCCCAAATAGATCCCCTCCAACTATAGGAGGCCCCATGGATGGTGACACTGCCTGCTGGGCAATGGTGACTCCACAAACCATGGACGGCGCCTTCGCTGTGGACTGTTCGAATGGGCTGATGGTTGTTCTTGAGAGTTTTGATCCAGACTTTGAAGGACACTGACATGCCGAGTAGCCTTTGACTTCCCCATCTGAATGAATGGGGAGCTGTAGAGAAGTTCTCTGTGTAGCACATTAACGGTTTCTTACAGGGTGTTCACACTGCGAGTACGATTTGTCGTTCGACTCTGCTTGTTGGTGGTGATGCAGGTGTTCTGACTGCGAGTATTTCAGCGCATCAGACATCTTTTACTGCAGTGTTACAGTGAGTAAACATTGCTGGCTGTTAAGGTAGCATCAATAGGAGAAGAAAACTTGAGCTTGTCATTGACCCAAATAGAGGATGCAACAGTTTTTGAGACGGGCTGAACCAAAATCAGTTTGGAGGCAACTCAGTACATCCACACTAAGCCGGTTAAAGTTTTCCCCTCCAATTTGGCCTTGTGTCCACAATGAGCCGGTGGTTGTCTCTCCCAAAAATGTAGCTTTTTGAAAGCAAAGTGGATAAATAAATAAACTCTAAAAAACCAAATGTTTTACTGTGGACCAGCAAGAAAACAGCAACCTAAGCCTGTCCAGACACAGTCGCGGACTGTTTGACAGTGAAGTTAAGAAGCAACTGCTGGCCAGATGTTGGCTGTGTGGTTGTTTGTAGATCGTTGTTGAGACGTCGAGTAAAGTCCCCTTTGCAATGTGTGATTTCAGACTGTGCTAGATGAAAGCTGACAATCGTGAGAGAAACGCGGTGAAATCTTTGAAATCCAAACGATGGTCCTAGATATCACTGTTTTTCGTCCACCACCGCTTTGGAGACCAAACACAGCCTGCGTCAAATTTATGAACCCACAACATCCCACATCTACAACCATCCAATCGAAAAACGCCATGAAATGACACAGAATACAGAAGCAGGCTGGTGTTATCACTTAAATTGGCATGGTTTTTTTACAATCTTTACAATCTCCTCCTGCTCCTCTTTTGAGATTTTTCAATGCATAGAAGTATCAGCGTAGTGGTCAAAGCTTGTTTTGCCACATTTTTTAAAACCTGAGATGGATGATGCAAGTTGACGACGTGTCTGTCTCTTGCATCTGTTTTTTTATTTGATCTTATACACCGTAGAGCTATAATTCAGCCGACATTCATCACACAATCCGATATGCCTCAAAACGGATATCGTACAGTCTGACACACATTGTGACCACGACTTTGTTAGCCTCATCTCACACAGTGTGATATGCAATGAACTGTACAGGCGCCTTAAAAAGAGATGTTGCCATTTTCGTTCAGGCATTTAAGTTTGAACAGCGACCTTTACAAGAAGAAGCTAATGCGGACACATCATTTTCAAACTTTTCTGATTTAGTGTGGACAATCAGCCTTTAACCACTCAGAGCCACTGGCCAAATGTTGAATTCAAATTATATATATGATGGTCTTTGTCGTTGTCAGCATCTAAACCACTTCTGATAGTGACGACTGAATCTCACTGGATGTTTTATAGACTAACATCTTGTAGCAAAAACTCAAGGGTGTCAGATGTTTTCTACACGAAGCAAAAATCGGAAGGGGCTACATCAGAATCCGTTGAACTTGAAATTCCAGCTGTGCTCCGACATGCATGTCGTTTCCTGATGACGGTGTTGCTCACAGTGTGAACACTCATTTTGAGTGCTGCTGCTGAAACACCTTCTATGTCTGTTCCCCATTAGGAGAGAGAAATACTACAAACAAGCAGTTAGCGTCACAGGGGAAATGAGACGTTTTACATCTGTCATTGAGGATGCTGCACAGTTGCTTTCAGCTACTGTGGCTACTTTGTCCTGGTATATTTCTGGTGGGGGAAGGAAGGCTGTAGATATTGTATTATTGCTGCAACAGCAACACAATAACAAAATCTTAACATCATGTCTCACGAGAAGAACTTGGCGTAGAGTAGTTGCCAACTTCTGGAAGTTTCTTCTTTTGCTGCCCTTTGTTCTCTCCACCTTTTTCTGTCCCTGCTGTTCTGTGTACACTGCACCTGTGTAAATACTCACTTTTGATGTTAAGGACAGACTTCGCAAAGCAGGTTAGGACACTGAAGAAAAAAAATAAGTCTCGCTTTCTATTTTTTTTTTTGTCATACCTCTGTAAATCTGTCCGTTCCGTAGTTTCTCTCAGATGGGAGTTCTTTCTGACCAACGAGCCGAGCGAAGACTTACACAAAAGTTTGGTTTGGGTTAACACTCCAAGTTTACTCTTTTTCTCCGTAGTTCATCGCTGTTTATTTAGTTGTGCATTTTGCATGGTGGCATACCTGTTTTACCTGTCGTCACTTGTTATGAATTGTAAGTTTAAGGCAATACACTGACTGGTCTGACTGTAGAAGCTGGGCAGTGAGACTCAAATTTTCTACATGAGCCCTAAAGCATTTTTCTCACAACACTGAGCTGTAAATTAAAAGTTTTGAAATTATAACAACTTAGCTTAGCATCTGGGCTTTTATCTCACGAGTAACAGTCAGATAAGTCAAGACTGTAACACTGAATAATTATACATTTACCATTAGATTTATATTTTAGGCATTTTGTTGAAGCTCACACCCAGAGCAGCTTATAAAGTGGGAGCGGGACTGGGTTCAGCATCACTTTGGATGAAATTTTCTATTTTTTTGCGGGGTTGACCCTTTGACGATGGTCTCTGTAAATGCTGATGTTTTTGGGATTGTGATCAGGCTGCAACAGAGGAAAGTGGGTCATCTCTTACTTGATATTCTTTTATTGTTCATTGATCTTAAAGGATAGGTGTAAGCGATGCCGCTTTAAGGCCGTCTGAAGCCTTTTACATGTGCAGGATGTTAGCATTAATCAACACCCTGTGAATAAAGGTCAGGAGGCATGGTCAGTTTGAGAAACCATAGATAAAAAGATATATATACTGTAAGAATTTTCGTTATGATGATATCTTACTGATCATTTTAAAGAAAGACAAAAAAATAATGTTCACTTATAAAAGCTTAGTTGTCTTTCTACAGAATAGAGAACATAGCTATAAGAATTTCTAAAAAAAAAAAAATACAATGTTTTTATCGTGGTATTATTTGTATTTGTATTTCAATTTTTGTACGTATCAAGACTGTGAACGTATGTACGGCTGTCAGCCCGTGAGCGTGTGTGTGTTTGAGTGTGTAGGTGAGCAGGTGTGTGCACAGGTGTGTGGCATGCATGTGAGTGTATGTTTTCACCTTGTCTGAATCACTGGAATCAGTCAGAAGACGACCTCAGTCTGGTAACGCACATCTGTGATGTTGGAAATTCTACAATAAATGTCATCTCCTTGTACAGCAACACCATCTGCTCTGCTCTCTTTCTTTGCACTTGATTTGTGTGTAGCATGACAAACTCACCAAACATCTCATACACTTGTACTCACTTTATTAACAAGCTCTTTGGTTTCTTTTTGATGATCTCTGATCAAACATTAGTGCTTGACATCAGTGCTGAAATAAGTCGATCAGTAATAACGAAGTAGCAAGACTAAGACTGAGGCTCTACGTAGGCTCAGCAGCGCTTGAGCTAAATGCTAATGTCAGCATGCTAATGCCCACAATGACAATGCTAACATGTTGATGCTAAGCAGGTTTAATGTTTACCATCTTCACATTTTGGCGTGTTAGCATGCTAACATTTGCTAATTAGGAATCAACACAAAGTGCAGCTGAGGCTGATGGGAATGTCATTAGTTTTGCAGGTGTTTGGTCACAAACCAAAGTATCTGGCAAAGTGAACACGTGACCTGATGATGGTGCTAGATGTAACGTTAAGAGATCACCAAAGTTATTACCATTCATCACGAGGGGAACGTGAGTGTCTGAACCAAATTTCATGGCAATCAATCTGGTACATGTTGAGACATTTCCGTCTGGTGGCTCGACCGACTGACAGAAAAAAATAATCAGATATTTGTAGCTTCCTTGATATAACATCGGTTCTTAGTTGTATGGCTTTTGGAAGACATCGTGGACTTTAGTAACTTGTGGTGGGAATTCTTGTTGTCGTGTAACATTAAAAAATGAATAATCAATTAAATGAAAATAGTGAAAAAGTCATTACTTGCAACCCTACTTCATATGTAAGACTTCTCCTTTTCCTATGAACTGTTTTTCTAGTTGTTTCTGCCACCAAACTATTTTCATTATTTTCCCCTGAATTTCTCCCAATAAGCGCTAGTGGAGAAGTATTATATTAAAAAACAAAACACCTCATAATATCTGGGGGAAAGTGTGTTTACTGTAGCCTTGTTTCCCACAATTTCATTGAGAATGAAACAGAATTATCAACTTCAACTTTGCATTGGCTACTTTACTGCACAAACACACGACCACCTCTAAATCGTCCAAAGCTCCACCACCAGCAGGTGATGGACGACGAAGAAAACTTTCTTTTTATTGCAATATCAGCTCCGTTATTATTCATTTCCTTAAAACTCTAATTTCCTTGCAGTTTGTTCAGGGGCTTGTTTGATGAAGCAGGTTCACAGTTATCTGAATACTTAATATGCTGTTTTAATGCTTTATGCTCTTGATATTTGCATCTTGAACAATTTCATAAAACTATTGTCTTTTATTATGTGTTTTTTTTTTTGGGTGTCTATGATACTTTGTATACTTTCAGAAAGAAAATTGATTGATTTTCTAGTTTTTTAGGTCCTATTTTAAGATTTGAATCTTGAATTAGGGTCGGTGAAGCATGAAAACACCCGGGACAGCGATGGAAATAAGTCCAGAACTTAATTGTTCTATCCCTGACAGAGTCTGATATGTTGTATTTTATAAATATATTAGAATATTATCAATAAACCAAACCAATATTTCACACAATAAATCCCAGTGGTGAAGATTTACAGGTCAAAGCCATTATTGTGGCACTATTGTGTTAACACGCAAAACAAGGTGAAATATGCGTCATTTCTTGGGAACAATATTGTTGCCTTGATTTGTAAAGTTTTATTCATTTGCTTTTGGCAGAGCAGAAATAGAAATATCAACTTCAGACAGTTTTTGCACTTCTAAACACATGACCACCTGATGGACGTATTAAGAGATGATACATCCGCGGACCGCCTCTGTGCCAAACTAAGCAACAACAAAGGGTTGGGGTAAAGAATAAGGAAGAAAACTCTTCTTATTGTGTTATTCTCAATTCCATCATTCTTCAGTCCTCAAATTTCCTTGTTTACTGACTTCTCTGGATACTTAATTTTGTGTTATGTTTTACTTTGTGTAATTAATTTGATATTTGCATCTTGAACAATGCACCCATGTCTTTTATGATGTCATTTTTGGGGGGGTTGTATGATACCTTTTACCTTGTCTGCTCTTTGAAGAAAATGTTACTGATTATTTGTTCATGTGATTCAGTTTTCTTGTTGTTTAGTTCCTATTTTCTAACATTTTTTAATGTCAGACGTTGAGTTCCTGTCTTCATCTTGATAAATGGTTGGTGGACTATGAAAACAGGACATGACTTTATTGTTCTATACCTGGAAAAAGTCGTTGTATTTTATCAATATACCAATATTTCATCCAGTAAGCCCCATTGGAGAAGGTTTATAGGTCAAAACCATGGGAATATTATATAAAACAAAACAAGGTGACATACGTGGCTGTCCAGAGGAGTGAGTTCATCATTTCTACTGAACAATGTGTTTGTTGCTGCCTTTTGTTCTACGGTTTTGTTGATTTGCTTTTAGCAGAGCAGTGAGAGAATGAAACACTTGGATCACAGTTTTTTCCTCTTCTGCTTTTTAGCATAAATACAGAACCACTTTGGTACCAAAAACAAACAAACAAACAAAATGGGCAGGGTAAATGATAACACATTGTTCTTAATCCCATTCTTCTTCAGCCTGTTACAGTAAAACTCAATTTCCCCTGCAATTCACTCAAAGTCTCGTTTCATAATGCAGGTTTAATTACAGTATTTGTATAACTTTACTGAGTAAAACCTGGACCCCCATCAAATCTGAAATAGGGACTGATGTTATCCAGATAACCCTTCTTCGTTGACCCACTAGTCAGACTTTGTACAGTTCTGCACTTTTTACGGGGGTCAATTTGTTCTAGTTTACAAGGGTTAGTTTTGTTACGCAAAAACACTTTTTTGGGGGGTGGCGTATCACTTTTAATGCCTTTTTAAATGTGTTCACTGCACCACAATGTCAACACAACCTCAACCAGTGGTGGAAAATAACTAAAAGCATTTGTTCCGACACTGTACTTGAAGGTCCAGTGTGCAACATTTAGGAGGAGCTATTGGCAGAAATGGAATATAATATTTTATAAGTATGTTTTTTTAGTGTTTAATCAAATAAAAATAAGAATTGTTGTGTTTTCGTTACCTTGGAATAAGCCGGTTTTATCTACAGAGGGAGCGGGTCCCCTTCCACGGAGGCCGCCATGTTGCACCGCCATGTTTCTACAGTAGCCCAGAACGGACAAACCAAACACTGGCTCCAGATAGAGCCGTTTGCAAGATTTGCAGCCACCATAGTTTCTCCTACACGCTTGGAAGGGGAGGGTGAGGCGAGCGGGATTCAAATGGTTGTAAATTGCAATTTCACCACTAGATGCCACTAAATCCTGCATATTGGACCTTTTAAGTACATTTTTACTTGTAGGTCTACTTCACTTGAGTATTTCCATTTAATGCGACTTTCTACATTTAACAACAAAACACTTTTTTAATCCAGCTATTGTTACTAGTTACTTTGCAGAATTCAGATGGTACACAAAAATTCTGATGAGCCATTAAACTACCCAAAACAATTGTTCAAATCAGCTCCACCACGACCAACTACAACATCCAAATGCTGCTTACATGTTAATAATATTGATACATTAGTATTAATATATAATTAGAGTTGTCGAGTAATGTCGAGTAACCAATTAGCTGATTAGAAAATTAATGGGCAACTATTTTGATAATCAGTTATCAAGATTTTGATAACTTATTTTACTTACTTGGTGATTTTTTTTAATCATTCAAATTTGGCTGGGTGGTTAATAACATTTTTCTGTGGTGTGACAAACTCAGAACACATATTTATTATTGCTTTACTTTAAGCATATCAGCAAAAATGTTCTGGTTGCAACTTTTCTAATGTGAGGATTTGTTAATTTTCTCTGTTTTTATATGAGGGTATAAAATATTTTGGGGGGTTTGGATTGTTGGTGGGACAAAACAAGACATTTGAAGAAAAATGTGATGGGCATTTTTCACTAGTTTTGACATTTTATAGACCAAATGACCGCAGTGACAGTTCGGACTTAATGGATTGTAATGGTGGTGGAAGGGGGCGCTCCAACTCTTCTTGGGGAATAAAGACGCCTCTTTTCCCCCCGTGAAACCCTCCGGATTCTCCGTATCTGATTTTAAAACCACTTACCTGACGGGTTGCCATGTTTTACTGCCTCAGACCTGGCATCCCTTTCTGCCAGGCTCCAACCGGAACTCATAAGCGCCCCCTCCCTTCTTCCTCTACGGATGCTGCAGTAAAGTTGGCCGCGCCTGCGCACTTTCGGTCCTCTTTTTCTTGGAAGGTAAGTGTGGCATGGCGCGTGTTTCTGCCTTGGGGGGGATAAACGGTGGACTTAACGGTTTTATAAATTAACGGATAACGGATTCAGAGGTACTAAAGTAGTCGTTTAGTGGCTTGAGGAGCTGTGGAAGTAGTTATTTTAATTTCTCGGTGGATCTAGTCGTTCGCAGGGCAGGGTGTGGGTGTCCATGTTTCAGCTAACATTACCAGGTTTAATCAAAGGGACATGCGGCCTTCGGCGGCGCGGTCGGTGGAAGTCGCTTGTCATTCTCTCCGCTAATGTCTGCCTTTTTGGTGCGAGTCCGCGGTCTACTTGTCATCGACGTTTCAGTCTTTATCATGTAAACATAACGGTACATACACTAGTCGCTGTCGGCCGAGCGTCGATCCCTGCTTTTATTTGGACGGAGCTGAATGGACGGCTAGCGTGACTAGCCGCTGTTAGCATGGCATTAGCTAACACAGGATAACGGTATTAGCGATTTGTGAAGCGGTAGCGTATTTTGGCCTGTTAATAAACCTCACAGCACCAAAAGCGTACCGTGATAATGCTAGTTAATTTGATACAGATTGTTTAAACCGAAAATCTAAGGTAACATCGGCTAATGTTTGCGTAACTTGCGTACCGTTATCTAGCGCTGTTGCACTTGTAAACTCGAGGCCAGCTAGCTAACTTGTTACAGCTTGCGCTAGCAAATGTGATAGTTAAATCACTAAAATTACCCCTTTTAGTCCCCCAGATATAGTTTTTATCTTAAAAGCATTGTTGGCTATTGTTAGCTAATTAGCTAATATTAGTTTTGATGAGTTATGATGAAGTTACTGTTTTGGAAACATCAAAAAAAAAAAATAGTGGTACAATTGAAAAGTGGCGTTTAGCCGGGCTAATTTTCTGTGCTTCCACATGTCGGTGTTCATAGTTTGACTAAATTATTCAGAGCGGACTTAATTTAATCTACGGAGCAGATCATGAGGATGCCACTTTTTTCCTGAGATCTCGCGATATCAAGCAGCAAGGTAGCGCTCGAGCCGCACAGTGGGGCCCTGGAAAGGCTGCAGTGGTCCCGAGCAGAGCCAGTGCCATTAAAACTGGTATTTAACCCGCTACAAATGAGGAACGGTTTTATTGCCGAGTAGGGTTTTCACATGCAAGGAAATGCCTTGGCGTTGTTGTGCATAACTTTCAAAATAAAGAGAACGAGTACTGTACAAGTCAAGAGTCGTGGTAGAAATGTAGCCACGTTAAGAAAGAGATTACCTTTGCACCCTTCAAACCTAAAAACTTAATGGGCAGATCTGAGTTTCTTCATTACATCTGCCTGAAGGGTTTAATTGCAGAATGTGAGAAGCTGATTTGTGTTTAGAGCGAGACTAGTTGATTCTGTCACACTTTTTCGCACACTGTGCTTTCGTGCACACTAATTTAATTATAACTAGATTAAGCTACCTTTTCTCTTACGGCAGACGTCATGTAAACACCTCAAAACTGCTTATCGTTAAAAGTAAAATTAAAGGATGAGGCCGGTGATATTCTCAATACCTTCTGACTATCCTACCCTTTCTCTCTCCGCTCCAAGTCTATTGGTTTCTATTGTATACGCAAATCTTAAAACCAGCTCATAGTTTCATCGCCAGCCACGTCTGTATTTGAATCACAGTATCAATAGTTTTTCAACAACATCAAGATGAGGTTTACACAGTATGCAGTTCCAGAATAAATCATGTCATGGCTAAATTTGGATGTATCGGTCAAGCGTTTGACCTTCAGCTCATTTAATGTTTTCAGTGTTTGATAGAAAGGTAAATGATCTGTAAATATCTTTTACAGCGCCCCAGACCCATCGCACCATGGCAGATCCCGATCTTGACTTCCAGACTGGCGAGTCTGGCGCCTCCGCCACCTACCCCATGCAGTGCTCCGCTCTGCGTAAGAACGGCTATGTGGTGCTGAAGGGACGTCCCTGCAAAATTGTGGAGATGTCCACCTCCAAGACCGGCAAGCACGGACATGCCAAGGTAAAATGATCCTTAAAGCATGGTTATGTATCCCCTTCAGACTGAGAGCAGCTGTACGGTGGCAGTGTTTTTTAAATGTCAAGTTTTAAATGACGTTTGAAAGGGGGGAAAAAAACTCAACCAGTGTTTAAAGATGTACTTGGCAGTGACCGGAGGCTCAGCTCGGGCTTGAGGATCTCAGGTTTCAGACCAGTCCGATCCAAGCTGCCTGAAGTGTTGCTTTAGTAATGAATGCACAGTCTCCTTATCTTTTTCTTCAAACACCAGGGTGCTCCCACATGTACTTTGCCCTATTGTGGGACTTAATAAATGGAAAAATAAAGATATTCTGGCTGTGCATTTTTAAATTATCGTTTATTTAGTGATTAAAACCTAAAAGAAATGTGTAAAATACACTTTTTATAATGGAATCCCATTACACCTGCTTCCTAAATTGGGTGGGGGGCGCTTTCATCACTGTGTAATTAACCAAATTTTCCTCTGTAGGTTAACCTGGTTGGTATCGACATCTTCACCAACAAGAAGCATGAAGATATGTGCCCCTCCACCCACAACATGGATGTTCCCTCCATCAAGAGGATAGACTACCAGGTACGCAGGCGGTCCAAACATCTGTGGAACTTTCTGTCACACAGGTGTCACCGCAGTTAACCGAAGAATGCACAACTCGATTAGAAAGGACTTGTGGCCGCTGTCTTCTGTGCCGGCTTTTCTTAAGCATAAAGTTCGTCTCTTTGTGGTCGGGTTGGAACTCCGTAGCTGCAGGCCACTTGCATAATTTACATCATGGAGAAATGTGCCACTTAATCTGATCACGGGTACATTTCTAGTCAATATTATGGCGGTGTGATTAATCTTCAATGTCTAGCTGTTTCCATTGCATGTAATATTGGCTTAGAAAATACAATAATTCTGCTTGTGATCAGGTTTTTCCCCTCCAACTCTGAGCATCTTTATAATATTCCAATACAAGAACTATTATCCCAAAAAAGGCTGTAATTTATGTAGGCATAATCAAAACAGGACGTGTGGAATATGCTGGTTTGTCATTTTACTGCAATTATCTGAGTTTGGCGTTTTTGCAACTCATGCTGTACCATCTGCGTTGAGGACAGAATTGGTTTGAGGTTGAATGCTGGAGGACAACTGATGCTAAAGTCATTAACCTGGATATGCTCCACAGCAAATACCGTAATTAGTCTGTTTTTAGAATAAGGTTGACGGTGTTGCGGTTCGTGTAAATGTAGTCACTGACTGTTTTCCTCACCTTCCCAGTTGGTCAACATCAATGACAGCTACATGTCCTTGATGAGCGACAACGGGGACATCAGGGAGGACCTGCGTGTCCCTGAAAGCGAAGTCGGCAAGGAAATCGAGGCAAAGTTTGAAGCCGGTGATGAATTCATGGTGAGTAGTTCAGGGCTCTTAAATTATTAGATGCAGATCCTTTTTGTTACACCTGACGAAGCACTACACAAATATATTAAATGATTTTTGATGGTCACAAGATACTTAATGGTTCAGTGTAATTCCTGGGCTGTAAACATTTTGAATCACACTTTTGTAGTCATGAAGACACCTGACGGCAGAAACTGAAATATTAAATGACGATATGCAAATTCTTGACGTTGTTGGCAGCAGTGAGACCATAAATACCATCTTCAGATGAAGCCGAAATGTGTCTGCCATGTTTATAATTTTGACATTGTGAATTTTCACACTCTACTGAAAGCAGAAAGGATTCAGTCCTGAATTAGAGCAGAAAGTTGTCACGCGGTGAAAATGTGAGGACTGCGAGCCGCATGTGTAAAGTTTCAGATGATTGACTCGAACATGTTGTGTGCTCTCCGCAGGTCACCGTGATTTCTGCCATGGGGGAGGAATGTGCTGTCGCTACCAAGGTCTTGGCCAACAAATAGGGAGACAGACTTTGCTGCCCAGGCAACAAGCACCACCCACAACCAGTCTCTTGCATTCTCATTGGTTCTTTCACCAAAGCGTCGGCCTTCACAGACAACCTCAATCATTCTGTTGTGATTTCTCTCATCATTGATCTTTGGGTTAATTTTTTTTTTTTTTCTCCCTTTTCATTTCTCTTTTCCATTGCTGTTGGGGAAGTTCCACTGCAGCTCGCTGCGTGGTCCTCTGCCTGATCGCTGAGGTTTTGTTTGGTAACAATCTACTTTATATAAAACAACTTCAAAAAATAATGATCGGTTGCTCATTCCTGCTTATTTTCGCCTTCAAAGTGTTAGTTTTGCCACTCACATTCCTGAATGTTTAAATAACAACGGGATTCAGCTTTTGTATGATTATTTCTTTTTTATATTCTTGAATATAGCAGGTCTAAAGCCTTTTAGAGGGAAGGGAAAGGGAGGGGGCAGTTTTTGAGTTGTTAAAGCAGTAGGAGGGAGGGTTGCCCCTGTAGATACTAAATTCTGGTTTAGGTCGTCCCTCTAGCAGCCATACCGCTTTCCAGCATGGCCTTTCCTCTGGTTCCTAAGTGGATTGGGTGCGACAAGGTCTGTTTTTCTCCTAATCGCTGGGATTGGCGGTGGCTAGCACTTAAGAGCACTTGAAGTCCACCCCAGCATGTCAAAGCTCTAAAACCAAGAAAAGAGAAGTGGTTTTTTTTTTTTCTCCCCCCCCCCCCAAGAAAAACAGAAACAAACTTCTGTGATTTACCCTCGTGATGCCAGTCTCTTGTCTGTGTAGAAGTTTGAGGGGCGTGAGGGCCCTGTGCGCTCACGCCTCTCGTCCACCGGGGCAGTCCAAGGCTCACCCCGCTGCCCCGGCCATCCCCCAATACAAAAGGAGTGTTATATTTTGTTTTGAGAGGCATGAGTGTGAAGCGGTGTGGGCCTCCGAAATGTGGGAGGCAGTTTGCAGTGAGGCGTGTGTTTCTTTTGAGGGACTCGATCGGGTTGTGGAGGGTGGTAGTGTTGCAAACTTTTTGTTCACTCGAGGCCTTTGTCACCTGACTGGAGATGGCAAAAATAAAACGATGAAACAAATGGACAAAAACTGCAAAGTATGTCTGGTTTTCTGTCTCTAATATACCCAGTAATTTGATGGTCAACATATCAAAGTGATAGCGTAGCTCACTCAGTGATCACTGAAGCACAATGGTGGACACAAATGCTAGCTAAAATAGTTTCATTTGGTTGCTTACACACTCTAAGCTGCTTGCGAGGTGTAATCTATTCAAGATGTCTTGATAAACTTTAGGTTGAAGTTGGAATTTACAAAAAAGCTGGAGCACTTTCGATCATGAAATAAGTCTACACTACCTTTTTTTATTTTTTTCTTAAAGTAATCCTTCCTCCTTTGCAAGTTGTTGTGCTTATTTTCTACTCTTAAAAAAATAAATATTCAAAGCAAAAGTCCTGCTTTCAGATCTTTACTTGAGGTAAAGTGTCTGATATCTTACTCAAGTATCAAAAGTTAAAATTACATAACGTGATATGTTAAATGCGTTAACCAAAGTTGAAAGTAGAGTTTGATTGAAATGTTAATATACTGGTTAGTAGGTTAAAGTTCAGGTTAATAACACCTGAGCTTCAGTTCTTTTGCACTGCAGATGGAAGAAAGGGTCTTAACTCTTCTACAAAAGGTAAAACAGAAACAAAGGACAACCTGTGGTGCAGGTTACATATTCTTAAAGTAGAGCTGTTAACTGCCGAATATTTAATTTGCTTAAAGCGAGCCGGGCGATTAACAACCGGAGAAGACTGGAGTATTTCTGCTGATTTTGGAAAAACTTAAAAGATTTGATTTATAATATATAAACGTAATGATTACAAACTGAAGTAGTGCTGCACTTTATTTTGCATCCATTCTCACAATGGGCTCTTCCCTGTGTGTCTCCCGCAGAATCACAAATACTTTATTGATCCCTGAGGGGAAACTCTTTCGTTATAAACTTTAACACTGTGAGAGATTGGTAAGGGCTGTCTTCGGTTCCAATTGCAACCGAACAAAGGGAGATGGACGCTTCAAATGCAGGTTAAACTCTGCTCAGTCCCTGGATACATCATCTAAGGCTTTTCCAAAGCCTCTGTCTGAAAGTCAAAAGTGTCTTGCCTGCAGATTCGAGGGCGTAGGTTCAAACATCAGCAGGCTCTAAGCTGTTGGTGGCTGATTTCAACATGTTGACATGGGGAACATATTTAACATAAAGTGACTATGAATACAAACTTGACTGAAACTGAAAAGAGTAAAAACAAAAACCTGGATATATGCAGGAAGTCTTTTATGGAAAGATGGTTACTTGTGTGAGTCTTTTGTTGTGTATCTGCATTTGAGGTCATGGCAGCAGAGAGAGACACACCCTGTCCGGATGTCCCCAATGGTGATGAGATGATGACCATTCACTTGTGTCTGTCTGCAGGCTGAGCCACAAAGGGAACCACAATGGAAAGAGCTATGCATGTTTTGTTTTGTTTTCTGTCTTCACCCATCTGATCAGCCATGGCTTCTCTGACTCATCGGGAGGGGTTTTACTTTCTCTGTTCATACAAATGCAGCTGAATGAACAGGGCTGGTCTGAGGCCCAGGGCAGAGCAGGGACTGTGTGTGTGTGAAGTGATTGTCAATGATTGACCAGGCTCAGCAGCTTTTTTTTTTATCAGTGGTGTGTTTGGGCTGTTTTTGACCTTTGGTCTTGCAGAATCCGACAGAGATAGCTGCTGAAATAACAGGCAAAACTACAAAGTCCTTTTGTTTTCAGACAAAACTAAGTGAAATTTAAACGGAACTGTCGGTATTACACGTTAAGCACATTACAATAAAGCTAAAAGAACCATTTCACAGTCAGGGAGGAGTTCTGCAGTGCCATTAGCCCTCGCACAGATCGTTAATCGAGCCGTTTTCCAGATTTCATGTGTGGAAATGTTTATTTCTGCTGTTACCATGTCCGGTACGGGCGTTCCACGCGGCACGAACGACGTCACTGCTGCGTCAGATCCGGTTCGCCCTTTCCCGTCCGAATTCTCAACATGGCGCCGGTAAGTCCAGGCAGCTCCTCCGGAATTTACGAAATTGATTGTTAATTTATTAGCCTTTTTACTTATTTCAGTCGTTATGTACCTAAACAAAGCGACGATTTAATAGTAGATCTACGTGTCAAACTTTGAGCTGTTTTATAGGGCAAGAAACAAAGAAGCTAGCAGAGTTAGCATTAGCTCGTAGTAGTCTTGATGTTTGCTCACACGTGTTCCATTCATTAGTCTGTGAGAGGAGGCCTATCTCCATAGAATAAATTGTGTTTTATTTCATATCAGTGGTTTTTCTCCACTAAACTGGTAAAGTTGATGTGTACTGTCGGTCTACATGTAGTCCAAGGCCCACTAGTCGGTTCGGCATAATTTTAATATTAGCTATCCTTCTAATAATTCAAAATAAAGTAGGAATTAAACTATATGGCCCCGCAATTCCAATAGAGCTCGCACTTTCTGGCCCTCAGAAGGTTTTTTATTATCAAATATTTTTATTTAAATAAAGGCCGATTTGTTGAATTTACAAACGCAACTTAATTTAGTAGATTATAATTTCACTATGAAAAAAACCTATAATTTACTATTAGAATTGACTTAGCGCTACTACCTATAGTTCTAGTCAGCTTTTAACATGACTTTATTTTAAATTGAATTTGATACATTTCTTCAAAGACCTTTTCAAAACTCAGTAACTTATATAATTTAAGGCATTAGTATTTAATTGTGTTTAATAGTAACAGTGTCTGTTAACAGAGTAGCTATTTCACAAAATACTTTTAATTTGGGATTAAATTTAGCACGTTTTTACTAAACTATCATGGAAATGAGCTTTTCATGAAGAGAAACGTGTCAACAAGAGCTACCAGAATACTCAATGATGGAAGTCAAGAAAGATAATAGTGAGAATCGAAAAGAAGACATTAAGGAAAAGTTATTTAAATTGCAGATATCTTAAGGACACCATTATCTGAAAGATTTATTCCGTAATGAAGATGGTGGTGCATTAACATGCAGTGTGTTAGTGGCGATTAGATACCTAATTGTCACAGATCTATTTGTTTACCACAAGTAAAAAATTAAACTGGTGTCAATAGTAAAGTAAGAATTAGTTATGTAGAAAGGTGACTATTAAAAGCTAGAATAGTGACTTGTGCTGCTGCTAACACTGGACGTTTCTGATCATCTCCGGTTTTTTTTACAGATCAAACAGAAGAGGCCGACTGTTTGCAAGAAGTCCAAAAAGGGAGCTGGATGGAAGTTCACCTTGGACCTGACCCACCCTGTGGAGGATGGGATCCTGGACTCTGCAAACTTTGTAAGTCTTAATGCATTACTGCAAGTATTACTGTACTTGTTAAACCCTTTTAAGTGTGAGAAAAAATGGTAAAAACTCAGTAGAACATTTCTCTTGCAGCTATAATTAGAGACCATAACCCTTTTCCATACTGAAATCATGAAAGGGTTAATTTAGTGATCTTTGCAAGCAGCTAACCCTGTGTCTGGACTAGGGCTCTCTTCCCTAGCTCCTAATTTACTAGGGTTCCCTTCCCTAGTGTGTCACTGTGCTCTGTCCAACAGGAAACCTTCCTCAAAGAGAGGATAAAGGTCAACGGAAAGACGGGGAACCTGGGTAACATCGTCCAGGTCGGCCGCATGAAGAACAAGATCAACGTCTCGTCTGAGAAGCAGTTCTCCAAAAGGTGAGATGAGATGTACCGCAGCTCCTGAGCTTCAGCCGAACGTTTTACTGAACAAACAAACCTGCTTATATTGAAACTTCTTCAAACAATATTATTGGAAATCAAAACGCTGCTGTTGCCTTCATCAAAAAATCACTTTTAAAGTTCTGGGACTAAACGACCCCACCTCTCCCCACTAGGTATCTGAAGTACCTAACGAAGAAGTACCTGAAGAAGAACAACCTCCGTGATTGGCTGAGAGTGGTGGCGTCTGACAAGGAGACGTACGAGCTGCGTTACTTCCAGATCAGTCAGGACGACGACGACGAGTCGGAGGCAGACGAGTAAACGGCTGTCTGTGTGTCAGCAGCTGGAGCAGGACAGGAGAATAAATGTGGAAAAATCACTTTTCTGTCTTGTTTTTATTTTGCTGTTATCCAAAAAAAATATATATATTTTACATCTCTGCACACCTAAGTTCACGACAGGTGTTGAACACTCCCACACAGTGTCGTTCACTGCTGGTATATTGAGTTATGTTTCGATTTACAGGTAATATAGGTGCTAGGTAAAGGAGCCCAACTGAAAATTATGTCAGTTGGTGAATGAAACATCTTGAGAAAACAGACATTGCCATCTAAGTGATTGGGTAAAGAGGGTTTCTTTGAAGGGGTCAAAGGTAGATGAGAGTAAAACTGCCATAATTTATCATAAATCGAAATCTTTTTCCATACAATCAATACAACAACCATATTGAGAATTTTTTAATTTGACATTTTAAGAAAAATACTCATTAATTTAACGTTTATACTCGATCGTTGAGGGGCGACCCTCCTTTACAGTGACATCGAGTCATTTACAAAAAGAATATAACAGGCAATTAGCTAATACAGTCATTACAACTTTCTGATCAGGGAAGATAAATGTGATGGATAAATTAAGATGTAAAACAAATAGTTGTGTAAAAAAAAAAAACAATTAGATTAGCAATTTGTGTTTC
Source organism: Siniperca chuatsi (assembly GCF_020085105.1). Lineage (NCBI taxonomy): Eukaryota > Metazoa > Chordata > Actinopteri > Centrarchiformes > Sinipercidae > Siniperca > Siniperca chuatsi. The sequence goes on from NC_058060.1 coordinate 24,154,313, forward strand.
TCAAGGTGTTCAATCACCAGTTGACCTGATTTTTCTGATTGGATATTTGGTACACTTAACTAAACCTACTGCAGTCAAACAGCCTCCAACAGTGCTGCAGTAACCTTTCATACAGGCGATCGTGTTCAGTTGCTGCCGTTTGTGATGCTGTTGAAGCTTATTGTGTTATACTGGGTGGTGTTTGTGTTATTTTGTCCACCCCATTTATATCAGTGAGGGTAGATTAAATAAAAAACGCCTCTTAAATGCGCACCAGGTGGTGCTACAGACAGCATCAGTCAGACCAAACTGATGCAGCTTTATATTGTTGGCGAGTACCAGCAGTACACATGACAACATAATGTTCAGTTCAGCAGTTTCTATTTTATGTGTTCCAGTTATTGTTCATTTTATAATACATTTTTTATTTATTTAAATTAACACTTTGGGCTCCGTTGTTGTGCTTTACAGAATGCCTGCAGGTCCTTGAAAGCTCTAAAAAAAAAAAAATGTCTCAAATTCAAATTTCAGGTCTTAAAAGTGAATCAGTTGTATGAATTTGACATTCAAATTTCAACATCTGCCTACATTTGTTTCTGATTTAATTTGGAAATTCATTAGTTTCTTCGGTTGCAGAATCAGAAGTTGTAACTGTCAGTGTTCATCTCCACACTGAATACTAATATATTAACTTTCATACCCAGAAACTGAAGCGAATACAGGCCCAGTTGGTTTATCAAGGTACAAATAATGTCACATACAGCTCAGAAGCTCATTCGTTGGACCAGCCTTGCCCCCGAAGTGCCCAGTTTTTTTAAAGCCCCACGCCTCCAGGTTGTAACGCAGGCTTTCTGTTCAAATATCTAAGTCTCAAGTCCAAGCTGAGGTAACCCCGATAACATCATCTGGGTTATTCTTCAAACTTTATCTCCAGAAGGCTGTGATAACATGCAGCTGTTATCTCACTGTACTGGGTAGTACTCGTGACGAGTAAACTGAATCTGATGTGTAAAATGAACGCTGTGCCCTCGGGATCCTTTTAAGCTCATCAGCATCCTTCAAAACAAGTTTGTAATTGCAGCCAAAACGATAAAAATGGCAATGCAACCAGAGGGGGTTTGAGAAGTCTTCAGAATGACTTTCCCACATATCCCATTTAATTTTCCAATTCATTAGTATAAAAATATTTATCTTGGAGAATCTCTGGACAGAAACCCCAGGCACGTGTTTCACCTTCACAAAGAGAGATGAAAGAAACACTGAACAACAACAACCAAAGAATCTTTTTCCACAGCTCAGAGCGGCACGATGGGGCCGTGTCCAGCTCTTTGCTCCTGTCCTGTATGAACTGCTTCAGGCTGCCAGCGAATACCTTTATTCCCTTAAACAGAAAAGGATGTTTTACTTTGCTCCTGCTCTTTCTGTGTGTGTGTGTGTGTGTCTGGATTCACTCCCATTCGCTCATCTGTTGCATATAAAGCACGTAGCCTCAGGAATGCATCCACCTTCAGCTGCTCTGCAGTCAACAGTGGCTGCTGGAGTCACAGTTATTGGATTGTATGACATACAGACGCTCAACAGTTTACTGTTAGATTCCTAAATTGAAAAAGCACACAGATTGAAGAATTAAATGAGGGAAAAGATAAAGAAATACAATGAAAAGTGGGAGTACGGTGCATTAATATGATGTTTTAGAGCTCTCTGCTGTGGGGTGAAAACCTCATAACTCCAATTTAGGGTATTGTCTTTTTTAATTTTTTAACTCCCTGCAAAACTGCATAAGATAAACTGTAAAAATAAATAAATAAATAAAGCTGATCAAGCAGCAGAGAGTTCCCCGTCCACTTGCTGATACTTGGTTTTTCGGGTATTTTCCAAATCACAGCATCTGCACGTTTGGCTGGAAGTCATCAGAACCACAAAAAGATTAGTTTGTGTTTGTGGTGGTGAGACGAGCTCCTCCAGAACGTGGCTCTGAGAAAGCCTGATAGCTGTATGAAACTCAGGTCGCCCTACTGCCTGGGCTTTTTCACAGATTAGGGTGGTGCTTGGAGGGCGGAGGTCCCAAACTTAGAGAGACATTCTGGTCCCCTAAACCTGCTGACTTCAACTTGAGAAATAGGAGTTTTGAGTCTAGACTTAACGTAAAATGGCTGAAATTAACAATAAAAAAATCTTAATTCAGTGTTGTATTAGCATCCTCACTCCATCAGTAGCTCAAACTCCACACAAGAAGAGCAGAGAAAGCCAAGTTTTCAAGTTTCTGTGTCCACACATTTCCACATATTGTTCATACAACTGCACATTCTTTAATATTTTGCACTTTCCATCCTCTTTGTTTTAAACACTGCACAGCTCTTATCATTTTAAAACAGATATATTGCACATATTTTTTATTGTGAATCTATATTCTATATTTATGATTCTTGACTTTTGCAGCACTTGTCTTTTCTTTTCGCTTACTATGTTTACTGTGACCTCTGTGCACCAAAACACAAAGGCAAATTAATTGCAGGTGAAAACCTACTTGGCAACAAACCCGTTTCTGATTCTGAAAGGATTCAGAATTTAATTTAAGACTTGGGTTTGAATATCAGTTACAGAAATCCAGTATATATGTGCTGTTGACAAGCAGTATGTCATTTTAAAGCCATTTAACGGAGAAAATTAGACTTGAAGAGGTTAAAGAGACCGATGTTGGACTGGTGTCTGATTAAACATGAATATGGGAGGAGATGCTTAAAGCAGCTCATCAACAAGTTAAGGATTGGATTCGGGATACAGAGCAGCACCCTGTTTTAACTGATCACGTCTGAGCTGATGTTACCATCTGCATTTGCAAGAAACTCTCTGATTAGTTGGTTGGCTGAAAATCGACCAATCAGAAACTCCGATAAAAGACTAAGCCTAAATACAGCATGACTGCTTCCCAGACTCACGCCAGACTGGTGATAAATAATGCACCAAAATAAACTGGTGCACCGGTCCAATTCTGAGTGGCAGAGCCGGCCCAAGTGCTGCAAACTGGATCTGGTTATCAGACCAAAGCAACTCAAACCGACGCGCTCGAAGCCTCATCGTGTCTGGCAGTCGTGTGAACCAGCTCAGGTTTGCTGCTGAAGGTTTTCACAATGAGACACGGCAGAGTGAACCGGCACTCAGCTCAGGTTGAGAGGGAAGGATTCACAGTTTCCCCCAAAAAAACTGTCCTGTAAACCAGCTTGTGTAGACAGCTGAGTGTCTTGTTCCTCCTGTTTTAGACCATCGGGTTACCATGCCTGCAGGTAACGCTGTATTCTGACTCCGTGTATCAGATTACCAGCACATAACAGCAACAATGCAACACATATACACACTAGCCGTACAGTGTGTGCACTGTGGAGAAGTTTAATTTTGTGCTTTTTTGTGTGTGTGTGTGTCAGTGTGCATCATCCATTAGCTTTAATGTGTTTTGACTGACAGGAGTGAGTGTGGTTTGGAGCATGTTGGACGGGAAATATGATCTCAGAAGACTACAACACACACACACAGAAACAAGGAGTGTGTTGCACATGCTATTAAGCACAAGCTGGTCATGGTTCTGTATCTTTAGAGAAGTTTTGAGGTGTGAAAAAACTGTTCCCCTCCACCAGACAGGGCGAGCTCACTTGTGAAAACAGTTGTATATGTCTTCTGTGGCTCTGCAGGACCTTTGTCAAGTCATTGGAAATAACCCTGATGATGTCATGGCGATGTCATCAGGGTTATCTCGGCATACAAATTTCTAAGAGAAGGTGTGAAGTGAAGACGTGGCTGTTTCCAGTGTTTTTGGAGATTGGTCTATACCAGGGACTGTTAGTCAGGATATCTTGGCGTCTGCTGCTTTGATTTAGATCATTCTTTTTAAAATCTGTCTTGTGAGTTCCACAACTTAATTAAAGTGCAATACGAAATCTCTGGAGTACCCCTTTAAAACACAAAAAAAGTCGATTTATCTTTTTCCCTTTTAACAATCAGTATAAGATCTCCTGTTTCAGTTGGATCCTCTGGTTTAACCTTGCAATGAGATGACGCTGCTGTTGGGACGAGACCAAAACATACAAGTCCAGTTCAAGGAAAAACGTATTGTTGTTCTCTCCACAACAAAATGGTGCTTGGTCTACACACACACACACACACACACACACACACACACACACACACACACAGTTACAGTTAATAATAGTAAAATACATATGGCAATAAAAAGTTACTAAAGTGGCAGCAAGAATAATCCCACAAAACTGCAAAATAAATCCTATTTAATTAGAAAATCAAGACTTAATGGGATCTAAACAAAACTAAAATTATTAATTATAAACTTAAAATAGATTTTGAAATATCAGATGTCAGGTTTTAATTATGGTGCAAAAATACATTTTATTTTTTTAATTGTAACAGTAATGTCCATGTGCACACTTACTATACTACTATACTACTGATGCATACTATTCTGTCAGAGGTCCTGAGAGTGACAACTGAGCAACCGTGAAGACACGGTTGAAAGCTCCAGAAAAAAGCTAGTAAGTGGACCTTGAGTGTTAGCATTATGTTTTTTTTTTAAACTTATATGAGCTGCATATTAAGATTCACGTCAACCTATAAAGGGGATGAAACTACTCCTGCAGGTAGAAATTTGGAAAACTGAGATAACTTTCCATTACACACCTGGTCCCCAAGCACACACACACACACACACACACAGTTAATAATAGTAAAATACATATGGCAATAAAAAGTTACTAAAGTGGCAGCAAGAATAATCCCACAAAACTGCAAAATAAATCCTATTTAATTAGAAAATCAAGACTTAATGGGATCTAAACAAAATTAAAATGATACTACTGATGCATACTATTCTGTTAATGGTCCATTCATGCAGGTAGAAATTTGGAAAACTGAGATAACTTTCCATTACACACCTGGTCCCCAAGCACACACACACACACACACACACACACACACACCTGGTCAGTTCCCAGCCCTGCATACAAAGAGTAGAGAAATGTTGCTTATAGCAGCTGCAGCACAAACTCACACACACACCTTCACAGCAGCTATTATACTACACACACACACACACACACGCCCGCTCAGTCTCAGGTGTTGAATAATGTATCAGCCTGATCACATGGTGTCAGGTCTGAATGATTCACACTGCCGTCCTCTCTCGTCACCATTTCCTGCAGGTCTGCAGAAGACGTGGACTCAACCAGACGCCTCCCTCACTTCCTCGGGAAAACACACAGCGAGTGAGTGTATTACCTGTCTGCTCAGGTGTGCATCTTTAAACTGCATGTTGGGTGTTTTTAATCAGCATTTTTATGCCACAAGTAGGAAACTGTCTGTGCTCTTCACTCTCTTAAATCCAACCTGTTGATGTTGATCAGGGGTTGATTTCAGTTCAGGTGTTCATTAAAGTGTGAAGCAGTAATTTCAAGTCTGTATACGGTTCAGTTTTAGCTTCCTTAGTCGAATCTTTCCGTTGTGAAAGTAGATCCTTGGTCTTCATTAATGTTTCAGAGAGGGAGTCTCGCTCTAGTGAGTGAGCAGAACAGCTGATGGTATCCCATCATCACCTGCTGGCTCACATCCTCAGGGTGGGACAGGTTTACCTGCCTGATATTGGCCTTTTATTAAAAAACAATCAGATATTGGTGAGTCAGTTATGATGGAGTTTGACTGATTGCACTGTTTAATTACTGAATAATTAATCAATACACTGGTTTTCTAAAAGAATGCATCAAGGAATCATCACGACATTTTTTTTATCTTACCTCTTGTGGTTTCTAGCCATGCAGAAAGTTTTGGTTTTATTTGTCCATGTTTTGAGATTTCTGCCTCCAACCCCAATAAAATGGAGTCAAAGCATTGAAAAAATACTACTTTCTACTGAGGACATGTCCTGGGGGATTAACAACCAGAGAAGATGTTTATATTTTACAATTACACAAAAATTACACATGGTGAATTATTTAAGGCAGGTATTCTTCAGAGTTTGTATTCTTATATTTCAGAATTATATTCTGGCGTGGTGTATAGGGCTTTGAAGCAGCATTTGAACCATGAAGTAGGGAGATAAAGTTACCAAAAGATCTAATTTAACTGTTATATATATATATATATATATATATATATATATATATATATATATATATATATATATATAACGTAAAGAAATTTTTTTTTTTGTCTTTAGTTGCTAGTCAAACATTTTTTGGGGGGGTGGGGGTTGACTACGGCCCTCTTTCTAAAAATTAAAAAGTCCCTTAACCTTGAATTGGTTCTAATTCTGCATTTAGATTTGGATCATATTCCACACATGTATGCATGTTAAAGGTTAAACGTTCTCTTATTTTGTTATAGCGTCAAACAGCTTCCCCCAATTCCACAGATTTCCTCTCAGTTCACTGACGACGTTTTAAAACTTGGACGGAATTGCAATAAGCCTATTGGACATATAGATATTTGTAATTTGGTTATTTATAATGGATATTTTGTGGTAGTTTAGGTGTATCACTTCCTGTTTTATTTTGGTAGTATTCTTCTTCCCTTGTGTGTCTTGTGTTTTTACTTCCTGTCTGTGTTTTCCCTCCAGTTTTGATTGTTGGTCCTCCCTTGATTGTTGGCACCTGTGTCTCGTTGTCTCACCTCCCCTAGGGTATTTAGTCTGGGTCTTTTCTTTGTTCTGGATCATTGTTGTACACATGGTGTTGTTCCTTGCCGAGCCCTTGTCTGTGAGTTTATCTTGGATTCTTTGTTCTCCTGTGGACCAGTTTTGGATTTTGGATTTTGTCTGCTCATTACCTGTCTGCTCACCTCTGCATTCCACCCAACAATAAACACGGTAGTCATTCGGCTACTTCACCCTGAGACCGCTTCTTTGTCATCTGCTTTTGGGTCCACATACCTCCATATAGCACCTCGCCTTACAACATATTTGTGATATTTGGCATTAAAACTGATCAATTTGAAGATGAAAATGCTGAAAATAATGGCTATCAATTTCATATCAGGCTTCAGAACTTGCATGAGTCCTATTCCCAAACACTGTTTATAGATCTTGGACAAAACATTGTATACTGCATTCAATATTTGTACCAGAAATATGATGACTTACCGTTACTGTACTTTTCTTGTTGTCCTTGGGTTCAGGGGAGAATCTTAGCAACACGTGAGGGTTTAAATACTGTTTCAGAACTGTTTCCCCTCTGACATTGTAAAATTTAACAATGGTTAATATATTATCAGTTTTATGTTACTTAATACTTGTACATGACTACATGTCAAAGGGAAATTTTGTAGTTTTTAGTCCACTTATGTAACTGCTGCAGTTACTGTTGCTACGTCTGTTCTTTTACTTCTGTAAATTTTAAGTCAAGGACTGTAATGAAAAATTATTTTATTGTGTTGATACTTTTACTAAAGTGAACGATCTGAATACTTCTTCCATCTCTGCTTTTCAGAGTCTTTGCCATCCGTTTGGATCTGAGGCTCTTGAAGAACAAACCTAACAAAGAAGAAAGAGGAGGAGACTCATGATGAGTGTGAAAGAATGATAGAGGGAGTGAGAGAGAAAAGGTAGAAGGAGTCTCAAACACACACACGTAAACAGGTAATAAACAGGTGCGGTGATGGCGGCGTGGCTGGGCCGGGTGTCTTTGGGCGACGCCTGGTACAACATGTATTCTCGCCTGCTGCGAACCAAACCTGTGGGCTCCATGGCTCAGAGCTCTGACGACCTCACCGAGCTCGGGGAAGGGTCTGCAGCCGGGCTCGCCAAGGTCCTGACCACCGTGGACCTGGTGTCGCTCGGGGTGGGCAGCTGCGTCGGCACGGGGATGTATGTGGTCGCCGGGCTGGTTGCTAAGGCGATGGCTGGGCCTGGAGTCATCCTGTCATTTATTATTGCAGCGTTGGCGTCTATACTGTCAGGTGAGACAACATGAGGTGACACGATAGAACATTTTTCAACCAGAGGTGGAGAGTACTGAAGTGGAACTTTGATGTACGTTTCCAAAAACATCTGAAGGCTCAGATGATTGTAGTCCCTGTAATCTGAAGTCTGGTGTTGTTTTATATTTTTCTTTCAGTCAACAAATCCCATTAAAAGACCAAAATCATCAATGTGTTAGTCTCAATACTTTCTGACTTCCCTACTCTGAAGCCCGTTCCTACTGACGATGTAAATATTATTAAAAATACAGCTCACAAATATATAGTTTCATTTTTTAAAAAGGCTCAGTAATTTCCTAAAACAGCTGCTCACTGTTGTTTATTATTCAAACAAACAGGAGGAAATAGTGCATTTGTTGGGGACTATTTTCGGCGGCGGATGAATCCACATTTGGTGCTCTAGTGAGTATTTGGGGCAGCAGGACGGTGTGTGTGGGACTGAGTCAAGGCTCAGAGGAATGAGATATATCAGGCTTTGATACACACACAATCCTTGTTAGTAGGATAGATTCATTATTGTTTTGGTCAGGAAAATACAGGAAATCGCCTGCCTTATCTTTTAAGATGCTTTTGGGAAATGAGGTCCTGGTACGTGGTACGTGTCCACATAGTTTTGGCCATGTAGTGTACTTTTACTTAAGTAAAACTTTGAATACAGGACTTTTACTTGTAAAGGTGTATTTCACTGTGGTATTAATACTTCTACTTAAGTTCAGGATTTGAGTTCTTCTTCTTCTTCCACCACTCAAATCCTTAACTTAAATGGGATGTTTATCTGTCTCTGTTCTTCCACTTACACCTCCGACAATGTAAAGAGCTAATAGCTCAACTTACAAGACGCCTATTGTATCATTGAACTGTTTATGTGTGTATTTTTGTATTTTTTTCTTAAGGTGTATGCTACGCAGAGTTTGGCGTCCGCGTCCCCAAGACAACCGGCTCTGCCTACACCTACAGCTACGTGACGGTCGGGGAGTTTGTGGCATTTTTCATTGGCTGGAACTTGATCCTGGAGTATCTGATTGGCACAGCGGCGGGGGCGTCAGCTCTCAGCAGCATGTTCGACTCTCTGGCCAATCACAGCATCAGTAACTACATGATAACACACCTGGGTACACTCAGAGGACTCGGTCAGTACCATCAGTACGTGTGTCATTTTTCAGCACATTAAGAGCAAACTGATGTTGCTGCTGTTTTCACATATTTAGAAAAAAACATTTGTTTTTGGTCTGAAGGGAAGAATTACTCGATTTTCTTTGGGAAAAGGCAAAGAACTGCTGTTGTAATGGAAACTACAGACTGGAACCAGAAGACTGACAATGACACAATGACTGTAATTTACTAACATGTCAGGATTTATGTGACTATGGCCCTGCTCACATTAGCACTAAATACAGTTGTCGTTCCTCACTCAAGTGCTTGATACAGTTAAGTTTATATACTTGGAGTATTAAGGCCACTTTTGGGGGGAAGAATCCCATGTTTTCACTATAAAGTTGAAATATTTTGCAAAAAAACAAGAATAAAGTCATAATTTTAGGAGAGTAAAGTTCTAATTGCTTGAGAAAAGTTATATCTTGTTATATATTCAAGAATATGACAACAGTATGCTCACAATGACAATGCTAACATGCTGATGTTTAGCATTTATAATGATGCTGGTTTAGTGTATTAGCATGCTAACATTTACCTAATTAGCACTAAACACAAAATACAGCTGAGACTGATGGGAATGTCATTAGTTTTACTGGTTTTTTTGTCATAAACTAAAGTATTGGACAAATGAAAACGTTGACCTGCTGATGGCGTCAGAGGGAAAGTTTAAGAGTAATTTAACACCAGACTGAAAAGCAGTGTTTTGCTTCTCTCTCTGGTGAAATGTTTCAAGCATGTTTCACCTATGATCACACCCACAGTGTGCTCTGTTGAGCCTGTAACCACACCCAACAGTGATGTCACGGCGTCCTGGAGTCCACCTTTACATCACTGCAGCGAGGTGAAAAGTAAAACCACTGGAGGTCAGCGAACAAGATTTCAGGAGGCGTTGCTCTATAACTTTTCACCAAAGTGATTACAGTTCATCTTGTGGGGGAACTTGAATGTCTGAACCCAATTTCATGGCAATCCATCCGATAGTTGTTGACACATTTCACTCAAAACCACCAATGTAACCGTCATGGTGGTGCTGAGAAGAATTCAGGGGAACACCAAAGTCATTAGGATTCACCCTCTGGGGAATATGAATGTCTGTACAAACTTGTATGGTAAGCCATCATATAGTTGTTGAGATATTTCAGTCTGGACCAAAGTAGTGGACAGTCTGCATGTCAACTTGTAGTTGCTTCTTGTGAACATACCTGACACCAAGGTCTAACAGTTGAACTTCCTGTCATATTGATCTTTTCTCATACGAACACACACTTTGTCTTCCTCATGTTGATGAAATATTATTATTGAAATGCTGCTGTGTCTCTGTTTGTCTCAGGTAAGGGTGAGGACACGTACCCTGACCTGCTGGCCCTGTTTATCGCCCTGCTGGTCACAGTGATCATTGCTCTCGGTGTGCGTAACTCAGTGGGCTTCAACAACGTCCTCAATGTAGTCAACCTGGTGGTCTGGGTCTTCATGATCATCGCCGGACTCTTCTTCCTCTCCGCCAGCAACTGGGAGAGCGGCAATTTCCTGCCCTACGGCTGGTCAGGGGTGAGATGAGATATTGAACCACTTTGGTTGCACATGTTTTAGTCTCTTTAGTCTCAAATCCCAAAACTGACTGGAAGGTAATATGAAGGCACAGTCTTACAGTCCTTGGTGTCCAGATGTAAAATAATAACACATAATTTGATCAAATACAATCACCAAAAGGAAATATGTGATCTCATGTTGCCGATCAGGTGATGCAAGGTGCAGCGACTTGCTTCTACGCCTTCATTGGCTTCGACATCATTGCAACGACAGGAGAGGAGGCGAAAAACCCAAACACCTCTATCCCGTACGCCATCACCGCCTCACTGGTCACCTGCCTCACTGCCTACGTGTCGGTCAGTACGGTGTTGTGCATGTGTATGCTTGTAACATGAAGGAAATAAGTAACAAAATCTCTTAACCGAACACAAACACGGTTATCCGCCCGCCTTTCCTCTCTACAGGTGAGTGTGATCCTGACTCTCATGGTTCCCTACAACCTCATTGATGGCTCGGCTCCTCTCATGGAGATGTTTGCAGTGCACGGCTTCCTGTGGGGGAAATACACCGTGGCTGTGGGCTCCATAGCCGGACTCACCGTCTCTCTGTTGGGCTCGTTGTTCCCCATGCCCAGAGTCATCTACGCCATGGCCCGGGACGGACTGCTGTTCAGGTGAGGAGGCACAAACACACACACAAGTAGGATGAGGGTTTCTGTTCATGGCTAACTGATTAATGTGTCTGCAGGTTCTTGTCCCATGTGTCTGCCTTCACACACACTCCCACGGTGGCGTGTGTGGTGTCAGGGAGCTTTGCGGCCCTCCTCGCTCTGCTGGTGAGCCTCAGGGACCTGATCGAGATGATGTCCATCGGCACCCTGCTGGCCTACACGCTGGTCAGTGTCTGTATTCTCTTACTGCGCTACCAGCCCGACGAACAGACCGACACACACCAGTTTGACTCCGGGGAGGACGTCGCCGACCTTAAGAACCTGGACAATGGGGCTGTCCCCACCAAAGACGACCAGATGCTGATCGGAGGCTCAGACGGCGATGGATCGTCGTCCTACCACGCTGGCGGGACTGAAGGAGAAGGTGACGACTCTGATTTCCACACAGGCCATGCCTCATTGCTGAAACGGCTTCTGGGAGGTCATTACTACACCCTGCAGCTGCGGCTGGGAATGCCCGATGCATCGGCCCGGCCCACCCCCGCCACCGGCCGCATGGTGACCCGATGCACCCTCCTCCTCTTCCTCATGTCCTTCCTCTTCTGGTCCACCGTTATATTTGGCGTTGAAGAGGGAACAGGTGCCGGGGCGGTGTTTTCAGGCCTCATGGCTACGCTGATGGCGGGATCATTGGCGAAACTTTTAATTCTGATTATACAGCAGCCAATGAGTGGGAGGAAACTGCCCTACATGGCGCCCTGTGTGCCCTTTGTCCCTGCGGCGGCCATATTGGTCAACAGCTACCTCATGCTTAAACTGTCTCCACTCACCTGGGCCAGGTTCACAATCTGGTGCATCATAGGTGAGATGAAACATTCTTGATTATGGATTTCAAATGCAGTACAAATAAGTAATAATGCATGACAAGCCGTCTTGATATAGAAAATAATTGATTAGGAGGAGGCAACTCCAAGTCTGTTATTTTCTATATTGGAACCTCAGAGTGCATTATAACTATTATAACATGGCACAGAGGCTGCGATTTGTTCATCATCTGTTAAAGTGTTTTTGTGGTCAGTTTAACCCATGGGTAGGTTAGTTTGACTGGTGAGAGTTAACTAGTAACATGAAGCATCAGGTAGTGTTGCTATGGTAACCTGCATTTTAATATACAGTAATTATAATTGTGGTTAAACTGTTGAACAGTACTTTCTTTAATAGACATCTGCCAAGCCAATTAGAAACAAGTATTTTCTGTTTGTACGAATTTATTTATGTGTATTTATTTCTAGCTTTAATATAGTTTCTCGCTGACTTTAATTTACTCAGGGAAATTTTGTCATTTAAGAAATTACCACCACAGAGCAAGGATTTTTCAAGATAGAAAATTATGATAAAATTATCAGTAATAAATGATCAGGATATATAATCTAATATATAATTATCAGGAGTAAATTATGTGATAATAGTGGTCCAGTTTGAACCGTAATGTAATAAAATACAACACATTGTTGTGTGCCGAATATGTCATTATGCTGCAGCAGCATGTTACTCTCTCAGCCACTGTTACATGTTTTTTGTGCATGGTCAGACCAGTTAGGTTTAATTAGTAAATTTAGTTTTGAATTCATATTTTTAGCTGACGAGTCCTCTGCTCATTCCTGCAAGACGTTTTTATTTAATTATTATTATTCTGACAGATTCATTCATCATGTTTAGATTCAGGATTTCTGGGATTATTTGGTCTAATTTACAAAGTTTGCTTCTCCCATGTGAACGGGCCTAAAAGATGAGAAAGTACATCATAATACAACCCTTAAAAGACAAATCCACTTAGAAGAGGATTTAAGATTGAAGAGATCTTCTTTTGGCACATGGTTTCAGTTCCTCAAGAGTTGTACCGGTGCTTATTTTTAGTTCGTGTCTATCATACATGCTCCTCTACCCTTGTAGTTCTTCCTGTAGGTTTTTGCACGGACAGCACCGGGACTCATAATGCTGCATTCATTCTAAACAGTGTGATAGACCAACCAACCGGTCTACAGCTATGCTAGCAGCTCTGCGAGGCTGTTTTTAGGCATAGTGGTGCTTTGAGCTAAAAGCTAACATGCTCACAATGACAATGTTAACATTCTGATGTTTAGCAGATAACGTTCACCATGTTCAACATCTTCCTTTAGTGTATTAATCAATGCATGCTAACATTTGCTAATTGGCGCTAAACACAAAGTACAGCTGAGGCTGAAGTTCGCAGGTATTTGGTCACGAAGGACAAATTAAAATTTCAATGGCGCTAGATGAAGGGATCATTAAAGTTATTACAATTCATGAGGGGAACATGAAAGTTTGTACAAAATGTCATGCAGCCCATCCAATAGTTATTGAGATATTTCATTCTGGACCAAAGTGCTGGACTGATCATTCGACCGACGTTAACGTGGCTAAATGTTAAAAAGCCTATTTACACATTGTGTGTATTGAGGAACGATTACGGAAAATGTAAACTAGAAACAGAAAGTAGAAAATATCATATATTACGGATCTTCCTCTATCATTTTATTGAGGTACAGCAGAGAGAACATCCAGACCTTGTTCTCAGGTAGATCTGCAGTTGATGATGAAGTGAGTGAAGCGTTTCCCACCTTCTGGAAATCATGAAGGTTGATAAAACTCCCCAACTGGACAGTTTCTCAGCCTGACGTCTCTACCGGCTGTCCTACTCTCTGAGGTTTTGTAGTCTGAGTTAATAGTTACGTCTGTCCGTCCTCAGGTTTGTTGATCTACGGTTGTTATGGAGTGTGGCACAGCACGCTGGAGCTGAACGCCCGGGAGCAGCAGGCACACGCCAGCTCCTACCAGCGCTACGATGACCACCTCGACGACACCTTCTCCCCCGACGACAACATTCACCCGCAGGAACAGGACGAGAGGCCCTACCAGGGCTGGTCTGCCCCGGAGGAGAGGGGACACGACTACCAGCAGCATAACCAGTACCAGCAGGAGAGCCAGTATGACGACCAAGATGGAGAGCAGCATCAGAGCCAGTATGAGGATAATGGTGAACAGCATGGATACCAGTCTGGACCAGGAGGCCAGTACACGAGCAGAGGCAGCAGGTCCAGGGGAAGGACCAATCATGGCTTTGATGTGGGTGAAGAAGAGGACTGATTCGAGGACGTTTTCTGTTCCTCCAAACTGAAAAGATCTGAAATTATGACAGAATGAAGAAAACTTTAAAAGTGCCTTCTACATGAGACACTAAATCAAATCATCTCCAAGACAAGCAAACTCATATCACAACATTTTATTTTAATATTTACCAGTGAGCCCCTGCCTTTGTCTGCTCGGTGTTAAAACCTGGTATGGATATCATTAGCGGAGGTAGGGGAGTGGATACGACGGACATCACAGATGTTTCACTGAATAAGGGCCGCAGCAGCTGCAGAAGCTTCAGTGAATCTGGTGGTAAAGCTGGTGTCTGTACGCACCTTTTTTCACACATCAACAACCCAACGGTAACAGTGAGTCTGCGCCAACAGCTGTGCTGCGTCCTGCTTCTTACCTTCAGCCTCAATTCGCATGTTCGTGTGAGACACAGTGGTGTTACAATACAAAACTTCCCTCTGGAAAATGGAACATTTAGAGCTTCTTCTGTTCCTCCAAATTTTTAAACACCACACTTTGAATCAAGGGCTACCCATAAAAGGCTGCGTTCAGTCCGACATAATCCCTGTCCTCTGTTTACCTCACAATTATTGCAACAACAGATATAATATAACTTTCGTCTTTTACTACAAACCTCTGTGTGGTGTTTTGGCATCCGATAAGCCTTTAAATTCACAGATCTTTTACTCAAACTGGACTTCCTGGATCTTATTTCATCGTCTCACAATGCAGCCACCTTGCGTTGTTTTAATGCAGGGTTGTTCTAGATCTGAATGTCCACTTATGGACGGATTATAAGTCAATGATCCTCTGGGCACAGATGCGTAAAAAGCCTAATTATGCACCGTGCAGTTCTATTATGAAGGAGAAATGTGATTAAACAAACTACTGGATCGAACTCGGTATCTTTATTCAACTCAGTATGAAAGTTATTTGGTTCTGCCCACTGAGGTTTATCTTAACCAATCAGACAACTTCTGTCACCAGAATAAAAATGTTAAGTTTAAACTCAAATTTTCTCCATTGACCTTCAGTCTCAAGAACAAACCTGTGGAATAACTGACCCAGCTCACATGTTAGATGATTTCAATACAAAAATGTCTTCTCTACTTACTGTGACTGTTTCCTGTGATCTCTGAATGTCTTTCTTGTGGCTTTCTGAAGCCCTGAAACTTACTTTTGTTTTGCTTGTTTGAGTGAATGGTGTTTCCAGTGAAAGAGTGTTTGCTATATTTAGTGTCTGCAGCAATAAATTGTGTTAATGTGTGTAAATGAGAATGGGCGTTGTATTTTTCTGTGTTGCAGGAATAAATTTCTCTTTTTGAGTGAA
Source organism: Siniperca chuatsi (assembly GCF_020085105.1). Classification (NCBI taxonomy): domain Eukaryota; kingdom Metazoa; phylum Chordata; class Actinopteri; order Centrarchiformes; family Sinipercidae; genus Siniperca; species Siniperca chuatsi. The sequence goes on from NC_058060.1 coordinate 24,170,116, forward strand.
ATTATTTATTCTGAGACTCTTAATTATTTAGAAACTTTTATTATTTGTAGCACCAGCCAGAAATCTTACAATACAAGCACGCAGTTGATACATATTGATTATACACTTAATACAAAGAGTCTAAATTTGCAAAAAGTTATACAGTTATTGGTGCATAAAACAACCTATGTGTGAGGGATTAAATGAAAGCAGGTAATATCTAATTAATTCTCTGTACTTCAGGTAATATAACTGAAATGTGTTCATGCTATTTAAAGTAGAATAATCATTAAAATTAAAGTAACAAGTTCTGAAATGACAGGAGCTCATCAATACATGCAAGCAACAGTTTGCTATTTTCAAATCATGTAAAAACAAAGAACTGTACCTAGCTACGTTAGTAGCTCGTGTGCTGTTGAGTTAGTTCACCACCTAAAAAAAGCCCATTTAAGAACACAGTTACACCATTTAGTCCGTATCATGACTGACTGCAAAACCCACAGGGCGCTAACACTGCAACTCAATGAAACAGCATTCATTTCCTCCATATTGGACTCCATTTTGTGAGCGCTCCTTCTAAGGTAAATTCTGTTAATCTTATTTAATTAGTCAACAAAGGTTGGTGAAGTTTGTTGAACTCGAGGCAAACAGTTGTACTTCTTTGATTCAATTCATGTGATTGGAATTCAGCGCAAAATGTCTGACTGATGATATGATTTTGTTTTGTAAGGCGGCAATATAATATCTGACCTAACAATAGTTTTGTCAGAAAAACTATAAACGATATGTTTAATTCAACTGATGAGATTATTTCTGCCTCAGAGGACGTTTCTGTAACTGTGTATGGCTCCTGACTGCCCTGTGAAGGCACTAAACCCCGACATGCTCAGTATTATAACTCATTCTCAAAGTTGCTAAATGTAAAAACAGAGATATGCACAGACTTGATTATGATAATCTACAGTCTGTAAAATGGGGGACAGAGAACCACATCTTCACACTTGTGCGCTCTTGGCGTGGTTGGCGGGGGGGTCCAGCGGCATGGCCGTGGCCCGCTGTCTGGAGTAGTAGAAGCTGTTTTCCCTGCTCGGGGCCCCGGGGTCGGTGCCATAGCAGCACAAGATCATGGAGCCGCCCACGAGACAGAGAGCGGAGCCGACCCAGCCGGCGTACAGAGAGAAGCCAAACGACATCAGACCCTCTTTTTGGTGAGTGCCGATGGGGAACCAGACAGTCGATATGATGCCACACACACCTGGAAAAGACGTTTAGATGAAGGAATCATAGAGGAGACGGTCATTTCTAAAGACGAAAGTGAAAAAATAAGGGAAAATTTTAAACGTTCTTTGGTCTGAAGTTACATCTGGACTTGACTTCGCTATTTAAAGCACTCTTTGCATGAGTATGAGTTTCTGTACAGTGTTTGTGTCCATCTGGCTGCCCGTCCCTGAGGCTGTCGACAGGAACTACCTGTCTCATCCCACAGGAAGCAGGCCAGTCTGACAGATGAACCCGGTCAGGATGAGGCCTGGTCTGACAGACCCTGACCCTCCTTCCATCCATCCTTCCTCCTACAACAGCAGGGAAAGTCCTGTACATCCCAAAACTGCTGTCCTCTAAAACTAAAACTGTCTCCTAAAACCTAAACATAGCTGACTTGGGAACTGGAGGGTGGCCGGTCCACCTCATGGGCACTGCAGAGCTGCCCTTGAGCAAGGCACCCAAGCCCCTAACAGAGTCAATACTAAAAGTATTAATTAGAAAGCTCCAACTGATATCATTCCAATATTTGGCAAAAAACACTGAATTGGACCACTGGACCATTCATACATTTGTTGCCATGTTTTCCTAGTTTGCACCTGTCAGCAGGCATGTGTGTCTGTGTGTGTGTGTGTGTGTGTGTGTGTGTGTGTGTGTGTGCTTGTGTACTTTGGCCGGTCCTCACAACTCCAAAGGGCTGTTTGAACGTTAAGACTTGGCTTTAAGGGTTAGGTTAGAATTAGGCTATGGTTAGGGTTAGGTGCTAGGGAATGCATTATGTCAATGAAGGTCCTCACAAGGATAGAAGTGCAAGGATGTGTGTGTGTGTGTGTGTGTGTGTGTGTGTGTGTGTGTGTGTGTGTGTGTGTGTGTGTGTGTGTCCTCACCCATGAGGATGAAGAGGACGCCTCCCACCCGGGCGCGGAGCAGCTTGATGGCGGAGCTGTCATTCTGCAGCCTGATGCAGGGCATCGACGTGAGTACCAGCAGCATCGCAGGGAGACCGAGCAGACATGCGCAGATCATCAGAGCGCGAGACGTCTGGACGTGTGCTGAGAGAGAGAGAGAGAGAGAGAGGTTTCATAACTGGAGCATGTGTTTGCTCACCTCTGGCACGCTCTCTCAGATAGACATTTACAATCAGGAATGCGCGCGCACACACACGTGCAGTGTTAGGAGCCAAAGACTAAAAGAGACAAAAACTCTTCCAATATTGTTTGAGACTATAACACTATTTTACATTTCAAATCCTTTTTCAGGTTCTTTGTCTGTGACTGCATGCTGTCTCTTCGCTTGTTGATGTTGGAGGCAGTTTCTGGCTTTTTGGTGCAAAAATGAGAGATTAAAGGTCAAAACCATTTGTGTGTTTGAAGCATTTACTTTTCCAGAAAAGGACAAAATCTATGTAGCAGGTATTTGTATTTTTAAACTGTACAGTCAGTTGTTATATGTGATAAAAGCATTAGACTCCCTCCCTCCCTCCCTCCCTCTCACCGGGCAGGGTGAGGATCTGGTTCAGGGCCACGCAGTGATAAAGCGCCGGGGAGATGACGCACTCTGCCCAGAGTCCCCGGGAGCCCAGCTCGTCCATGCGGACGCAGGTGGCCACCGTGTATTCGCAGGTCCGGACCCAGTCGTTGGTGGCCGTGGCGACGATGATCCCGACCCAGCCCGCACAGCTCGCCGCGCTGCCGGTGATCTTCCTACACATGTGCGCCATAGAGCCCCCGCGCGTTTTTACGCACTCCGACACAAAAAATAAAGTCTTAAAAATGCGGGATTTTTTAAAAACAGATCAGTGTTTAAATATCTTTTCTTTGTCTCTCTGCAGTTGCATGTATGAATCTTAAAGTCTTGTTTATTGTTCCAGAGGCTGAAAACTATTTTCAAGGATTCAAAACGCAGAAGTTCACAGTTGTATTTGTGTCCTTCTCTGCTCAGTTTCTAAAAGATGAAACGTTGATCTGTAGTACTCCGATGGATCTCTGCAGTCCTCGCTTATAACAATTAAGATATTGTTCCAAATATGATTGAAATGAGTATTTTAGATCAGAATCCTTTAAAAAAAAAAGTACAAATTAAAAAGTAATCCGTGCGCGCCGAGCTGATCCGGAGACAAATGCCTAGAATAAGATTTATCCTAGGGTGTGGTGAAAACCATACTCTTCAGTCCAAACTTTAAGCCAATCAGAGCGCATGTGACATCCTAACCTAAACCAGATATGGAGAGACTGACAGGCTCAGACAGAAAAACAAAAACCTAAATCCATCAGAAAAGCAGCAGACACAGACTGACCTGGAATATCCAGTCCAGATTTGAGGTTTTGGATCTGGAAAAGCATCCAGAAGGAACTTATGTGATATGAATTTCAAATCAGTTTGGTTTATAAAATACATAATTCTCACTCACCTTGCTCACTGTGGCACTCTGCTGGTGACTTCATCCGCCATCCTCATGTAAAAACACCTTCAGACCTCCTCATTTCATTTCAAACAATAAGATAAACCAATCGTTGATTAATTATTCATTTATTAAATAATTTCAAGCAGGATACCATAAAAATGTGACGATTAAAGACACCAGTCTCTACCCTGATAGTGACTTTTTTTTAATCCACAGACATGTTTTTGTCCAGAATAGTGATAGAAAACATTAAACTTTCATTAATCACTTACAAAGTCTACGTATCATTATTATTTTACTTTTTTTACTTTTTTTTTTTTTTTACACACACCGGTTATGTTAGCTACTGGATAGATTTGTCAATGACGTCACGTTCTAAAAAAACTAAATAGACAAATTTTATATATTAAATGTTCAAAATCCTTCATGAAATAGCTTCAAATTTACACTCTCCAGCGGCATGTAAAATGTACACAAAGTTACAAAAATCAGTCTCCTGCTACAGTCAGAGGTTCCCAAAACGGATGAAATTTCTTCTGGACTCTGGTATCTCCATGCTTCTGCAAACCTCCTCTGTTCCCGTCTCCTAAGGCCACACCTCGATTTATAATCTCATAACCACGAATCTCTTTTTGTGACTCTGTTCTGTAATCCTTGGTGTCAGCTTTTGTTTTTCGTAACCACAAAAACGCTCCTTTCTCTTCATTAACTTCCTCCATTTCTCTTTATTGCCTGTTTTCCTTCGACATCACGCCCTGACTTTCTCTTTTCCCTCTGCGTCTGTCTGCTTTTCCCCCTCACTGGTTTTTCAGGGAGTTGATGTGAGCGCAGATCTTGAGAGCCGGCCCCAGTTTGATGTTCATGCTGGTCATCAGGTGGTCCTCGGTCAGCAGCAGCAGAGCCTGGCCGTCGATCTCCTGCAGCCGGAAAGCCTCCGCCACGTCGCTGCAGCCTGAAACACAACAACACAAAGACAAGGACAGGGTTTAAGCAGAGTTCTTTGAAAACATCTATCCATTTTCTTATTGGTGAGTCACAACTTAACCCAACTTCAGCCTCTTCCTTCTGGACGGAGGTTTACAGTCCCAAGGTGTAGAACAAAGCGGTATAAAAATAGCTTTGTTCCAAGTCGTAGTCTAGTGGTTATTTATGTGTTTTTTATTGTTATTTTTCTCTTTTTAAGTCCTGATTATTAGAGCCTTCAGTACTTTTATCATGTTTGTCTGTGTTGTTTGTAAAATGTGTGTCAAGATGGATGCCTTGTCTACTGCAAACCAAACGTCTTTTGGTCATGGTCACGATCAAGCCCTTTCCTGTTTCAACATAACAATAATAACTGCTAACAAGATCAGAAACACCTGGTTTCCATTTTTATTTTACCCCTCGAGGGAACTTTTCATTGATCCAGTTTATGTGATACAGTTACCAGCGACTGACAGGGCTGAGTATTATTTGAAATATAAAATACCTGAATTTGGGTACCGACACCAAAACAAAACTTACTTTGAGGAATATAAACACGTTTTACTACAAATCCTTTTTTTAATTTTACAAAATGAAGCCAAAGATGTTAAATGTTTGTCCAAACACAAGAACTTTGTCTAAAATAAAATACAGTCTAAAATTAAATCAGATGATTAAAGACGTAAACAAGACTCTGAATCTGACCAGGCATTTGTTGCCAACTTTACTTGACATTCAGGTACCACATAAACAGTAGTGAGGCCTAGTAATAAAATAACCATCTGAACACAAATACCTGGTAAATATGAAGCTTAAATTATATTTCCTGTCTTTGTTGCCTGAATGCTGCATTTCACAAATCGACTGGCGCACAGTGGATTGTGGGATCGTCCAAAAGAGGGCTGCATTTCTCAGCTTGGAGCAAGAACCACATTCCAAGATGGCACCTCATTCATTCCTATGAAAGTTGCTCACTGGGCAGAAAAAAGCGTTTTTCAGTCTCCCATGGAGCTTTCGCATCTTTGTGCCCATGGAGCATGCTCACTTGAGTCCTTCTATGGCCAAGCTGGCTGAGAGCACGGGGACGGGGACTCGGTTTGGAGGAGCTTTGAACTGGTTGCTTTTAAAGCTTTATATACGCCATTCTAAACTTGGGATTTATTAAATAAATGTCATTTTTTAAAAATGGATTATTAAAATACACTAATGGTTGTTATTAAACTAAGAAGCCTCCAAAAACTTTCTACAATGTTCACAGTTCAGTCGTCTTTGTTTCTGACGTGAACTTGCAGGTATTTGCAGATTTGAGTTTTGAGAATGACACCCGAAGTTTCACTGCGTTTTGTTGTTCTTCCAGATGTTTCACAGTGATCTCACTCACGCTGACAGTTGGTGGTTAAAAGTATGCACGTTGCCTCACCCGGCGGTTCGTTGCAGCGTTTTGCGAAACACTTAATTGGATGAGGGGTGATGGAGAAGCTGTGCACGAGCCCCCCCCCCTCCTGTCATCTGCTGACGATTAAGACACTCGAGTGTTTATATAAAACAGTTTTATCAGACGCTGCCAGTTCCACGTGTGAGCTATTTGTTTAATGTCCACTCTTGTGTAGACTAGTTAAAGTTTACCTGGCAGTGTGTGGATGAAGGCAGTTACTTCCTCCACGCTCCACTGGGAGGGGGCGGGTTTGAACGTGGTTGTGGGCGTAGAGGTGGTCAAGGCGGGCGCAGACGCCCTCCTCGCTCTCCGTGCCGCCCGACGCTCCATCCTGGCTGTCATGGCAACAGCAGGATCCTCCTCCCCGCCGTCATCGTCTTCCTCCTCCCCTCCTCCCTCCATGTCCTCCTCCTCCTCCTCCTCTTCTGCCGCCGCTGCCTTCTCCTTTCCCTCCTTCTCACGCCGACCGGCGCTCCACAGATCCCGAGGCTGCAGGGAGACGTGAGGACAGACACAGGCGAGTTCACCCTTCATTATTTTAATACTTGAGGATCCAGCTTGCTAAAAGGTTTGCTTCTTAAAAGTCTGAATAAATGAATAAAATCCTACTTAAGTAAAAGTACAGAAGTATTATCAGCTAAACATACTTAAAGCATCGAAAGTAAAAGTACTTGTTCTGCAGAAAACTGGCCCTTGTAAGTGATCTAATAAATTACATTATTAATACGGATGCATCGATGTTAGAGCAGCATTTTAATGTTGTAGCTGCTCGAGGTGGAGCTAGTTTTAACTACTTTATTAGGTAATTCCCAACCTAGGGGCCGGGCCCCTCAAAAAGTGTCACTAGATATTTCTGAGGGGTCGTGAGATGATTAATGGGAGAGGAAAGAAGGAAAAACAAAGTTCTAATAAATACATTTATATCAATCTTTGCAGTTTTGTGAAATATTGGATCATTTGACCTCTTTGCGCCTCAAACAGTTATTTAAATGAAAGCATGTGAGACGTTTAGAGGGAGAATCTCTTTTTGGTGGAGCTGCTAACAACTCAGAGACATCTGAAACGTGACGAGGAGCCACAACGACACACTGCTTTATTGTGAGAGGTCACCAAGGTCGGAAACCACTGGCTTATCTTTTATAATGTGTTGTATTTTATAAGAGTATCATGTGTTTTTATGTAAAATCTTAATCTGGAAGGTAAGTGAGTAACCACAGCTGTCAAACAAATGTAGTGGAGTAAAAAGTAAAATATTTCCCTCTGAAATGTAGTGTAGTAGAAGTATAAAGTAACCTTAAAATTGTACTTAAGTAAATGTACTTTCCAGCACTGAAACCTGCCCTCACTGAGGAGACTGTCTGGGAAAAACTGAGAAAGAAATCTGACGACGCAGTTCCTCTAATGGCCGCTAGAGGCTGGCTACAAGAACCTCTAACTGAATTAAAGTCAATAAAAACCTCCTGATAAAGACAGTTTTAGTAGCTACTTTCAGCTTCTCTAGTCAGGGCCATAGCTGGGATTTTAGAAATAACGAGGTCATGAGTCCAAGTTCCCAGACTTAAGTCTCAAACTTTAGGTTTTTTAACATTTTATTTATTAAATTAACTGTTCAATTATATTGTCTGTACATTTTATTTCACACCACGACCAAGACTCTCTACTCCGCCAGGAATACAGTTCTGGAGGGGAACAAATTCCTCCTTTATTTATTTGTTGTTGGCCTAAATGAGAGAAGTCAAAATTAAACATACCGAGTGTAAAATACACGGTAATCAAATGTTAGCTTTTGATTGTAGGATGAAGAAGATATTATGGCTCTTACAGGAGGATGTTTGCTTGAGTTACTGGTGTGTCAGTCTCACCCCACCTGAACTCCACCCACCCACGGCTTTCCCAAAATGGCGTCAAAACAACCCTCCAAACTCCACATCCCATAAGTCACTGGTGCTCGTTAACACCTGTGTAAGCGGACTGAAATGCAATCAGTGTATTTAGCTATATTTTGGTAAAAGACTGGCGAACAGGTGGACGGCAGAGAAGTAGATTATATTATATATTTTATTAAGTTGTCACAAATCTAAACTACTGCAGCTGCTGGGAATCTAAACTGACCACGACCTGCGTGCTCTGTGAAACCTGCTACAGGTGAGTGTTTAATAGTCAGGGGGATTCACTTTGGGTTACCATAGTAACAGCACAAGCTAAATGTTACATGCTACATGTTACAATGCTAACATGCTAAAATGCTTGTTTCTGTCTTGTTTTGTTGTCTGTAACTTTTGCTTTTTGTCAAATTATTGTTTCCAAGGTCAAGAATAACTTTTCACACTCAGATGTGAGGATTTGCTGCTTTTCTCAGTTTTCAATCATTGTAAATTAAATATCTTTGGACTGTTTGTTGGACAAAATCAGTAATTTGACCTTCGGCTCGGTCTCTCGCAGACCCACTCGACCTGACCGCCGACCCAAATTACAGAATACTCTGTCTCTCTCTATTAGGCTCTGTATTTTCTGGAGCGCATTTAGGACCTCGTCTTTGGGTCAGGTCTAACATCAGCTTTGGAGAGGTTTTCCACGGGTCTGCTTCAGATTGGGTCCAAAGTTTAATACCTCAAACGAGCATTTATCTTCTTTTTTTTTTTTACATTCTGTAGACTAAACGATTGATCATAAAACTAACCGATAACTGAAAATAATCATTAGTTGAAGTCCTAATTGGGTTTTGACATTTCCGTGTGAGATGTACATTGTATTTCTATGTTGAATGAAATGTAACAAATTATCTGGAAAGTAAACGCCAGCCGTTCGAGTAGTGAGGTTTGTTGTTTTTTTACAGTATCAGTGTGTACAGTGTTTTTAAAAGGTGTTTAGTTCAGTGTCCCTACCAGTCGCAGTAAAAGAGGCTTCCCAGGAACTGACTCCGCCCTGTTCAGGGCTGGGCGGGGCTTCTCTGACCGGCTGCCTGCACTCAGAGCCCGCAGACGCTTCGTCAGACGAACGTTAAACCTGACAGAAAGAAAAGCAGGGAGCAGAAGGGCAGAGAGAGAGACAGAGAGAGGGAGAGACAACAAGAGACGTGGTGATATTTCCTTGTTCTGCTGCTTTGATTCACACTCATATCTGTATTTAACACCTGTGTGTTTCTACACAGGCCACACACCACATCCTGCCAGCACTGCTGCTGTGACAGCAACACCCCTAAAAACACATGCATTTCAGCAACAGTGTCTTAAGGTCACGCTGCAAGCTGCTTTTGTTTTTGAGCCAATGAAATCAGGCCTCACCCTCGTGCACAGGAAGTGGAGCAGAAGCGCTTGGACCGCATGAAGTTGTGCGCGTGGCCTCTCTTCCCACAGAACTGGCAGTGCAGCACTGTCCTGTCCCTGTGGGCCGACCCTGTACGTGTGAGACAAACACATTCATGGTCTACTGTGTTTTATTTGACAGCGGTTAAAGCTGCACACAAGGCGTTACTCTTCTTCTAAAAATAAGTGGCGCTGCAACAGAGACGACTATGTTTACGATTGTTGGTCCCCCAGGTCATTATTTATTTAATAGAAAGAGGATCAACCAGCGAGACCAGACTATTTCCAGCCCGTTGTTTTTGACTTATTGCTACTGGATGCAACAGAGAAATGTGTCCAGTTGTTCCTTATTGAGAAGACCAGGGCTGCAACTAACAATTAATTACATTATCGATTAACCTGCTGATTACGCTCTCAATTCATTGTTTGGTCTATAAAATGTCAGAAAATAGTGAAAACTGCCTGTCACACTTATCTTAACTCAAGTTAATGTCTTCAGATTGCTTGTTTTGTCCAAAACCTGAGAAATACCAGTTTGCTGTCACATGAGACAAAGAAAGGCAATAAAGTATGTATTTTCAGTATGTTATGAAAATCAACCTGCAACCTGAGTTTTTTGAAACAATCCAGTTTAAGATCACAACGAACTACGCCAAATCGATTAGTTGATCATTCAGTAGTCGAGCCACAGAAATTAATTGCCAACAATTTTGATAATGGAGTAATTATTTAATTTAATTTATTTAATTAATTAATTAAGACAGATGCAAGAATGCTGGATCCAGCTTCTCAAATGTGAAGCATTGCTGCTTTCCTAAATCGTCACTTTAAATCTGTTAACTTGGGCTCTGGTAAACTGAGATGTGCATTTTTAAAGATTAACTTTAAAAAGAATATCATCACTGATGGTCAGAAATGTGCTCCTGTAACTACACCCGGAAGTGATGTCACGAGGTTCAGGAGTGCACCTGTACATCACAGCAGCAAGGTGAGAAGTTTAACCACTGAGGTCAGCAAAAACAAGATTTTCAGGGGATGTTCAGAAATACTTTATTGATCCCCGAAGAGAAACTCTTTGTTACAGCAGCTCGCCTTTACGTCAGTGCACACAGGAGAAAGTACTAGTTAAGTTAAGTGAGTCTTTAAAGACTTTCTGACAGTTTTTCAACAAAAAAATTAGTTGCTTAATGAAAAAAATGTTTGATTAATTTAGTATAAAAACACTTGTTAGTTATGTCGCCTTGTCAGTTACTGTGTTGTTGCTGTAGTAATGCAAGTCCACGTAGAGACAGTGCATTAAAGGACGCTTCCACATGTTTTTTAAATCCGTTTTGGCGTCCGCAAAGGAGGGCTGATAAAACGTTCCACTAACGGTCACATTGGCCCTCACTGATCACTAGGAACTAGGAACACACTCCATTTTTGAAATGCCATGCTTTTTTCTTTTGACTTTTCTTTGATGATGCATTGCTGATGATTTGATAATGATACAGTATGACGGTTCTTTACTGAAAATGACAAATGTCACTCTGAGTTAAATGAGCGTGGTCTACTGAGGGTATGTGTATGTGAAAAGGCAACACTTGCCATCCTCTCACAGACCTGGTGGTTTATCAGCTGAAAAACCTTAAAATATGAGTAGGTTCTACGTATACATACTGTATATATACTGTGTGTGTGTGTGTGTGTGTACACACATATACACACATATATATATATATATATATATATATAAAAGGTTGTGCAGTTTATAAATCAACTAGCTCATAAGACTCTTACTGTTCCCGGCGTCGCCTGTGTCTCCTCCCTCCTCCACGTCTGAATCAGTGGAGTGCTCAGCTTGTTTCAATGTGTCCGTCACAGGCAACGCTGCTTTCCCATTGGTCCCGTTCACTTCCTGTGGTTTCGCCACCTGCTCTGGAACCAGCAGGGACGAGCGGTTCACCTGCACGATGAAAAGGTACTTAAAAACAATCTGTGGCTGTGACACTGTGGTGTTGACTGGCTGCATCATAATATTAAAATGATCATCACTTTTTCTTTTGAGAAAGATGTTAAAGAGTACAGCAGCTTCATGAAGCTTAACCCAAACTACTGATCCATGACAACCCATTACATCAGTGCCTTCATGCTGCTGAAGTTAGATTTATGTTTGTATGATGTATGTAGCTCCAAACTACTCATGTAAACTATAGCTGATGACAGTTTTAACAGCAGGCTGAGCAGTTTTGACACCTTAGTTTTAACCACCACTATCACTACTACTGTAAGCGGTGCCAGGAACTGGAATAAGTTACTTTTGCATATTAAGAAAATAGTAACCACTACAAGCGACGTCAGCAGGTCACCCAGACTCTAGCAGGTGTGAAATCCATCTAGAACAATGCAAAGTCAGAGATGCAGCATGTTTTTTTTTTCTGTATTGGATGAGTGAAAATGGTCTGATTATTGCAAATGTAGCTTGATGTTTCACAATTTCATCATTTAATTTTGATCTTCATCTTGAGTTTGCCGTTGCAGGAGCTTCAAACCTTAAAAAAAAAAAAAAAAAAAAAAAAAAAAAGACCTACTTCACACTAACAGAGATGTTTTGTAATTTTATTTTGGCCTTGAATGACTAAATTGCCACTTTGGATAAATACTGAATTTCTGTAGCATTTATCTACACAGACAGGTGTCCCGTGCTTTAATTATTAACGCAGGTCTGGCAAAAATACAGACTAAATACATAAAGATATTGATGTTCACTACAGCTGATAAAATAACTAAATTAACTGACTATGCATCTGTTCGCGACACATGATGGTTTTCAGCATTATATATATTTCCGATATAACATTAAGTTGCTAATTCTGACTTTGAACTGTTAAAAACGTGATGTGAAACAAATACTGTATGTCCTCTGTGTGTGTGTGTGTGTGTGTGTGTGTGTGTGTGCCCGTACAGGAAATGGTTGGAGCCCCTCCTGGATGACAAATCCCTCCACCAGGTGAGTCAGAACCTGTCGTCCGTCAGGCCACGCCCTCTGCTCCCAGGGGCTGCTCAGCGATTGGCCGAAGCTCTCTGACTCGTCTTCCGATTGGCCGAGTGGCTCCGTCTCGGTTTCGGTCCCGGCCAGGTGCTGCGACTCGCCGACCGCTTTGTCGACTTTTTCCGGCTCGTGCTGCGATAGGCTGAGGTCGTTTGGGTGAGCCGGGAGGAGGGGAGGAGGGTTTTCTGCCGAGGGGGTGATGAAGGGCGAGGAGGGGGGAGACTGAGAGGAGAGGCTGGACAACGCTGGGAGGAGCAAAGAGAGTGTGAGAGTTACTACAAATAGATCAATAAGTTTTGTCAGATAAACACAGGAGCTGTTCTTCACAGTTTAAGGTCCTTACTTCCAAAGAAGAGAAATCTTAATGCAACAGCATACAACGATATGTTAGACAGCGGCGTTCTTCCACATTTGAGGCAACAGTTTGTGTTTTTCTCTTTCCTGTTTCAACATGACGACGCCCCTGTGCACAAAACGGTTCCATACAGAAATGGCTTTCCCAGTTTGGTGTGGACGAACTTGACTGGTTTACACAGAGCCCTGACCTCAACCCCATCCAACGGCTTTGGGATGAGGTGGAGCACCGACTGTGAGCCGAACATCGGCGTTGGACCTCACTGATGCTCTGGTGTCTGAATGGGAGAAACATCTGGTGGAAGGTCTTCCCACATACTGTCCACATACATTTGGCCACGTACTATTGTCTCAATAAGCAGAGAAAGGAGAACATATGATGTGCCAGTTTCTGTGTTTTACAGTACTCTATAAAAACATAATAAAATCTTTATTTAAAAACTAAATATATGGTACTGCAGCAGTTTTGAAAAGGCTCGATTTTCTTCCTCTATCCTACTCCAGGGACATTTTTGAACTTTGGTCCACATTTCATATTAACTATTTGCTTAACCACATTGCTTTTTGTTGCAAAGAGGATGTCTCCACTGGGAGAAACTTTTGCAGGAGAGCAAAGCCCTTTTTTGGGGGGGGAGGGGTTTGTGCTGTAAAAATAATCTCGCTTTGCACCGTAAAGCAA